>NC_089838.1:233125008-233435155 GCF_035609145.1 Eleutherodactylus coqui
AAGACTTGTTCTGTGACATGTGCAGAGGTCATTATGCAGGATAGGAGAGTAGGTGAGCTCTGACCATCATTTAGGGTGAATAGTGGACCCTATGTTATCTATACATAGGGGGCTTGTGTGGCACAGAGTGTTAAGGCAGCAGTATGCAGTCCCACATGGTTCAGGTAGCTGGCTCAAGCTTGATTCAACCCTACATCCTTCCAAAGTCGGTAAGATGAGGCATAATAAATAAGTTACCTGAAAGTGCTGCGGACTAAGTTGGCGCCATACAAATAACAAGTCCCTTTCCCCCTATATATAAGTGTTATCAATCATTTGTAATCCTGCCTGTAATGATAATGTGATGACTGCTGAGAAGTCATTTCTACAGAGGAAATATTCTGATATGTGGCATAGTGGCCAGAGTGAAAACTTTAAGGCCTCATGTCCACGGGGAAAATCGGGCCCGCTACGGATTCTACATGGAGAATCTGCAGCGGGTCCCTCCTGCCCCGCGGACATGAGCGCTGAAAAAAGGGATTAAATGAGAATAAACTCACCTCCCATCCGCTCCGTTTCTTCTCTTCGCGCGGCGTCATCTTCTCTGCGTCGCGGCCGGATCTTCTTTCTTCGGCTCGGCGGATGCGCATGATGACGTCGGTGACGTGCCCCGCGCATGCGCCGTCCCTAAGAAAAAAGATCCGGCCGCGACGGAGAGAAGATGGCGCCGCGGCGAAGAGAAGAAACGGAGCGTGTGAGTAAATCCCGATTTTTGTCTCCCGCGGATCCGGACGGCTTCCATAGGCTTCAATAGAAGCCCGCGGGAGCCGTCCCCGCGGGAGACCCGCACGAAAATGGAGCATGGTCCAGATTTTTTCATGCTCCATTTTTTTTTAAATCCTTTTTATTGACCATCCGCGGGTATTTATCTACCCCGCGGGTGGTCAATGCATCCCTATGGGGCGCGGATCCGCGGGCAGAAGAAGAGTTAAAATCCGCTGCGGATTTTAATTCTTATTTTGCCCGTGGACATGAGCCCTAAGATTTCATGATTTTTTTTAAATATAGATAGTAACACAGACAATTAATACAAATTCTGAAAAAATATGTTTAACATATTTAACTATAGGTCATTTTCTGATGACAGATATCCATTAAGAGTCTAAAATACTGTATGAGTGTAGTATAATGTAAAATGTCCAAATGCCTTTCCTATTCAAACGGACAGCAATTACAACATCTTTAGCCCCAATTAGCAGGGTATTACTCATATCTAGTAATCGAACCCTACATTAATCACACAGTATCAGGGCAAGATAATTGAACATCTGAGATCCATGCTACTTAGATTAGGTACCCACTATGATCGGGTGTTAACTTCAAATTCAGAGGCTGGAATCTTCTGCCATTGCATATGTCTACCATTGACTCATAGCATATAGGTGCATACAGTATGTCTACCATTGACTTGTTTGTTTTTTTTTGCTTTGCATACAGTTGTATTGACCCAAATGTGTATTGATGTATGCTGATGAAACTAGAGATGAGTGAGCATACTCGCTAAGGCAAACTACTTGAGCGAGTAGTGCCTTATGCGAGTACCTGCCCCCTCGTCTCAAAAGATTCGGGTGCTGGCGGGGAGTGGCGGGGAGGAACGGGGGGGGGGGGGAGATCTCTCTCTCACTCTCTCCGCCCCCCCGCTCCCCCATGCTCACTCCCGCAACTCACCGCTCTCCGTTGCCGGCACCCGAATCTTTTGAGACGAGGGGGCAGGTACTCACATAAGGCACTACTCGTTAGAGTAGTTTGCCTTAGCGAGTACGCTCGCTCATCTCTAGATGAAACGTATACCGTTAAGATATTCTTATGGCATATGTAAGTCTATAGACATGTTAGACATATATGTGGAAATCATTTTCTGGTGTATACACTGAATGTAGATGCCAACCATGATGTAGACCCAGCCTTATCCAAAAATGAGTTGGCTTTAGAGGTCATCACTACAAGACTTCTTACTGTGAAGACAGAACCACCAATTTCATGAGCAGGCACTTCCTAGTTAGACAACATTTTCTATGCTGCTCCCAACAAGTGTCCAGTGTGAGTTAATAGTGCGTTCACATTACAACTACTGATTGTAGCGTACGTTCAGATGAACAGCAGTAGAACCTGTTTAGCCTCAAGCATAAATGATTTATCATCTGAGCAGTAAAGTGGTTCAGACATGAGGATCAAAAATTACTGTCCGGCATCATATCATGTTCTATTTGGAACGTTGCCTACAACCATTGGCTGGAAATGCAAAATATCATTTGTTGCCGGTGATCAAGATTCTCCTATTTACCTTTGACATAATGATGGAACTCCATTGCATTACCTGAACATCTGTTGCTCATTAAAGTTTGTTCTTTCTACAGCATCACAACAAAATGTTGGATGTGTGTTCTGTTCTGTTTTCTCCTTAAGGGAGGAGAACGTTGACAATCATAGGCGTTATAGTTATAATTTCAACCCTGAAGACATTGCTCTTTCTTCATGCGCCATGTGAGCCTGGGCTAAAAGATCGTTATCTTATCACTGTATATTAAAGTCAATGCATTAAACTAAACAGACATTCAGAATTGTTGCCGTATTTCAGGAGCATATAAATCACTCAAGCAGTTTTTTCGGTAAATTATGTTTGACAAAATTCATATGTTAATGAAATGTATAATTAATGATAAAAATACCAACATCTGTTACCCTGTTATTATAAACTGATTCCGGAGGACTATTTTCAGTGTGTCACTATTAGTGCAAATTATATAAAAATCCTTTAAATACAAACTCTACTCATTAGTGGCTAATTTAGGCTGGCTCGTGCCGTACAAGATAGGGAAGGTCATTTTTATTTGCTTTATCTCAGCCAAATGTAGTCCATTTTTTAGGTTCTAAAATAACTTGAATGTTCTACCAGCAGATGGATCCAATTTGCTTGCGGAGTGACATAGGACTTTGATTGATTAATCCTCAGAGCTTTTGCTAATATCATGAACACAGGAAGCTTCCACTTTGCTGGGAAAAAGAAGAAAAAAAAAGACGGTCTATTCCCACCTTGAAAACAAGATGATGTCTGATCTTGGCATTTGGACCCGTGTGTCATACTTACTGTATATCTAATAGACTGCGCTGGTGGTGATATTTTTACTGGTAATATATGCATATCTTGTGAGTCATAAATAATTGAGGAGGAGGACGATAGACGGTAGTTCTTTATCAATATTCTGCAGGACTGGAGAAGAGTCGGATCACAGATGCCTGGTTTTAAAGGGAATTATAAAGATTTGTATGGGTAGATTTTTTTTTATATGTAGGGTTATTAGTTCATGAGTTACATTGTTCATGATGTTTGTTTTTTTTATAAAAAATAGGTTTGTCGCAAAATTTCAGAACTCTCATCTTGTGGCTTTCTGATTACTTGTTTTGGTGCTCTACTACACACACAAAGTAATTCACAGTTTGGTGACTCACTATATGGCTTGGGTCAGGAACGCTATCTTTTCTCTTTAGGGAGAGCACATAGAAGGTGAGTGAGTAAGGAGACTTGTAAGGCTATTCATGCTCCTCTGGGTAATATGCAAATAAGGGAGATGGAACAATACCTCTACAGCACCACCTATTGGAAGGCAGGAATGCTGCATTGCAATAGGGGGCGCTGCAGATATATAGTTTCATCTCCCTTATTTGCATATTACCCAGAGGAGCATAATACTCCAATAATACCATTTTCTATTTTTTTTGTTGGTTTCATAAACGGTTTAAGAGAAAAACACTGGATATGCCTCTACATGAAATCGGAGACAAATAGAGGTAAAGTAGGGCCCTAGAGATATTTAAAGGGGCCTATTACCAGTTCCATACAACCTCCAAATTGTAATAAAGACATGTGCATGCGGCCATATTTCCAATGTTGTTGCAAATAGAAGTAAAAGTGAAATATAGTGATAGAAATATTAAAGGGAACCTGTCATCACTTTTGTGTGCAAAAACGGGCTATACTAGTAAAGCAAGGTAAATTCACAGGCTCTGCTGGGCCGTCCAGACTGTTTCTCCTGGCCGGACTAGTTCTCCTAACACTGTCCCACACTGCTGTGGATGATGTGGGAGACTGCACATGTGTTGGTATTTTTCCAGCCAGCGCTTATGCAGCTCATCTGGCACTTTTGTGGGCAGATTGGCTAGATTGAACTGCACATGTGCCGCTAATCCCCCACTTCCTGATTTATGATCAACAGTGCTGATGTCTCCTACACCATCATGTCACAGTACTAGAGAGGGGTGGCATTAGGGGATGTAGTCAGGCCAGGAGAGACTGTCCAGCATCCTCACCTCCAGACTGCCCACCGCGAATTTACATGCAGCACTGAAAAAGGTTATACTATCTTTTTCATAGTATGAATTGATCAAAACATGTACCAAAATACGTTGTATAAAGTACAGTATTTCATTGTCTTACTGGTATAGCCACAAAAGTGATGACAGGTTCCCTTTAACCCTTTCCAATCCAATTGGTATCCTGGTTTTCCTAGGGGGCTTACTCTTTTTCTGCCGTTATACAATGGCACTATATGCTGGCTAAAGCCAGTACTGCATGAGGTGACACATTGAATAGGCTCCGACAGCAGAGAGGCTGGCAATACACAGTAAGAGAACCCCGACGAATGTCTTTCAACATCGGAGCTGTACAGCCTTAAACTATAATGTCTTCACAGGTCAGACAGTGGACTGGAAAGGCTTAATAAATACTTTGAAATCACAGCCTTCTGTTCATGTTGAATGTAGAAGTTCTGGACAAGGGCAGAGTTTATACTTAACATGTAATTAAGCATTAAAGGGGTTTTCCTATCCCATAAAGTTATGGGGTATCACTAGGATATGCCATCACTTTATGATCAGTGGAGTTCCTGCCTCTGGGACCCCAACTGATCCTGAGAATAAAGAGGCTAGTATAGTGCTGCGTTCCCTTCACAGTGTTTCTGCCCACAGCTACCCTGTGTAGGGAATTGCAATGACACTCCATTCAAATTAATGGGACCAGCTTCAGTGTCCTGCACAGGCAAGTAGCCAGGAGGAACGCTATGCAGAAAAATAGAAGGGGGTGTAGCGCTACAGCTGTACTGAGTACCCTTCAATTTGAGGATCAGTGTGTCCCAGAGGCCTCCAACTATCTTCAAGCATTGGAATATCCTAGTGATAAGTTGTCACTTCACGAGATAGAAAAACTCCTTTAAAGGGAGCATCCATATTTGGATAAAAGCTTTACCTTCAAGCACTTTTTTACAGCCAAAGCAAAATCTTGTTTTACAAACCTTACAGTTGATTGTAGCCAAAGGACCAACTTGAAATAGTACTTTTGGATCACAGCAAATGATATCTGGCTCAAAATTACATTTTAGGCATCAGGTCAGCTTAGACTTATTCCCACCTTTTATTTTTCCATTGACACCTATGTCAAGAGGATTGCCTAAAAGAAACCAAGATGGCAATTTACTTTCCCTCAATTATAAATAAGCCCGTTTTCTGTAACAATCATAGCAGATAGGTCAAAAATCGAAATTGTTGCGATGCAGGACAGATAATTTTAGCTTGTTGCTCACATAAATCCTATTTAATAGTCTTGGGAGTACTTGGGACATACGTAAAACAGTATTTGGCCTGCCTTGAATCTAGTCTAGTCGAATCTAAAAATGTCTTCTATATTGGTGTGTTCGGTAATGAAGCTTACAATGTTTTATAGCACACGCACATTGAGATTGACAGTTGTAAAATGGAGAGGGTAATGATAGCTAAATCAATTATTCCCAAATCTGTCTAAAGAGTGTAGGTAACATGTAACATCTTTCTGTAGATGATTGATATGAGTGGGATTGTTATAGTTTAGAGTCGTAGATAAATGTAGTATTCATGTTTCATCATCTCTCTGCTTCTCATAGCAAATTACTATTGGGTTATAATGTCTCGTAAATTAGTTTTATGTTGTTGTATCAATGTGTCAGTGCTGGAGTAGGAAGATTAGGCATTGGAAGCATTAATACCATCATTTCATTGAAAGGCTGACCTAGGCTGCGCTACTTCAGGGAACTTATATGAGCAAGCTTCAGAGCTCAGCTGAATGAGCTATTCATTGATTTTTATGCTAGGCTTCTTTACGATGATTTACTTCTGTGTTTAATAGATACTGACAGAGCTTTTTTATGTGTTAAAGGTTTGCTGTAGTCTTCCTGTAGTACTTGAGGGAGAAAAACAGAAAACTAGATATCTTCAGGAGTAAAACCACATATATGTGGACTTTCAATTTTATGTTTCTGGATGCATTAATGGATGGCCGAGCATAGCATCAAGAAATATGTGGAATTGCTTCACACAAACTGTTGGACAGGTTTTCATGCTTGTCAATATCCTGTGCCGATGCTAATATGTTAGAAGATAAGCTCTCCCCCATAAATTCAACGGTGGTCATTACAGTTAACTAGATCTACCCCCTCCACAAGCCGATGGATTTTAAACATCATTTCCTTCTGCTTGTTCAAAGACCTTTTATTTCCCTGAAGGTTTATGGAGCAGTCCACCCCCAGTTTCAAATAATTAATACCAAATATTTGATTATGGAGGAAGGATGAGCCTATGGGTTTCACTGAACTTGTAGATGACTTCCGTGCATGCACAGAACTAATTTTCTGACTATGACCATGTGTGTTCATAAATGAATAACATCACAGAACATAATCCGAGAAAAAGACATGACCATCGGCCAGATGTCCAGAAGAACATTTCATATATTGCTTTGTGCTTTTTTTTCCGTTAATGGCACCGCAAATACTGAGGTCTGGTGCGACAGAGCAATTCAGTCTATAGCAAATAAGTACACAGAAATGGCAGATGAAGTTGCTCATGCATTGCTAGTTCACCATCTGTAGGGAGTCATTTTACATATGGGGTTAAGTGTAAAGAATTGCTGAACAGAAAGTTATAAAGGTAGCTCCAGCTCTTCTAACATGCAAATTAAAGCTATTTTGTAGAAGGCTAAAACTCAGTGGGGATTGCAATGACCAGCTGAAGGCTACTAAACCTGGTAATAACATGACCCCGTGAGAACATCTGGACTTGAAGGAAGAGTTCACAAAGCCCATACCATCCTGACGGGGCGGCTGAGCTTAGCAACATTTTGCCATTTTATTTGCTGTGCTGAAGCTGTGCACCGAGCTTGTTGTATTTCTCAAATGTTATTTAGTGCCATTTGCAAGAGTAGCTGTGTCAGCATATAAATGGCTCTCAATTAAGCTTACAAAATATCTTGCAACTTTAATTAAAAGATAAGCACAACATGTTTTTACTAAATAATCGAACTTCAGGAATGTGTTTTTCTTACACCGTTTACCTTGGAATATTGAGTGTCTTTGTGTTCAACGAAGGATTTCAGTCCCAGATTGTGTTACACACTGGTTCATTTATACTGAGCATGTCTAAGGCCAAATAAGGGCTCTAAGATCACCAGCAAGGAGAGCGAAGCAAGGCAGTAAATTGAGCCATGGCCATCTATAATGGCTTGCTCTGATATGAATTAATGATGTCACATAAATGGTGCTAATACAGACCAAATAGGATTAAACTGAATAAAGGATTGTTTCACTTTTACGAAGATGGAATCATTAGAGGGATATTTATGTAGGTCAGATAATGATCAAACCTAATGGATACAATATTTATGACCGTGCACACCTAGCACTTAGCCCAATGATTTAACATTCTCTGTTGGGGCATAGCATTAAGCACTATGTGTAAAGGCAGGCTAAGAGAGTACATTTAGCTCTTACATATACTACACTGAAATTAAATATGTAATTGTTGATTATGGGGGCCAAAGAGTTGGATGTTTGCTTATATATGCATTTATATGAGTGTGCTATATACATAGAGATATGTGCATTTATCTTGGCTATACAACAACCTGTGTTATAATAGTAGAAGGAACTTCTCATTGAAGACCCATAATTCTTCTTAAAATTCATCTCTGCTAGGAAGTCAGACCCTAAGGGCTCTTACCCACTAGCGATATGTTTTCTTGTGATGCGAGAGCGAGTGAAAACGCATGATTATGAAACCAATGATTTTCAATGGCTTCATACTCACTTGCAATGTTTTCACTATAGCCTCACAGCACTAAGAAAAATATGTGCTATCGCCCATTGTTTTCAAAGGGGCCGGCGGCACCAGCCCTATTGAAAACATAGGGAGTACATTGCGCTCCACTTACACTGCTGTGACAGCTATGGCAGAGGATTCTTTTATCCCCAGCTGTGGCAGAGGTCCGCAATGCTATCCCATTGGTTTCAATGGCGCTGGCACTGTTGCCGCCCCATTGGAAGGAATAAGTTGCAAGCAGCCACTGCAGCGATGATTTTGGGGGAAGGGTTTGAAATATAAAACCTTCCCTGAAAATCAGCCTTAGCTGTAAAAAAAAAAACCTGTTTACTCACCTAGAAGAGCTGTCCAGCAGTCGTCTTCCGGAGGCCGGGGATTGAAAAATCTCCGCCTCCAGAAAACGCTGTCTCTGCTTGACTGAGAGCTGTGAGCAATCAGAGGCAGCGCCCAGCCATCATTCAATGAGAGCTTCCTGTGATTGGTCACAGCTCTCAGCCAATCACAGGCAGTACTCAGCAGTAGCGCCGGCCCCATTGAAAGCAATGGGATAGCATCGACTTCCTCTGCCACAGCTGTGACAGCTGTGGCAGGGTCTTCTTTCGTCCCTGCTGCAGTCCCCTCATCACTGAATACTATAACAGTGCTGTCACAGTGTTCAGTGATAAGGGGACTCCCTGCGGGGATTAACGGAACCCTTGGGGAGTCCCCTCATCCCCGCGGGGACTAAAGGGTTAACAACGGAACATTTAAAAGGTGCTTCTGGCCAGAAGCACCTTTTAAATGCTTTGCTGTAAGCAGCAGGGAAGCTATTCCCTGCGCAGGAGTTTCCATTAACTCCTGCTCCCATAGGAGTTAATGCAAACTCCTGCAAAATGCGCACCTATGTCCTATCTTTTTTAGGTGTTTTGTGCTTCAAATTCCGTGCATATGAACGCTTCTATAGGAACCCATTGGTTATTTTAGAAGCATTCATTATGCTCGTGCAAAACACATGCTCAACTGACCGAGCCCTTATGCAGTATTTATCCCCTTCCGAACATCCCCAAACATCTATGGCGGATATCACGTGTCACAGTAAAGACAATGATTTCTGCCATGTATAGCTGGCTCTATACACAACACTTGTCATCTGTCTTTAACAGCTGATGCCTAGCCTCAACTGTCGAGATTAGAGATAACTGTTTGTGGCAATTAACTCTTTAAAAGGCCTGACTTTTGGTTATCGTGATAGCCTGGGGTTTTGAGACGTCCCCGGGGCTGCTTTGTATTTCTGCCTATTAGGCCATGCCTGTGGCATAGATTAATAGAATGCTGACAGAAATGCAATATACTGCAATATTAAAAGTGTTGCAGTATATTGTATAAGCGATCAAATGAATTCCCTATGGAGACTGAAAGAAGTAAGAATAAATCAGATAATGTGTTTTATTAGTTGAATTAGTAGTATAATTGTTTTTTAAATTATTATTACATTTTAAAAATATAAAAAGTTTAAAACCCCTTTCCCAGTTGACAAATAATAAAAAATGGTATTAATGCATCCATAAACGTCCTGTATATATTAAAATATGACATTATTTACCCCACACAGTGAATACCATAAGAAGAGAATAACGCAATGCCAGAATTGTGCTTGTTTGGCCACCCAATCTCGAAGAGGAAATTGAATAGAAAGCTATCAAAAAGTCGCTCCTCAAAAAATGAGCACTCAAATAGCTGCATTGACAGAAAAATAAAGTTCTGATGGTCAAAAGATGGAGACAGAAAGCATTTTTTTAACAAGGCATTTTATTTTTGAACACTGTATATACTCCTAGAAGGTATCAATACATATACTGTGATCTCCTCATAGACGTCTGTGGGATAGATATTTGTCAAAGAAGGTCTCTTCTGTCATACATATGTTAGGTTTATGTCTGGATACCTTTTTTTTTTTACTGTACTGAACAGTGCTGACTGCTGTGCTTTTGAATACAACAGGATACAACAAGATATACAGTAAAACTGTACAGTTTTTTCAATGCAATTTAATATATGTCCAGAAACATACCGTATGCAGCTGTATACCAGAACGGAACATCTTCAGCAATCATTATTTGAACAGAGCCTACGTAGATTAAATTAAAGGAATGGAAAGCAGTGGGTTACCTTTAAGCTTTATTTATAAAAATGAAGACCCGCTTTATTGTAAAATTGTCCTACAAATGTGAGTAATAAAAATATAGTTCCACACAAAGAACATAATAGAAAACTAATAAAGTTAAAAATCATCCAACTGTCTGAAACAGTTACGCCATTTCTCAAGCACTTGAAATGAGCACATCTGTGGAATACATTTGGTGGGACCATTTAAAAAGGTCTGCAAAACCTATACCCTGGATCGTTCACCCTTGACTCTTGATTATTTTTGCATACAGTTGTAATGAAAAGTGTAGTTGACTGCGATTTCCTGTACCATCTATATATGAAGGACATTCTTTTTGGGATACATTTGGATAAGGAAAGTGTTTGGGCATGTTTGAGATCTTGTGCAAACGTAGTTGTATCAATTTTACTCATTTTAATAAACAGTAATTATTAGCAGCATTACAGCTACTGGTAGTAATAGAAGTATAAGGAATTGGTGAAAGTGCAATGCCATCATCTACATAGATAGGCCACGTGCAGACGGCTGGGTCGGATCCCGCTACGAGAATGCGGTCCCATGCCCCTGCAGAGGCCTGTGGCTTACCCGCTCCCGGAGTCTCCTCTCTGCGCTGTGTGCCACTGCAGCCCAGCTGGCGCATGCGTCACCACTGACATGCTGCGATTTGTTTTCTGCGTGTGTTTTCACGCGGACAAATCACGGCCGTCTGCCTAGGATTGCATTTTCTAATGCAATCCTATGCAGGAGGGCACGGGCGGAAATTCTGCGGCAAATCCCGCCACAGAATTTCCGACCGTGTGCAGGGGGTCATAGGTTCGCTAAAGGTGTACAATCCCTTTCAAACTGTTACATAGAAAATATGTTTGAGTTCTTCCAGAAACTAAAAACTTTTGCCCATTGGCTGTGTCTGCTATTACAGGTCAAACCTCAGATGCAATGATGCCACATGCCAAATTAAAGCCGCTGTTTGGAAGGATTCTTTAAAAATATTCCCAGCACACTAGAAAATACAATGCAGAAAATGTCCAGGATGTTATGAATAAAGAAGATATTACATTTGGTGAATCGAATCTTCTACTGTGCCATGGATATACTTGTATGGCATTACATGTCAATCCCTTTCACTTGAATGTAGCTCAGCTGTAATACCAGAGAAGCGTAGTTATAGGCAGACATATGCAGCTGTTATAGATTTTGCATTGGGACCCAGAAGCTTCAAGTTAGGCCTCTGAGCAAACATATATCCACAGATGATCTGTGTTTGGTTCCCCAAGATGTTCCTTAAAAAACTGTGTGCAAGTTTGATTAGGAGAATTGATGCTGTTTTAAACATAGTAACATAGTATGTAAGGATGAATGAAGACAATGTCCATCTAGTCCAGCCTGTTTAACCTCCTGTGTTATTAATCCAAAGGAAGGCAAAAAACCCCAAGAGCAGAAGCCAATTAGCCCTTTTGGGGGGAAAATTCCTTCCCGACTCCCTAATGGCAATCAGACTGTTCCCTGGATCAACCCCTAATAGTTCCTACCTGCCTGTATACCCGGATTAACAATTAACCTAAGATTTATAACCTATAATATCCTTTCTCTCCAGAAAGACATCAAGTCCCCTTTTAAACTCCTCTATGGATTTTGCCATCACCACTTCCTCAGGCAGAGAGTTCCACAGTCTAACTGCTCTTACAGCAAAGAACCCTTTTCTGTGCTGGTGATGAAACCTGCTTTCCTCTAGACGTAGCGGATGCCCTCTCGTTACCGTCGCAGTCCTGGGTATAAACAGATCCTTGGAGAGATCCTTGTATTGTCCCCTCATGTATTTATACATAGTTATTTGGTCACCCTTAACTATGTATAAATACACGGCAAAGGGTAGTCACACCAAATATTGATTTAACTTAGATTTCTCTATTGTTCATTCACTTAGCTTACTTTTGTCAATTAACAAAATGCAATCACTTCTATATTTGAAGGATTCTTACCTTGCAGCATTTTTCCACATCTGCCTAAGATTTCTGCACAGTACTGCATATCAATGCATCATTCCAAAGAGTAGAGAACCACAGTTTGCAAATCTACCAAATAAAGTGTAATTTCTTGCTAAAAATTAGTAAACCACAAAGAATGGCATTGTCAATGTTCAATTCCTTAGCCTAAGAAGAAGAAAAGTGAAATGAACCAGCAGGATATTGAACTGGCAAGGAAGATTTCTCTCGTCAGCGGGGCAACAAGGCAGAACAAAGAAGAGTTGTTGGGCTTACTATAGGATTATTTCTAAAGCCTACAGTAAATAATGGACAAGTATTTTAATGAGAACTAGTGGTCACAGTAGTAGCATTATCACCTTATTTATAAAGCCCCAGAACATTTTACTCCACTGTCTAAACAGAAAATTGGATTAAGCCCCTTCCCTACATGTCCAATGGACCTAAAAGCATGTACAAACTATATCAACTCAGTGAGAAGACAAATGTCTATTATTTGGCTCCGGGGGAGTCCAAAGCACCTGGAGGATATCCTTGCTAACACAAAGAGAAAGGTCAACAAGACTATGAGTAGAAATTTCATCCGAAGTCCCTTCACGGCATGGAAGATCGCTGAACATTGTACTACTGTCCAGTATATAAATACATTTACTCAGGTATATTGCACACATGTTAGATAATCAAATCAATCTTACATTTTAGTAACTCAATCTTTTTTTATAGATGATCAACCGAATTATAGAAATTTGTGCAGCTCCTATCATTTCCCAATGATTTGTGACATGAGTCAGAGGAACTTGAATCAGATTGCTGTATAAATTAATTTGATTCTGGGCATTTCATTCAAGTCCTCTCATAGGATGACTCATTAAGATATAAAGAATGACAAGAAAAGTAGTACAGTACATGAAGACTGTCAGCAAAGATTAAGGCGATATTAGGACAAGAGTTAGAGGCCAGCATTCTTGTGTTCCAGCAGTGACTCTATAGAGTAAGTACACTATAGAGCTTTATATTAACCCCTGTCCCTTACCTATATTCTATTAAAGGCAGAGATTGTGATAGTAGATAGATATATAAAACAACTGTCCATTTTCATATGAATTAATTAATCAATCGTATATGGAGGAAATTCATTAGGTTAGACATATTGTTGATATTGTTTATATTTTGAGGATCGTTTGCCATCATTTTAGCTGAGCATTCTTCTGGATTGGCACCCCTATTGATGTGGATGAAGTCTTCTGAATTAATCTTTAGAAATAGCTGGTCTAGGAAATATAGTATACCGAAAGCTAGGAAACACTTTTGGTATACTTCTGCATAACAGAAGCCTTTTGTTGTAGTATAGTATTTCTTTGTATACTTTTTTTGTATGAAGGCTTGTACATCTGATACAAAGAACGGGTGGGAAGAAAACACCCGGGCCCATTTAGACACAACGATTATTGTTCAAAAGATGACTTTTGAGCGATAATCGTTGTGTCATTTACAGCGCAAGATGATCGCTCACGATATATGCGATCCCCTTGTGCTGTGAGTGGAGGATGCAGAAGACAAGCGGGGTGTCCCTGCTTGTCTTCTGCATCCAGCTGTTCCCCGCTCTGAGTGCCTGGCTGTTATACAGTTGAGTGCTGGGAGCGGAGGATACAGAGGACAAGCGGGGTGTCCCCGCTTGTCTTCTGCATCCAGCTGTTCCCCACTCTGAGCACCTGGCTGTTATACAGCCGAGCGCTCAAAGTGGAGGATGCAGAAGACAAGCAGGGTGTCCGCGCTTGTCTTTTGCATCCAGATGTTCCCCCACTCCGAGAGTTATAGAGCCGAGCGCTCCATGTGGGGTATGGAGAACAGAGCTGGACCACTGCGTTCTTCATACCCCGCCTGTCATCAGGGAGCGGGATACAGCTGAAACAATAGTATCAGCTGTATCCCGCTGTGAATCCCTGATAAGGCTCATCATCGTCTTTCAGCACTCTGAAAGACAACAATGAGCGACGGCTTAACGAAAACTGCACAATGCCAGTGCAGTTACACACAACGATTATCGCTCAAAAGACAATAATCGTTGTGTCTAAATGGGCCTTAAAACTTTTTGTCTGTGACTCTATGTTAAGATAAAAAATATCTGTTGAGCAAACATATACTGCATTCCTGCAATTTATTGTAAATCCTATATATGCAGCATTTCACATAAAATCAGATATTGCCTGTTAAAATGTGTACACCAGCGGTTTATGAATACTTTGATATTTAGTTAACATATGTGTTATTAAAACACCTATTAATAATAATAGAATTAATAATCGTTTTTCTTTTGCGTCAACATCTTTCACAGTGCTTTACAAATCAGAAGTAACATACACAAAATAAAGCTCCATTTACACCCGGCTTGCAAGAGCTTACAGACTATATGGCAATAGGGTGACACAAAAGGTAAAAGAGATGGCCCAGGGGGGAGAGAAGCATAGGGCTCCTAATCACCAGCCATACTTGTGTATAAATAGGTAAGGTGTCTGGGTGATACAGTGGGGCAGAGCATAAATGCAGAAGAGTTACATTACAGAAAATGGCAAGCCTCCTTAAAAAGATGTGTTTAGGGCTCACTTGAAACTATGGGCATTCGGAAAGAATCCTCCAAGAAAAATTGTTCATCCATCGCCCGGTGTCACTGAACAAATATGGTCATTTTGAACAACTGTAACAGCCAATATGGGCTAAAATGTGTTTGCAAAACGAATGTTCACCAGATGATTGTTCGTTCAATGGGTGTTCAACCATCAGCTATTGAAAGTGTATGGCCACCTTAACAAATTATACATTACTAGTGTAAAACATTACAAATATAGAAAGCAAACATTCAGATTAAAGACAAGTGTCCCAATAATGAAATAGTTCCTGTAATGCATATTGCGTAAATAGAAAAATTTCCCTTAGATACATAAGCTTGTGAAAGCAATATCATTCCTTCATATTTTAACACTGACTCTACCAGCAGTGGAAAGGAAACATGCACACTAGAGATGAGCGAGCATACTCGCTAAGGGCAATTACACGATCGAGCATTGCCCTTAGCGAGTACCTGCCTGCTCGGAAGAAAAGGTTCTGCTGCCGGCAGCGGGCAGGGAGCGGCGGGGGAGAGCAGGGAGGAACGGATGGGAGATCTCTTCCTCCCCCCCCCCCCCCGCTCCTCCCTGCTGACTGCCGCAACTCACCTGTCACCCATGCTGGCAGCCGAACTTTTTTCTTCCGAGCGGGCAGGTACTCGCTAAGGACAATGCTCGATTGAGTAATTGTCCTTAGCGAGTATGCTCGCTCATCTCTAATGCACACCAATGAGCTACTATCAAACACTGACTGTCTACTACACCTTCAACGGAGAGAGAGTGGTATTTCAATGCATATTTTCCACTTTTCACCTGAATAGGGCTTAGGTTGCATTTAGACCTGCCGTTTTCTCGCTTAAATGAGCAATCGATGTCAGAGTTCGCTCGTAGAGCCTGCTTATACAGGCAGATACATCGTTGGCGCCTTCAAACTGGAAATAAGTGAGAACGACTGATTGATCGTATTTAAAGCAAATGATTAATGAATCATTAATGATGATTTTTATTCCTGCATAACATGAACGATGAACAAAAACCGAACGACGTATTGTTCAATCGTTGGCTTCGTTTACACTGAATGATTGGTTATCATCATACATTTTTGCTCGTTTGAACAATCTTTTGAACAATAATCATTCCGTGTAAAAGGGCCTTATGCAGTTATACTAGAAAAGAGGTGCCTGGCAGTTAATTATATCTTGCTTCCTATGGAAATAACCATAACATTTCCATTTGGCCAAACAAAACGGATAGTGGAAGATCCATGGTGGATAATGGATGAATAGATATATTTTTTAGCTCTCTAATGTTAATGTCAGTTGCTTAGTACTGTTAGGGTGCATTTAGACACAAAGATGATTGCTCAAAAGATGGCTTTTGAGCGATCATTTTCCATAAAACTACTACTTGGTACTAATGCCTATTAGTACCAAATAGTGGCATGTGAGCCACCCGGAAGCTGTATTCGGGGAACAGACCACCCGCTATTCGCTGAATACATACCCTTTGTTCTGCCGGTGGGGCTGACAGCTCAGACAATGCAATCAGCTCTTATCAGCGCTCCCCGGGCAGAACACAGCGTGAGGTCCTGCTTATCAGCTATACTGATAAAGGATAGATTTCATGCAGAACTGAAATCTATTGATCTGCAGAAAAGTAAAGGATGGGCACATTTACATGCAACAATTATCACTCAAAAGATGGCTTTTGAGCGATCATTTTCCATAAAACTACTACTTGGTACTAATGCCTATTAGTACCAATTAGTAGCATGTGAGCCACCTGGGAGCTGTATTCAGGGAACAGACCACCCGCTATTCGCTGAATACATCCCCTTTGTTCTGCTGGTGGGGCTGACAGCTGAGACAATGCAATCAGCTCTTATCAATGCTCCCCGGGCAGAACACAGCTCGTGGTCCTGCTTATCAGCTGTTCTGATAAATGATGGATTTCATGCAGAACTGAAATCCATTGTTCGGCAGAAAAGTGAAGGATGGGCACATTTACATGCAACAATTATCACTCAAAAGATGGCTTTTGAGCGATAATCATTGTGTCTAAATGGGCCTTTAGTTCTGCTACATAACAGGAAAGTTAGCTCCACTACATCTGTACATTTTATTTCAATCAACCCAAAGTCAATGTCAAACAAAGCATCTACACTTCACACCTTTACACAGTAAATTTCAGCACATCTTCCTGTTTGACTTTGAACCATTTGCTTATCCTTTTATTAGCCCAAAGCTTTAAAACTGACCATGTAAATGAGCAGACAGCCTTATCTGCTGTCACATTTCATTACTTCCTTTTATTTTCCCTACATAAGCCATGTAGCTCTTATAGTCTGGCCATATAATAATTGTTCACGTTTCATAGTTATACAGTAGCTGCCTCCCAATCAAGCAGACTAAAATGTAATTAGACTGTTATGACCACTGACTCATATATTCCCTAAACCACAAAGCTTGTGGACTTTCGGCGTTCTTTTTATTCCATCGCATCCATATTCCTGGCTCATGGGATAGCCAAGGCACAGATTGCAGTTGTGTTTTCTTCTAGTGTAATCATAAACAGTGACTGCACTTTTTATGGAGCTTGCTGTTCAGTGAAATCCATGTGCCAGTTCCATCAAAATATTTTAATCAGACATGAATCAGTAAAATACTTATCCAGAAAAAGACAAGTAAAATCTGTAATAGTAGCAGAGTTAACCCAATATTTCTAGTGGGCTGCATTTGTTTCATTATGTTAAGAAAAAAGGAAATGAGTCATGTGTTCAGTTTGAGCTTTATTAGTTAGATTTAAGTAGTTGAGTGAATGCTGAAGTTCCCGATTGCATTTGTTCCTGACTGCACTCATCTACTGGGATTTGTAGTTCCATCATAACACGACTGAAGTACGATGGTGCTAACATTTGCAAACTACTACTGTAATTAATTCTATTATGGCAAGTTTAAATGCAGAGAAAGGGACACAGAATGGATTCTAATTATACAAGGTCAGGCCGGTTTCACATCTGCATTGGAACCTTGCCGGGGTTCCATCAGAGATTAAAATACCAGAAGAAAAAGCTGGCCTGCTGGGTGGAAAGCAGACTTACCCCAATATAGTAAATAGGGGCCGTCCAACACTGTTTGGTTCCGTCCAGAGACGGAGCCATTTGGTTATGGGGATTCCCCTTTCCTGCTCCTTGAATGGAGCGGGAAGGCAGAACCCCAGTGCAGATGTAAAACCACTCTTATTCAAAAAGAAGGAACAGATTTGGGGATTTAATTACAAACAAATTACAAAAGACAGGTACACAATCCATCACTAAAAACAAGAAGGCTCATAGCTTTTTATGACACCCCAGTAAGTTCTATTATCTGCCACATCACAGCACTGTTTCTTGTTGTTTCAAGTTTAGAGAAAGATGGCGACCCCACAAGAGAAATCAGTGTGCTTGAGTTTGCTAAGTTGTTGTTCAAGTGCAATATGAATTCCTCTGTCCATTCCAAAAAAAGCCACCTCATCACAAGCAGATTTACTAGTGGCACAGAAAATTTGTTGACCATAAGGGTGCATTCCCACGAACGTATATCGGCTCGGTTTTCACGCCGAGTCGATATACGTTGTCCTCGTGTGCAGAGGGGGAGGATGGAAGAGCCAAGTGCAGGAACTGAGCTCCCATCCCCCTCTCTGCCTGCTCTCCGCCCCTCTGCACTATTTGCAATGGGGAAAGGTGGGACGGGGGCGGCGCTAATTTTCAAAACTTAGCCCCGCCCATCTCTTCCCATTACAAATAGTGCAGAGGGGCGGAGAGGAGGCGGAGAGGGGGCCGGGAGCTCAGTTCCTGCACTTGGCTCTTCCATCCTCCCCCCCCCCCCTGCACACGAGGACAACGTATATCGGCTCGGCGTAAAAACCGAGCCGATATACGTTCATGTGACTTCACCCTAAAACTGTAAATGAAACACCCAGATCTGCAACCGAACTTTCTAGTATGTCATAAAAAACTTTGGTCGGGAAGGGTGTCGTATCTCCTTAGGGAGAGCACCCAAAACGTGTGTTGAGACACCTAGGGGGTGAGTGGGTTGGAGGATAGTATAGTCTCTTCCCAAGGAGAGCAGCTAAAAGATGAGTAATCAGACTTATAAGGCCATGCTAGCTCCTCTGGGTAATTTATGCAAATAAGGAAGATGGAAAAATGCCTCTGTAGCACCATCAATTGGATATCCGCATTCCTTCAAATCAAAGTGACTTTATAACAAGACTTAACAAGGATTGGGAACTAGAAACCAGGAGGGGTATCATGCCACTTAGGGAGAGACTATACCATCCCCCGACCCACTCACCCCCTAGGTGTCTCCACACACTTTTTGGGCGATCTTCTTAAGGAGACATGACCCCGCTTCTGACCCACATCACAGGCCTCTCAGAGACTAAGCTAGAAGCCTACTGCACACTGATGAGGGGCAATCACCCTGAAACAGTATGTCTGTGTAGGGTCTTCTGGCTTGGTTTCATATTTCCAATCATTGGTAAGACTTTTAATGAAGTCACTTTGATTTGAAGAAATGCTGCCATCCAATAGATAGCGCTGTAGAGGTATTTTTCATATTCCTTACTTGCATAAAACACTTTGAACCTTCCTCTTTTCAGTGATGTGTGGATTGTGTACCTCTCTTTTGAAGTTTGTTTGTGATTAAATCTTCAAATCTGCTCCTTTCTGTACTCAGTGCCTATGCATAGTCTCACTTTTACCACTGTATGTCAATATATTTGTCAGGCTAAATTAACATAGACAAGGCATTAAAATAGCTCAACTTTTAGAGCAGTTTGAAGACTCCAGTGAGGGCATATGGACATGATAAAAGATTACCCCCTGCCATGTAGTACTACAGTGCAGCTTCAGGTCAAATGGATGGCCACACACAGTTTTCCCCATGGAGTAACTGAAGGACTAGAGAATCCAGACCCACAGCAATCATGTGGTGTGGTGGGGCTTCATTCTGCTGCCTAATAGAGGCCAACCGCTTCAATGTTTGTATTTTCATAGCATTATTATTATCCTTATTATTAGTTGTTTTTCTTAATCTGTGCATTAGTCAGAATATGTTGTTATTAGGCCATCTTCATACACGCCGCAAGCGCTGCAGAATTTCCGCTAGCAAAGTCATTGCCGGAATTCTGCAGGATCTACAGTACAGGCATCTGAATCATTGGATTCCAATGGATTAATTCACATGGAAGAGTTTCATGTTAAAACGTCAAATCAGCGTCTGTTTTCGGTTGCCAATTTTTCACGCTGCGTCAAAAGATAGGTATTGATCTAGCTTTTGACAAAAATTGCTGGAGGTTCTCATAGACTCCTGTGGGAGCTAAAAAAAAAGGGATCGGGAAGGAGTTTACCTGCATCTGATGCTCGGAAACGAAGAGAGCTGGCCCTATTTAAGCTATTAGAAGGATTTCTGTGGATCAATGGAATTTCGCTCTGCAGTCCATATTTCACATGATATTCCCATGTGAATGGACAAGAGAATGCGAATTAATCTCAGGACTTGACCATGGCTATACATCAACAAAGCGATTTTCGGCCATGATGTGGCCGGTGTAAAATCGCATCGCCCATGTCCATGAGGTCTTAGGGTGTCTTCACATGAGCGTAAGCACAAAAACGTATTCGATAGTGCAATGTTTTAGCATCCTGAATGTTGCGCTATTTTACTGTACTTTTTGCACTGTCAAGGACCGTTCACATCGGTGCGGGACGCGCTGTGATTTAAAAGGCTATTTAGTACCAGATGTGTTCGATTTCCCATGAAATTGTGCACCACTCACGGACTCATACAGGGTCTTTGGACTGCAAATGTGCACTAAAATAGTACATGCTGCATTTTTTTCATGCGTGCAAAATATGTGCGAGAAAATGAAAAATGAGATTGAACCAATTGAAAACATATTGTACGCGCAAAAGTGCCCGTGTGAAACTGCCCTTATTTTAAACTTTTTCCATTTATACTTAAAAAAAACAATCATTTTTGGTTGAAGTTTTTTCAGACAATATTTCGACAGACAAAAACTGCGTACTGTTCCTATATTCCATTACCGCTTAACTAAAGGGTCCGTTTACACCAAATGATGTATCGTTTGAACAAGCGAACAATGTCTCGTTCGTTTGTGCAGCCTGCTTACACAGTCAGATACATTGTTGGCCCATTCACACGAGAAATCCTTCAAATTCACTATGAATGAGAAGGACTGAATGATTGGTATTTAAGATGAATGATAAGTGAATGAGCCAGCGATGATTTTTATGCCTGCATAAAATGAATGATGAATATAAAGTGAGCCATTTATCAGCTGTCGTCCGGTCGTTGGCTGCGTTTACGCTGAATGATTATCGCTCACTTTCACTTGTTTGAATTTTTTTTGCACAATAATCGTTCCGTGTAAAAGGGCCTTTATTGAACCAATCAATAGCCACATTGATATCACCAGTACCAGAAAGGTCGCAGGTCCCCTTGAATTGTGTCAGAGAAGGTCAGATCCGTGCTGGACCTCTGGATCGGGGTGATACAATGTCAAAGAACTTCTGAATCTTTATCTATGGCTTTAGATGTATTGTGACTAGAGATGAGCGAACGTACTCGTCCGAGCTTGATGCTCGGGCGAATATTAGGGTGTTCGGGATGCTCGTTACTCTTAACGAGCACCACGCGGTTTTCGGGTTACTTTCACTTTCATCTCTGAGACGTTAGCGCGCTTGTCTGGCCAATTGAAAGACAGGGAAGGCATTACAACTTCCCCCTGTGACGTTCAAGCCCTATACCACCCCCCTGCTGTGAGTGGCTGGGGCGATCAGATGTCACCCGAGTATAAAAGTCAGCCCCTCCCGCGGCTCGCCTCAGATGCCTTGTGAGTTAGCTGAGGGAAAGTGCTGCTGGTGCCGGAGCTGCTGTAGGGAGAGTGTTAGGAGTGAGTGTAGGCTTCAAGAACCCCAACGGTCCTTTCTAGGGCCACATCTATCCGTGTGCAGTAGTGTGGAGGCTGCTGTTAGCAGTGTTGCCCTTTTTTTTTTTTTTCAAAATTGGCTGTGCAGAGCATTGCGCCCTGCAGTAATACTACAGGGACAGAAGTGGTGGTTAGGCAGGGAGAGTGTTAGGAGTGAGTGTAGGCTTCAAGAACCCCAACGGTCCTTCTTAGGGCCACATTTAACCGTGTGCAGTACTGTGCAGGCTGCTGTTAGCAGTGTTGCATATTTTTTTTTTTTTCAAAATCAGCTGTGCAGAGCATTGCACCCTGCAGTAATACTACAGGGACAGAATTGTGTAGGCAGGGCCAGAAGACATATATTATTGATTGAATATAGTCAGTGGGCCTTTTCTTTAAAAAAAAAAGGGAAACATTCTATTTGGCCTGCCTCTGTCAGTCCTCAGCGTTCTGGGTATGTGTGTGGTGGGTGGAGAACGTAAAGAAATCATACGCAGCCAGCTACGTTTAACAGCAGGCTTGCGCCAATTTATTTCCTGCCTGGGAAAAATCACCGCTCTGCTGTAGTTAATAACTCTGCAACCCTGCAGTTCTGTGACACATTTGCAGGGCCAGAAGACATATTTATTATTGATTGAATATACGCAGTGGGCCTTTCCTTGAAAAAAAAGGGAAAACATTCTATTTGGCCTGCAGGCTTGCGCCAATTTATTTCCTGCCTGGAAAAACACCGCTCTGCTGTAGTTAATAACTCTGCAACCCTGCAGTTCTATGACACATTTGCAGGGCCAGAAGACATATTTATTATTGATTGAATATACGCAGTGGGCCTTTCCTTGAAAAAAAAGGGAAAACATTCTATTTGGCCTGCCTCTGACAGTCCTCAGCGTTCTGGGTACGTGTGTGGTGGGTGGAGAACGTAAATAAATCATACGCAGCCAGCTAAGTTTAACAGCAGGCTTGCGCCAATTTATTTCCTGGCTGGGAAATCAAATCACTGGTAATACACCATGCTGAGGGGTAGGGGTAGGCCTATAGGACGTGGACGCGGGCGAGGACGCGGAGGCCCAAGTCAGGGTGTGGGCACAGGCCGAGCCAGTGCGGTGGCCAGGGGTAGAGGCAGGGCCAGACCGAATAATCCACCAACTGGTTCCCAAAGCGCCCCCTCGCGCCATGCCACCCTGCAGAGGTCAAGGTGCTCTACGGTGTGGCAGTTTTTCACAGAGACGCCTGACGACCGACGAACAGTGGTGTGCAACCTTTGTCGCGCCAAGATCAGCTGGGGAGCCACCACCACCAGCATGCGCAGGCATATGATGGCCAAGCACCCCACAAGGTGGGACGATGCCCGTTCACCGCCTCCGGTTTGCACCACTGCCTCTCCCCCTGTGCCCCAACCTGCCACTGAGATCCAACCCCCCTCTGAGGACACAGGCAGTACCGTCTCCTGGCCTGCACCCACACCCTCACCTCCGCTGTCCTCGGCCCCATCCAGCAATGTCTCTCAGCGTAGCGTCCAGACGTCGCTAGCGCCACAGTTTGAGCGCAAGCGCAAGTACGACGCCACGCACCCGCACGCTCAAGCGTTAAACGTGCACATTGCAAAATTGATCAGCCTAGAGATGCTGCCGTATAGGCTTGTGGAAATGGAGGCTTTCAAAAGCATGATGGCGGCGGCCCTGCGCTACTCGGTTCCCAGTCGCCACTACTTTTCCCGATGTGCCGTCCCAGGCCTGCACAACCACGTCTCCCGCAACATTGTACGCGCCCTCACCAACGCGGTTACTGCCAAGGTCCACTTAACAACAGACACGTGGACAAGCACAGGCGGGCAGGGCCACTATATCTCCCTGACGGCACATTGGGTGAATTTAGTGGAGGCTGGGACAGAGTCAGAGCCTGGGACCGCTCATGTCCTACCCACCCCCAGAATTGCGGGCCACAGCTCGGTGGTGGTATCTGCAGTGGTGTATGCTTCCTCCACTAAACCACCCTCCTCCTCCTCCTACGCAACCTCTGTCTCGCAATCAAGATGTGTCAGCAGCAGCAGCACGTCGCCAGCAGTCGGTGTCACGCGGCGTGGCAGCACAGCGGTGGGCAAGCGTCAGCAGGCCGTGCTGAAACTACTCAGCTTAGGAGATAAGAGGCACACGGCCCACGAACTGCTGCAGGGTCTGACAGAGCAGACCGACCGCTGGCTTGCGCCGCTGAGCCTCCAACCGGGCATGGTCATGTGTGACAACGGCCGTAACCTGGTGGCGGCTCTGCAGCTCGGCAGCCTCACGCACGTGCCATGCCTGGCCCATGTCTTTAATTTGGTGGTTCAGCGCTTTCTGAAAAGCTACCCCCACTTGTCATACCTGCTCGGAAAGGTGCGCCAGCTCTGCGCACATTTCCGCAAATCCCACACGCACGCTGCCACCCTGCGGACCCTGCAACATCGGTTTAATCTGCCAGTGCACCGACTGCTGTGCGACGTGCCCACACAGTGGAACTCTACGCTCCACATGTTGGCCAGACTCTATGAGCAGCGTAGAGCTATAGTGGAATACCAACTCCAACTTGTGCGGCGCAGTGGGAGTCAGCCTCCTCAATTATTTACAGAAGAGTGGGCCTGGTTGGCAGCCATCTGCCAGGTCCTTGGAAAATTTGAGGAGTCTACCCAGATGGTGAGCGGGGATGCTGCAATCATTAGCGTCACCATTCCTCTGCTATGCCTCTTGAGAAGTTCCCTGCAAAGCCGGGGGAAGACAGTATGTCGCTGGATAGTCAGAGCAACCTCATGTCTATATCTCAGCGCATTGAGGAGGAGGGGGAGGAGCATGAGGAGGTGGGGGAAGAGACAGCTTGGCCCACTGCTGAGGGGACAGATGCTGCTTGCCTGTCATCCTTTCAGCGTGTATGGCCAGAGGAGGAGGAGGAGGATCCTGAAAGTGATCTTCCGAGTGAGGACAGCCATGTGTTGCGTACAGGTACCCTGGCACACATGGCTGACTTCATGTTAGGATGCCTTTCTCGTGACCCTCGCGTTACACGCATTCTGGCCACTACGGATTACTGGGTGTACACACTGCTCGATCCACGGTATAAGGAGAGCCTTTGCACTCTCATTTCCGAAGAGGAAAGGGGTTCGAGAATGATGCTATACCACAGGGCGCTGGTGGACAAACTGATGGTAAACTTCCCATCCGACAGCGCTAGTGGCAGAAGGCGCAGTTCCGAGGGCCAGGTAGCAGGGGAGGCGCAGAGATCAGGCAGCATGTACAGTGCAGGCAGGGGAACATTCTCCAAGGCCTTTGCCAGCTTTATGGCTCCCCAGCAAGACTGTGTCACCGGTCCCCAGTCAAGGCTGAGTTGGCGGGAGCACTGTAAAAGGATGGTGAGGGAGTACGTAGCCGATTGCAGCACCGTCCTTGGTGACGCCTCTGCCCCCTACAACTACTGGGTGTCGAAGCTGGACACGTGGCCTGAACTCGCGCTGTATGCCCTGGAGGTGCTTGCTTGTCCTGCGGCTAGCGTCTTGTCAGAGAGGGTGTTTAGTGCGGCTGGGGGAATCATCACAGATAAGCGTACCCGCCTGTCAACCGACAGTGCCGACAGGCTTACACTCATCAAGATGAACAAAGCCTGGATTTCCCCAGACTTCTCTTCTCCACCAGCGGACAGCAGCGATACCTAAGCAATACGTAGGCTGCACCTGCGGATGGAAGCATCGTTCTCTCTCACCATCCAAAACGGGGACATTTCTGCTTCATCAATCTGTGTATAATATTCCTCCTCCTCCTCCTGCTCCTCCTCCTGAAACCTCACGTAATCACGCCGAACGGGCAATTTTTCTTAGGGCCACAAGGCTCACTCATATAATTTTTCTAAACAATTTTTATACGTTTCAATGCTCTTAAAAGCGTTGAAACTTTAACTTGAACCAATTTTTCGTTAAACTGGGCTGCCTCCAGGCCTAGTTACCACTTAAGCCACATTAACCAAAGCGATTAATGGGTTTCACCTGCCATCTTGGTTGGGCATGGCCAATTTTTTCTGAGGTACATTAGTACTGTTGCTACACCAATTTTTTTGGGCCCTCACCTACAGTGTAATCATTGTAATTTCTATGTTCTTCGCCTGCACTCATGGTACAGAAAAGTGTGTGGGGTAGGCCTACACTTTTGCTACATAAATGTAACTGGGGCCTTGTCTATACTGCAGCTACTGAAATGTGAAAGAGACTGTTATCTCCCTAAACTGCTGCAATGGGAATTGTTACTGGGGCTTGTCTTGAGTGCTACTATTACTGAAATGGAACTAAGACTGCGCTCCTCCTATACTGCTGCTTCGGAATTGTTACTGGGGCCTGTCTTGAGTGCTACTATTACTGAAATGGAACTAAGACTGCGCTCCCCCTATACTGCTGCTAGTGATATGTTAGTGGGGCCTGTCCCTAATGCTACCGCTGAAATGTTAATAATTGTGGGCTCTGCCTATACCGCTGCTAATGGTATGTCACTGGGGTGTGGAAACAGAGGCTTCACAAAGACATGATGGCGGCGAGGCCATTTCCCACCAACGCTGTTACTGTTAAGGTGCATATAACCACGGACACGTGTAGAGGACACATAGTGCCTCCAAAACATCCCCCTCCTCCTCCAACAATGAAAACATTCTTGGCAAATACCTTTGCATTGGTCCGTCTGGTGGCAGTCCAAGAATTTCACCTTTAACGACACAACAAGAGAGCACCACCACCATCCCCCCGCCACAGCCCACTAAATCCTGGCCACATTCCGAAAACCAACTACATAAAACCGCGCTACCAGGTCCGCAGTCACCACCACATTACCACCAACGAGGTTACTGTTAAGGCACATATTACCAGTCTGACTGGGGCATGCAGTGTGGGCCGAAGCCCACCTGTATTAAGCACGACATTACTACCTCAGCTGTGTTGGGCAATGCAATGGGATATATTTATGTACCGCCGGTGGGTTCCAGGGAGCCACCCATGCTGTGGGTCCACAGGGAATTATAAATGCATCTGTTTCCACTTCTAAAGAACCCCAGTCTGACTGGGGCATGCAGTGTGGGCCAAAGCCCACCTGTATTAAGCACGACATTACTACCTCAGCTGTGTTGGGCAATGCAATGGGATATTTTTATGTACCGCCGGTGGGTTCCAGGGAGCCACCCATGCTGTCGGTCCACAGGGACTTCACAATAGGGAGTTGTACCTGCCTGTGTCTATGAATTAAAAACCGCGGTCTGACTGGGGCATGCAGACACCTTGACAGAATGAATAGTGTGTGGCACATAGGTTCCCCATTGCTATGCCCACGTGTGCAGCTCCTGATGGCGGTGGCACAGGATTATATTTCTCATTGCTTCTGTACAGCATTGTGGGCTATCTCCCCGCCCCTTTTAAAGAGGGTCGGTGCCTAGCCGTGCCAACCCTCTGCAGTGTGTGCCTGCGGTTCCTCCTCATGGCAGACGCACTTATAAATAGACATGAGGGTGGTGTGGCATGAGGGCAGCTGAAGGCTGCGCAGGGACACTTTGGTGTGCGCTGTGGACACTGGGTCGTGCGGGGGGGGGTTGGGCAGCATGTAACCCAGGAGAAGTGGCAACGGAGTGTCATGCAGGCAGTGATTGTGCTTTGTTGGAGGTAGTGTGGTGCTTAGCTAAGGTATGCATTGCTAATGAGGGCTTTTCAGAAGTAAAAGTTGTTGGGAGGGGGGGGGGGGCACTCTTGCCGGTATTGTGGCTTAATAGTGGGACCTGGGAACTTGAGATGCAGCCCAACATGTAGCCCCTCGCCTGCCCTATCCGTTGCTGTGTCGTTCCCATCACTTTCTTGAATTGCCCAGATTTTCACTCATGAAAACCTTAGCGAGCATCGGCGAAATACAAAAATGCTCGGGTCGCCCATTGACTTCAATGGGGTTCGTTATTCGAAACGAACCCTCGAGCATCGCGATAATTTCGTCCCGAGTAACGAGCACCCGAGCATTTTGGTGCTCGCTCATCTCTAATTGTGACTCCTGCACTATGAAGAGCAATTCATGTTATTTCCAGAGTGAAAGCAACAGATTCCTTTGATTTTACAGTAAACCCTTGAGTAACATTGCTCTTAAGTAACACTGTTTTCAACTAAAGTCGATGTGTCAGGGCAGCGGCGGTCCCTCAAATAAAGTTGTATTCCTCAGATAAGGGCGCCGACTGCTCCATGACCCCGGGCGCCGCTCAGGGAGGCGGCGCGCAGCTGATACCGGTAATTTCCTGCTTCTCCTGTCTCAGCGCGCCCCTACTCCTCCCCCTCCCCTCTCCTTAGTGCACAGTGCCGGCTGAACGTTGCTGTGTCTGCCTGCCTCCTATTTTGTGTATTGTAAATGATGCATTTTCCAATAGATAGATGTCTGTCATTTAAATAACAGGTTTCTTGTTGACTGAACACCAGTATTTAGCTTCAATTTTATTTTGAATGTGGGTGAAGAAGGTATGATTGGCAGACTCTAGAATACTACTAGGGGTATAATAGAATAAATATCAATGTATAATAGGCTAATTGCCAATGACCATGTAATTAGAGAGTCGAAACTACATGTTTGAATCACTGCATGCTCTGCTAGCCATAGCAGTCTTATGACATGTGTCAGGTTGCATCCCTTTAACCTAGGGATGCATTGGCCGGACTCCACTCACCACCAATTGTCAATCAGGAAGGTTCTCAACTAGAGATGAGCGAGTATACTCGCTAAGGCACTACTCGCTCGAGTAATGTGCCTTAGACGAGTATCTTCCCGCTCGTCTCTAAAGATTCGGGGGCCGGCGCAGCTGACAGGTGAGTTGCGGCGGGGAGCGGGGCAGAGCGGGCGGGAGAGAGGGAGAGAGAGATCTCCCCTCCGTTCCTTCCTGCTCTCCCCCGCAGCTCCCCGCCCCGCGGCGGCACCCGAATCTTTCGGGACGAGCGGGGAGGTACTCGGCTAGGGCACATTACTCGAGCGAGTAGTGCCTTAGCGAGTATACTCGCTCATCCCTATTCTCAACCACTCCATGAGTCACACTAATTAAATAATCACTGCCGTTTCAACAAACTTATGTATATATGATAGCCAATGGGATAACTAGCGAAATTGCAATTTATTTATCAAAACTAATATTTTCTAAATGTAAAATCTCTCCAAAGTGCTGGCCACTAGGGATCTCTCTTCCTTTTAATATGCTGTCCACTGCCTGTTGTCAAGTGTCTCTAGTAACACATGGGTTATAGGACGTTGGGTTGGGGTTTAGCTAGCTTAGAAGGGCTCCGTGTAATACATACAGCCTGTTCATTCTGTTTCCTCAGTTGCTACACTCTGTGCCTTGTGACCTAGTACCACTTCTCTCCCTCCTGTTTCAGGTCTGTATAGTAAGTAGCCATCAGTCCTGATAATGTCCTGCTCTTCTACAAACCTGCTAAGCTGCGTCTGCTAGTCAGCTGTGTTGTAATTGTGTCAAGACTGCAGCTCTCACCAGATCTTCCTGTGAACACTGACAAACTCTTGCATCTATTAACATATATCATTACGCTCTTCCTGATCACAGGGCTTTGCAATAGTCAAATGGATTGGTAGAAGTTGCTAGCAGTCACTAACAGGTATTACTACTGTCAGAACAGCAAGTGTGGACCCACTGTGCCAGAGACTGACTTGGCTTAGAGCTACACCTGAGGACAGTATCTGGAGTCACGTGGTTTTCCACACCACACCAATTGAAATATGGTCTTTGCTGCAGTGATCCCAGGCTCTTACCCCAAGAGTAGTCTTAGTGGCGTTGCAGCTGGCACAGACTGGTCAGGTACAATATTGGAGCAGCAGACCGCAAATAACCAACATACAAAGTTGAGGTCAGGACAGAGTTCTTTCATGTAAAACTAGCCAAAGGTCACAGCATGCAGCAGACAGGTGTAATATAGTCTAAGAAAAAGCCGAGGTCAGGAATGGAGAAGATGGTAAAACTGGGTAAGACATGCATGGGACAGGAATCAGTCAGAATGCAAAAGCTCCTTTTCAAAAACATATGGAACCAATTGCTCAGGCACCCTCAAGTGGAGGAGGCTTTCTTAAATAACCTGAAAACCATCGGGTTGGTTGGGAGCAGGAAACCTGTGTAGGGCCAGGGTCACCTACCCTACAGGCAGCAGTGAGAGGATGACAGCTGGTGTGGTATGCAGCAATGAGCGATGGAAGAAGATGGCAGGGCAAGGGGTGCTGTTGACTGTGGCCAGCCACCATAACAACTACTCTACTGTGCATGTGTGTACACTTTGCATCTCCTTCTACTTGTTCTTGCCATTCAATGAAGAGAGGTGGGGTCTCAGATCAGGGCAGCATTCCTATTGGTTAACTGCAGAAGGCAACTAAAGGAAAGGAAATGCCATCATATATAGTTCTGGCAGACCTATGCCCAGTTACTGCCCATTGAAAATGAGGGGATTGATTATAAGATTGTAGCAGATCTGAGAATAACAAGGGTATATACCCCAAATCATAATACTGCTAACTGAGGGCTAAGAGCTTCAAGCCCAGGAATTTATTTCAATATTTAATTAAAGGGAACGTATCACCTACCTAAAACACCAAAAACTACGTTTTTTTTTTTCATAGTTCCCCTGTAAAGTTTGCACGCCAGACGAACATCTGACTCTTGTCAGAATCCCGTGCGCATGTTTCGCTATACGAGTCTACTCTGAAAAGAATCAGATTTTCGGCCGGCGCCTTGTTACCTGCCCCAACAGCACCATAAAAGTTAGTTTACGGTGCTTTAGGCAGGTGAAAGGTCCCCTCTAAATGACAGGTAAGCCTGTAAGTTACATGTAGCTCACAAACTCCAAATTGTGAGATTTCCCATTGAAGCTGCATTATTCTATGTTGTTGTTTCTAACTCATTTGAACGTAATTTAGGTTGTTGTTTCATTAAAAAGAAACAAATTTACCAAGGTGCAAAATGCCTGCTTAAAATATTCTTTAGACCAGAAAGCAGTAGCTAACAGATGGCGTGTTCTAAGTGTAGGTATGAAACGTGTATGGAGCTAGAGCACAGCTGCTCTTCATGTTTTTGGTCTACAATGAGGAAATTATGGTTTTCATTATTCTTTGCCTGTGTCTTAAAGGGAATCCGTCAACTACTTTTAGCCCCATAATCTAAGCTTATAGGCTGAAAGTAGCTGACCCGCTAAATCCGGGAATGGAAGTTGTAATACTTACCTTCCCTGTCATCCCTGAAAGCCTCCACTGCAGTGCATTGAGCAGTGTGCTACATAGTCTGCTTATTCTGTAGAGAAAACATTTCAGTAAATATCTCGTCATCACATATATATATATATATATATATATATATATATATATATATTTTTTTTTTTTTTTTTTTTTTAAGTGATGATCACAGCTCACCTCCTCCCCCTCCCTGCATAATGCACAGGTCACAGAGTATGCCTAGAACATTTTCCCATAGAAGTCAATTGGTCCCTCGTGTTCATTGTGTGAATAGCCCAGGAGACAGCTGTAAAGCATATCTCTAAAGAACGCTGTAAAGCACATCTCTGCAGCAAAGGCAAGATGGCCAATTCTATGGTCATGTACAGAGAGCAGAATAAAAAAGCCTACAATTCAAAAATACTGTAAAATCAGATCTAAGATTAATTGGTAAAAAACGGTGATATACTCTTTAAATTTAACCAGTTTAGAAAGTTTTTGCAAGTGTTTTAATTGTATGATTCAAGAACACTTGAGTTTAGATCAAAGTAGAAAAAGAAAAGGAACAAGACATTCTTTAAAGTTTTTACTTTAGTTTTACATTAAAGGAAAAGTTAGCCAGTCACTGATTCTCTCTACTTATTATGAAGCCCCTCAGCATGGATGAAACAGGTTCAGAACATTTCTAAGTCTATAAAACAGGGCAATGTCAGAATGCAGCACCTAGAGATCCTTAGATAAAATATTGAGACCGGAGTAGAATGAGAAAAAAAAACGATCAGCGCTCTTGAACCTTAAGAAGAGATCGTGTAGATTTACAATATACAGATGGGACAAATTTAGTTTGACTGTGACAGCACAACACAGAACGTTATTGTGACCCATTAAAAAGCTATTGTTCTCCTATCTTTACACAACAAAACCCATTGTAAAGCAATTTAAAGTGTAAATAAGCCACTCCGATAGCGCGGCAGGCCGTGACACCAAGAATACCAGTGATACCAAAGAATAACCCATCTGTAGTAGGAATATACTGATGGGAATGTTCACATGGTGCTCAACTCTTGTGAAGTCAATCAAGAGCAGAGAAAGGCAAGAGGAGATTATTTTGATTGTTTATATCGTTTGACGCTCCCATCAGCAGTGATGTATGGCACAAGACATATTTGATATACCAAGGAGATGTTCTTGTCATAGTTTGGTGTATTTTCTGAGTTTAGTAACAATCTTATCGACTTGAGACAGCTCTTTTATAAGGCATCACCAAACATACTAATACCCTCTCTTCATCAACTGTTGGTATGAGGGAAGTAATATTTGGAGGACAATACCAGTTTCATTAAGTATATCCCTTATAGACTTCTATTTTGAAGTGAAATGATTAGTGATGAGCGAACTTTTGAAAAGTTTAGTTCAGCCAGTGCAAAACATTTGGTTCAATCCAAATTAGTTTGAACCGACCCAGAAGTCCAGCAAAACCCCTAAAACTGGTGTACAACACTGAGAGCGCTATACAGGGCTTTTAAACAGTATTATATATTAGTGTTTAGAGCTAGTGTTGAGAGCAACCCGAACCAGCATAACCCTGTTTTGGGTAGAACTTTGCTAAAAGTTCGGTTCAGCTTCATGCCAAACCAAACTTATAGCAAAGTTTGACGTGAAACAGGGTTCTACTGGTTCAGTTCTCTCAACATTAGACATGATGAAAGCCAATTCAGAAGATGTACAGTATTTTCTGAACACCATTGCCAACATTGACAGATATAGGGGGACTGGGGTTTCATATGCCTTTCTTAATCTGAAGTACACTGTAGCCAAATGCTCCTAATATTTAGAGGCACACGGCTCTTAGTAAATTTGATGGGACTTTTAACTATTTGTGTGTGTGCATAAATTGAAATCTACCCAGGTACAATGCAAGGGTTTTATGTGCCTAATTAATCAGCCAACACCTGGGTGAGTGTGGCTGCAAGACATCCCTCTGACTTGCTGAACTCAGTGTCCCTGGGATAGGTATATAGCAGAGCAAGCCATGGTCCACTGCTGAGCACCCCTGATGCCAGCTGAATAGCCATGAACCTGACAGGGGTGGACACCTTGAAAGGGTATGATGTGATAGAGTTTATGCTACGTGTTTGAGGCACTAGGCCTCTTTGATAGACAGAGTTTAATGTTGATGGTGTTTAGTGGCCTGACGGCCCGGTACTTGTATGTATTCATGTACACTGTGATGAGTAGGTCATCAATAGTTGATCTGCCGGGGTCCTCTGCTTGGGACCCCATCTGAGCAGCTGTCAGTGCTGCTACACTGTCATGAGTAACAATAGTGTGTAGATTGTTCTAATGATTGCTGTTCATGTACCAAAATAAAGGACAGATTTATTAAAAGCGGCTGCACACTAATGGATTTGCATTGCGGAATCCGCTGGTTGGCGTCCACCATAGATTCGCAGCAGATATTGTTTCTTCACATCCTATGGAAAACCGCTGCTTTCGTGCACAATCACTGAAACCAATTACAGTTTCCATAAGTGGAGGAAAAATTGCAGCATGTTCCATTTTTCTGCGGGCTCTGCATGGACGGCTTCCATTGAACTCAATGGTAGCCATCCGACCCACGACCCTTCCACAAGGACATTGTGGAAAGGATGCGGGAACCCATGTCATCGCCTAGCAGCAGCGGTGCGGGAAAATCAGGAATTTAGAAAAAAAACTACTGCGCATGTCCGACAGTGAGCCATGCGGACCATCCACAGTACAGGAAAAACAGACAAGAAGCAGATATGACTGGATGCCGGCTTGGCACATGGTCGGATTCCGCTTTGGGCTCCCTCATGCGGAATCCAACTCGTTTATGTGCAGTTTGACTAAGTTTTCAGCCAACCTCTGCCCTCTACATGCTTTACTATATATATATATCCACTATTGAATCTGGCAGGTTCTTATGGAGCTGAATTCCATATTTGGACCACATTTGTGCAATCAATATCCTTGCACCTACAGCCTCCTATTGTAAACTAATTTCTCCTTTCCTTGTAGTTTCTTTATTAATATTTATAACTACCTGCCAAAAAACCATGTGTAATTAAAATTACTGCAAATTTTTCACAATGTTACATCAGGACTATTGTGTCTCTAGCCTCCTATGATTTCCCTGTGTAGGAATGCCCCCATGACACAGTGTATTACATCACATTATTAGCTACCGTTGAAGATTACACTATGTGTCTTATGGAAAAATATATTACCTTGAAGCTTCTAGTAGCCTCACACTATTAGTTCCTTTTTCATAATCTGTTGAAACAATATTAGTATATATATAGTAATATACCGCAAACTGACCTATCCGCCCTGACCGAGGGGCTCCACTCCCCTGTTCTATAATGCCACATTGAATTAAAAACTCTCTTTGAGAACCATAACTTACTCCGTGGTTTCAGTTAGAGAACTTTATTTTTTATTTGATCAGTGAATACATAATTTCTTACACATATATATACTATCTATCACTTTCACCCTCAAGGCTCCTAAAGGAAATTCACCTTAACTTGCTCTGTCATGACTCGAGAAACATGTAATTTAATAAGAAAATTATAATGAGGGACTTTCAAACGCTTTGTTCTCTTTTCAGGAATATTAAAGCAGCCATGCTTGCTCATACAGGCCATTTACTGATCAAACCCTGGATTACGCTTTTCTGTCACCCAAGGCCATGCTTGAGTTCACATTAGTCCCTGCTGCCAGCACTATTAACTAAAATGGCCTCCCTGCGCATAAGATACATAATAATATTCCAACACTAATTAAAATGTTCGTTAAAGATGATGGGTGGTTCATAGGATAAGAATAAATATAAGATATGCAACAACCATCTTGGCATTCAGTTGTTACACCCAGATCCCAGCCTGCATTGGCTTTCCATAATTCTTGGAGTGTTAAGAATGCAGTTTAGCAATTAATGGCAAGTGTAACGTACATAATGAGTAGAGTTGAGTTAACCGAACCAATAGAATGCTGTTTCGGGTTGAACTTTGTTAACGGTTCAGTTCGTCATGAACCTGGACCGAGCTTTTAGCAAAGTTCTAACCAAAACCGTGTTCCACTGGTTGCCCACCACCAGTCCTAAACACTGATGCATAACACTGTCTAAAAGCCATAAAAGGCCTATATAAGAGCAGGGGCATAACTATAGGGGATGCGGTTGCACCTGGGCCCAGGAGCCTTAGGGGGCCCTTGAGGCCTCTCTCCTCCTCCATATAGGGAGCCCAGTACTATTATAAAGCATTATAGTTGGGGGCCCTGTTACGGATTTTGCATTGGGGCCCAGGAGCTTCAAGTTACGCCTCTGCCTCAGAGTGTTATACAGGGATTTTATGCCTCTTTTTATACTCATGTTTTATGGGTTTTGGTGAACTTCCAGTTCAGTTTGAACTAATTCAGACTAAACTGAACTTTTTGAAAGAGCAAACCAGCCGAACGTAACTTTTCAATAGTTCACTCATAACTAATAGTGAGTAATAAAAACTATCAGGATAGACTTAAGAGCCCTATGTGCACTATATAATTAAATAGGGCAGTTTTACATTATGCTACAAATGTACAAACAACAGTATTTATGCCTGTTAACTTCATTGCACACTGACTTGCTTACACATACAGGACTGTAGTTCTGTTTAAATGGGTAGTCTGGTTTACAATATCCATTTTCATACAACCCATTACAGAATTCTGAGTTAACAGAGGGCGGACCATCATCTCTTGGCCGGAGAGGAGAACGGATACAAAGAGTGTCTGTCTCTGGAGGATCTGTCCGGCTCTGCATTACACAGACAACCTATGAATTGTCACTGTGTAATGATTAGCTTCCCCTGTGATAACTGTAAAGGGAAACTGAAGACTTACAGATAACAGCTGATTGCTGGGTATTGCATCACAGGGACAGTTTGTGATCGGCTCATCATTAAATGGACCTTTTTAAGAAATTGCTGTAGAAATTTCACTAGTTGTGAAATTTTAAGCTTTTCAAACAAAAAGTCATTATATACATGTATGCCCTGTTCAGATCACATTTTTTATCTATGTGTAGCATGTACAATGGGAAAAACTTCCAGCGTGCATGCTAAGCCTATTAATATGGCTCCAATAACCCAGTATATGTTAGTGTACTACAAGAAAAAGGTATGGAATAGCAAAATAATCTATTCTTTTCCAAATTCTATGCGTGTATTATAATGGGATCCTGTGGTTGACCTATCCTACGGTAATACCTATCCAAGGGGATACATAGTAGGCCTCCATTGGAGGTATATGTCAAAAGCTTTTCCCAGTGCACTATACATGTCAAATAGATGCCATTATTGTGACGTGAACAGGGATTAACACATTTTTCCTTTCACTCAAAGCAAAAAAAAAGGATTAGGACTAGGGATGAGCGAGTATACTCGCTAAGGCTAACTACTCGAGCGAGTAGTGCCTTAGCCGGGAATCTGCCCGCTCGTCTCTAAAGATTCGGGGGCCGGCGGGGGGCGGTGAGCGACGGGGGAGAGCAGGGAGGAACAGAGGGGAGATCTCTCTCCCCCCTGCTCCCCCCTGCTCACCACCGCAACTCACCTCTCACCCGCGCCGGCAGCCGAATCTTTACAGACGAGCGGGCAGATTCTCGGCTAAGGCACTACTCGCTCGAGTAGTTAGCCTTAGCGAGTATGCTCGCTCATCTCTAATTAAGACCTTGCATGAACAATATGAGAGGGTGTATTACTTCAAAAGTTGGCCATACACATAAGATAAGTATCTGTCAGAATGTGGCTGATCGATATGTTGGAGCATTTGTACAATTTGACCATCAACATACTGGAACTAAACTGGCAAATTACAGAGTGAGCTTACACAAAGTGACAAATAATCAACCACACTTTACCAATCATGCCATATACTTGCCAAAGCAGCCGAAAATATCCAACATTGGAGAGATCCATTTATGGCAAACAATAGTCTACCGTTGCCCATCTATCGAGGGTCATTGAAGATTATAAAACTCAGCAAATTTGGTCAACATTTATATTATGTGTATGGGCAGCTTAAGAAGTGCACTGACTAGGTGTTGGTAGACTTCATTGAGATTACAACTTCCCTTTGCGTGAGTTTGCTGATACCCCAACCAGCAACATCCTATTTCAGAACTTTTTTTTGCCATTTAATACTTTGGAGACCAAGCATTGGATCCATTGATGGGAATCAGTGGACTATGACATTTTCCATGTTTCATTCTGCTAGCTTTAAAGTGATATTACCTATATTTATACTCACCTGCAAACTTAAGTGCATATTTTGTTATTGCGGACATCAACAATAAAGTCAACCGGGCACATATGGACAGTGCAGACTGAAAATCATCCGCGGTTTATATCCTGTAGACCAAAATGTCTGAAGCATGTTGAGCGTTACACTTGTTTTATCTGCATGAATTATTTATTATTTTTGTTATTGACTGATTTTGGACACAAGAAAACAAAGCGCAGCAGAGATACAAGTAAGGCCACCAAAACCCAACGGAGATAAATAATAGATCTTCAATCACGGTGTGTGACTCCAAGTCTGCACAAAAATACTTCTTTGCTGTTTTATTTTCTGGATGTGTCTCGTATCATGTCACTTAGGAGACAAAAGTGCTGAGGTTGTAAAGTGCTTTGATGTGCATGAAGTAATGTATAATCTATCGAAAAGTGCAAACAAGGAGAGAGATCTCTGCACCCATACAAATCTACGTTTTAAGGATTTACTTTGGCGGATGTTGCTTTTTTACGTGAAGACGTAAAGTAGTGGGTGCAGCTTTTAGTTAATTACATCGAACTGTTAAGTAACTAACTCATTTGTGACTAATTATGTGCTATTCAGATGCTAATAGTTCTGAGTTGGGCTCAAATCACCTGCAGATAACCGGAGCATTGAAGGCAAGCAGAAGACAGAAATACAGTATGTTATCACAATCTATATGTGTAATGTCTATAACAAGAACCCACTGGGTGGCTTTGTATGACAACAATGAAGTTGTCAGAGCATCCAATTACCTTTCTTAACCCCTGGCTCCGCAGATAAGCCTGCTGCTCCTAGTGCCTTTGGGCATAAGAATAGCAGAATTTATACTGTATATCCGCCGGCAGGGGTTTTTACAGGCATGATCCTGTTTTGTGAGTGTGTTGAGCAAAGACATCAAAACACATGATTCTTGACAATGTCAGCGTAACATCACACTAAAACCTGTATGCCTGCACAGACAAGAATGTAGGGAGTCTGGAGAGGCATTGTCTGATATATCTTCCGTCTCTGGTAAAATTACTCTGGAAATACCTTGTCTTAACCCAAAGGCATTGTGGAGAAAATCACTCCAATTTGCTAAGACTCAATGGGTTATTAACAATATAAAACCAACGCCATCGAAGGGAGTGAAACATTGTATTAAAACTTAGTAACAAAAAAATCTCATAAGGATTACTATTTTTTTCTTTCTCCCCTCCCTCATTCTCAGTTGCAATAAAGGAGAGCTGATCAAAAGGCAGAAAGCATGTGATTATACCTTGTAATAAACTATAATAAGGGATATTTATTTAGATTGCTTATCTAGTTCCAACATATTCTACAACATTATACAGGGTGTTCCACTGAAAGGAATTTACCAAGCAAAATACTATTGATGACGTATCATCTGCATAGGTCATCAGTAGTTGACCTGACAGGGTCCTCTGCTCAGGACCCCAGCCAAACAGCTGTCAGTGCTGCTACACACAGGAATCAGAGCGGAGGCTGCTGCTCTGACTCCTGTGTAGTGGCTGGCACTTGAATCTCCAGGCTGGGGTCTCACTGAAATCCATGGGAGGTGTGCCTGTAATTTCAAGCACCGGCCAGTACACAGGGGTTGGAGCAGCTGCTTCCACTTTGACCCCATTGTGTATCTGCACATACCGCAGCCCCCGATCAGCTGTTTGGCCAGTGACAGATCCTAGTCCATCAACTACTGATGACCTATCCTGAGCTTGAAGAAGGCCATTCTGGCCGAAACGTTGCTTCTGTGGTGATGGGGCAATAAAGTATTCTCTACTACATCTGCTAATGCTGCCAGTCATCTCTGTATTGGACTATCCTGAGGTCATTGGTAGTATTTTTGCTTGAAGAAAACCTTTAATGTTGCAATGGGGCAAATAATGGGGTAGGCTTCACTGCACCGCTGATATGTAATGCTAGGAAACTACGTCTGGAAAGCAGGGTGAAAACTAATCTAAGTGTAAATGAAGTTTTTATTTGTAATTGCATGATTGAAGTGCAGGAAGGGCAAGTAGTTTACAATTCCTCGATGTGTTCTGCTCCTGCTGCAATGCAAAGCTGTGCGTGAAGGATGAACTGGTGCTCAGCAGCAGTTAATTTGTCCGGCGTCAATTATCCAACTGCATCCATTATTCTTTGAAGCAGGGTGATGATATCGTTCACAGGTGTAGCATAAACTATTCCCTTCAGCTTCCCCGCACCACTTGAGTTTTACGTTTGGGGGAAGCTGAAGGATATAGTTTATGCTACACCTGTGAACCTGTGACATCACCACCCAGCTTCAAAGAATAACGTGCGCAGTTGGACAATTGACGATGGAAGGATTCATTGCTGTTGAGTGCTAATGCATCATTCACACACAGCTTTGCAATGCAGCCGAAGGAGGAGGCATTCTGAAATTGTTGGCATAAAGTATTTGCTCTTCCTGCACTTAAGTGATGCAATTACAAATAACATACTGTATTTTACACTTAAATTAGTTTTCACACTTTTATGGGATCTGGGATCTAGAACTGCAGCTGTGCTGTGGTCCTGGCGTTTGTTCTGACAGATGAGGTCAATGGAAGAAAGGCGACCGCTGCAGCCAATCACAATTTAAATTCCCTATATCAAACAGATACAAAATAGCTAGTTAGTTACCCTATCAGTATATTTTACTGCAGCAGGAATAAAAAGAATCAATATTTTATAATTGTTGCATCCAATTAGTGGGATTACTGTCAAGAAAGCCATCCTTATTACCAAGAGTTAGAGGACTGAGTAGATGGGACGCTGGACAGCCCTTGGCTCAGAGCATGAAAGGCCCCTTAGACATTGGTACATTATGTTGAATTTCAGAATCGGCCAACAGAGATGTAATGTTTCTGGCTGGCCTTATGCAACATTGGCCAAAAAGCCAATCACCATTTTTGGCTGCCCCTCCCATGACATTGCTCTTTTGCACGTTGATACAGCTTTTGCTAACAGTAAAACTTACTATATTCCAGGTTATCCTGGAATAAACCATATGGTACAGTAGAGAACATCAGTATTTAGTATATTGAATGTTAATTATTACATGTACTAGACTTTGTTCACATCATGTTTTGCATGTTCTTGAAAAGTAGTGTTTTTTAAAATCAAAATTAGGAACAAAGATATCCTTAGGCTGCCTGCAAGAGGCGGGTTGGATCCCGCATGCGGGATTCCCGCAGCGGAGTTCGACCCGGTGCCCGTCCAGCGGCCCCAGCATACCTCTCCCGCATCTTCTCCTCTGCTGCTGATGTGCCAGCTGACACGCCGGCGTACATGCACAGTACAGAGGATGCTGCCCCATTGCTATGGCGATGACTAGGCTGCCGCAACCATTTTGCAATGAATGGCCGTGGGACGGACAGCTTCCATTGACTTCAATGAAAGCTGACTGTGCGTAGCCTGCACAAAATCGCAGAATGCAGCATCGCAGCTCATGGGCAGGAAATCGTGGGTTGCCATATCATGCTATGTGTTGGACTTGCTGCAGAATCCGGAGGCGGAATTCCGTTCCGGATTTCACAATGCAAATCCGCCCGTGTGCAGGAGGCCTTAAGAGTACTTTTACATGGGACGACTGTTGCTCCTGTGCTTTCAGAGACAGATAATTGCTTGTTGAATGGAGTCAAAGTGGACCAGAGCCGGAGTAAACAGGCAGCTGTTCATAGATAACCAATTGACTGTTTACACGGGCTGATAGTTGTATTGTTTTTGGTGAGCTAAATATCCAGCAATTCCAACAAGTGAGCGATTCTTGCTCGCTGCCCTGTCAGTTCCTGAGTTAACATGCGATGACAGTCGTAACCACTCTTTTGAGCCATTGCTTGGGCGACCATCGGCCCATTTAAAAGTGTCCTTAAGCAAGACACAACAGGATACATATACAGTTGCATCCTGTTGCCATTGATTTCTATTGTACAAAAATAGGATACATCTGAATCCTGCTCTCGGAGAGGACAGAAAATGATTCACTATCATTGTGTCCCTTGTAGCCTCTTTTAATGGCAAATTTGCCCAACAAAAAAAGTACCTTTCAACAGGATGCAACAATGTGATGTGAACCTAGTCTTATATTTTGCTACTAGGTTATTCATTTAGAAGACTACATGCAAATGGCCTAGAAAGATTTAAAAACTTTGAAAGACTTCTGATGCACGCTGAGTTCCAGTACCAAGAACAATTGATGGGAAACCTGTCATTTTAGCGCTATGAATGTTCAATTGGCAGTTAATTTTCTAAACCAAGATAAGAAAACTCTGCAAGCAGGTGTCCTGCTTCCAGTATTTACCTGAAAATTAGAGTGTGATTCATGTAACACCACTTAATACTGGGGTATTTTCTGTTCTTTGTATGCCTTATCCCAGGATCCTCTAGGGACAGCATGTGCAATGATTAGACTAAAGTGAGATATAAGGAGGCAGAGAGGAATGCAGAATACACTGACTAGCTTTTTTAATGTATTGGACAAAAACATTCCCACTTTGTGTCCAGCCTCACCAGATGGCACTGCCACGTGCTGGCAAACAAAAATACCTTCAGAGGTGAAGAGTATTCATGCATATCTTAATTGTAGTTTCTTAGGAAACAATAAGGATAAAATTAACTTTAGCCCTAGGTTCTCAGCAAGATATATTGATTACATATAAAAACAGTATGAAAGAAAACTGCCCAGCTGCCTCAAAAAGTCAATTTCAAATCACTGGGTAAAGGTAGAGTCCCCTGGTGCAAGCACCGACTGACTCCTTGGGTGGCGTCACATCGCAACATTTTTTTGGCAGACTGTTTTGCAGGGTGGTTTGTCATTGCTTTCCCAGTCAACGTTTACCCCCCAGCAAGCTGGGAACTCATTTTACCGACCTCGGAAGGATGGAAGGCTAGGTCAGCCTTTAGATGGCTACCTGAACCACACGGGGATTGAACCTGCAACCTTCACTTAGGACTGCCTTAACACTCTACTGCCAAACACCTACCATGTGATGAGTTGTTTTCAATGTTGGAATTCACTGACAAAATTGAAGGAGTTATGAAACTTCTCATTAACAAAAGGAGATTTACCCATAAGTGTGAGAATCAGGTTCGGGGTGACGTCAGACCATAAGCCACAGCCCATGTAGTCCCCACACAAGAGTATGCTCATTGAGCAGATTAATGGGATGGGAGATGGAGCAACCCAGCCAATCAGCATTAATTTGTGTACATTTATTCCAGCTTCTCACAGATGGTGCCCGTTATTCTCCTTTGCCATGATTTTACTTTTGTTTTTGGAGGCAGGTTCCTGCCTTCCGTGAGGCTCTAATGAAATCAATGGGAGCATTGAATGCTGTGGTAATCGCGGTAAATAATGAATGCGTGAGAGTGGCCTAAGGACAGGCTCACATAAATGGGTCAGATTCCACATGCGGATCAATCACAGAAAGTGATTGCTAATGGTCGCTGAAGATCGTGGATGCAAGCATTTTTCCATGCGGAGGGGAGGATAGGTCATCAATAGTATTTTGCTTGGAAAATCCCTTTAAGTGAAACACCCTGTATAATGTTGTAGAATATGTTGGCACTAGATAAGCATTACAAATAAATATCCCTTATTACAGTTAATTACAAAATATAATCACAGCGTATTATCTGCCTGGGGAAAAGATATGTCTGTCCTCTTCAGTCAGCATTCTGGCTTTTCTATCTATTCTCCTATGAAGTAGCGAGCGTTTCCGCTGCTCATACGCAATGTTAATTGGGTGACAGAACACTCACATCCATTGACTTCAATGGATGCTAAATCCGTGCTAAAGTAGAGCATGCTGCCATTTTTCTTTTGCTCGCAGAATCTGCAATTCCTACTCGCATGCCTGAGCGAACTGACGAAAGTTCTTGCCTTTTAATGCTCGCATATCGTCTGCGTGGAAACCGACTGTGGAATCTTCAATTCAAACCTGCTCATGTGAGCCTGGCCTAATACAGAAAGTGCGTTCAAATTTGCATTTGGCCCTTACACACTTCATGCCCTTATACCCGGACCAATGATCGGCTTAGGAAACATTCGTACAAAAGTTTGCTCTTGATCATTGTCCCATGTAAATGTTAGTTTGCCAACTGATCACATTTTTTACGTGCCCATAAAAATAATCATTTATCTGTAGCACGACTTCCCATGTAAACTGGGGATGTGCTGCTAATAAAGATGAGCGAACGTGCTCGTTTAGGACAAGTACTCGATCAAGCATTGCTTTTTTCGAGTAACTGCCTACTCGGGAGAAAAGATTCGGGGGGCACCAGGGGGCGGGAGGTGGCGGGGTGGAGGCGGGAGGGTAGCGGGGGGAACAGGTTGGAGCTCTTTCTCTTTTCCCCCCACTCCCCACCGCAACCCCCCGCTCACCCCCGGCGCCCCCTGAATCTTTTCACCCGATTAGGCAGTTACTCAAAAAAAGCGATGCTCGATCGAGTAATTGCTCTAAACGAGCACATCCACTCATCTCTAGCTGCCAACAGTAATGGAATCTGCAATATTGTCGACTGGCACTTGTTACAATTTGTTAATTCTGCTCATGTCTAAGGACCTTAATTCTAGATTTCAGGAAGCCAACTGATATACCAATGTATTTTAAGCTTTAGTCAGAAACTTCTATCTTTCTTGTGGATTGGGGTTTACTTGTTAAAGATTCCACTAAACTCTTTGTCGTCTTACCAGTTATGTTTTACTGATTTGCTCAGTATGTCTAACCAAACAATGAGACCAAATGACTCCATTGTTTGGGTTTTCAGCACTGTGCTAATTTTACACCCTGTCAGAAAACAGACATGTAATATTAACATCGTGTGTCTGAATATAGCATTGAGATTACCTTTCATGACTCAAGGGCACTTTGAACACAGAAGTCATGCAAGGAGAAGAGCCGCACCTGCACAAAGCAAACATTGCACAGTTGTACTTTCAGTTCTAGGATAGCTACGTGTGGTATAACGATACTGAGCTAAAAAGTAACAAAATAGAAAGGAGATAAGATTGTAGTCGTTTCCAAGTATACGTCTAGCACATCGGACAACAGTATATAGTTCAGATGGTGTTTATATGACTTAAGAATAGAGATGAGCGAACGTGTTCTTCCGAGCTTGATATTCGTGCGAATATTAGGGTGTTCGGTATGTTCGTTATCCGTAACGAACACCACGCGATGTTCGGGTTACTTAAACTTTCTTCCCTGAGACGTTAGCGCTTTTTTTTGGCCAATATAAAGACAGGGAAGGCATTACAACTTCCCCCTGCAACGTTTAAGCCCTATACCACCCCCCTGCTGTGAGTGGCTGGGGAGATAAGGTGTCCGCCTGATATGAAAGTCTGCCCCTCCCGCGGTTCGCTATGGATGCATTCTATATGCGCTCAATGGGGCCAGCGGCAGCAGCGCTGACCCCATTGAGAACATATAGAAGACAAATCCTTCTTCTCTGGCACAGCTTGAAATCCCCGCCTCCAGAAACACAGCCAATCACAGCCATTCAATGACATCATTGTCATTGGCTGTGATTGGCTGAAGGCACGTGTCTTTCTGGAGGCAGGGATTTAAAGTCTTTCGTGGAGAAAGCAATACTCTGCCGTGGACCAGGAGGGAGTGACAGCCTGCAGGAGCGCCGCAGATCATCTAAAAACGTAAGTAATGCTTTTTATTCTTTGCTCCACTGTATTGCCGGCGTATAAGGTGACAGTTGGGGGGTCGTCTTATACGCCCGGTCGCCTTATACGCCGGTATATATTTTTAGTGTAACACATTTCTGGATGAATTGCAGGAAAGGGGTTATATATTTAACCCCTTTCCGACCATTCATCCTGCGATCGCGGGCAGCCCATTGCATTCAGTGGAACATGCTGTATTGCCGCTCCATTGAATTCAATGGGCAAACATCGTTCTTCTCTGCTACAGCTGTTACAGCTGTGCCAGAGGAGGACGATCTTTATGCTGACAGTGGGGGGGGGGGGCACTCTTGCCGCTATTGTGGCTTAATAGTGGGACCTGTGAACTTGAGATGCAGCCCACCATGTAGCCCCTCGCCTGCCCTATCCGTCACTGTGTCATTCCCATCACTTTCTTGAATTGCCCAGATTTTCACACATGAAAACCTTAGCGAGCATCGGCGAAATACAAAAATGCTCTGGTCGCCCATTGACTTCAATGGGGTTCGTTGTTCGAAACGAACCCTCGAGCATCGCGGGAAGTTCGTTCCGAATAACGAACACCCGAACATTTTGGTGTTCGCTCATCTCTACTTAAGAACTATTATTAATAAAAAGTCATTTTGCCTTGAGGAAGGACCCTGTGAGGTCTGAAAGCTTGCTGTAACAGCACGTATTTTTGTTAGCCATTAAAAGGTATCATATCTACCAGATTACTTGGTTTCTCCTACTGAGAACAATCACACCCAAAGTCTTAGGAGGAATGTATCACTTATATTTATTTATTATTTAAAACCAGATAGTGAAACATTTTCCATTCACTAAACGGTATTTATCGCCACACTGTACATTTATTATGCTATTGTTTGTACATGACTAGGAGGGTGACCAACTTGCTTGAGCTTCAGAGAGATGCTTTACAGTAGCCTTGTGGACTATAGACTCATTGATTTCTATGTGAGACTGTTCTAGGCATGCTCTGTGAATTTTGCAAAGGTCATTGTGCAGGGAGGGGAGGAGGGGAGCTGTGACTCTCACCTATTGTGAATAAGGGGTCCTATATTATCTGTATATAGGTGTTACCCTTCATTGTAATAATTTTACTGTGATAATAATGAGATGACTACTGAATGTTTTTCTCTATGGATCAGGAAGTGTCAGGCTATTATTAGGCTTCGTGCTCGATGTAAAAAGTGCAGGATTTTAGGATTTTTTTAAATTTTAAAAAATCTTTAAAAATATGTTTAACATAAATTTTTTTATGCAATAGGCCATTTTCTGATGACACATTTCCTTTAGGCTGCTTTGTGCCGAGCATATTTAAGCTCTGTATTTGGCTCATGTTTTGCAAATTGTAATAGGAAGGAAAATTTAAATCCATGTACCCATTCACATGGCCGTATTTTTCAGGGCTAATCTGCTGGCACCAGTCTAATGTCTAAAGGCATTTTTGATGTGCTTAGAAGATGATCATAAATAGTTTGACAGCAATTACGGTACCCTCATTGCTCAATGTCATTTTAAAGGGCCATTTAGACTGAATGAATGTGGGGCAAACGATGCCCGACACTTGTCCCCTCACATACTCGCTCTCATGCTGCTGCACAGGAGCTAGTATCACTGGCTCACAGAGGGGTGGCTGGAGAGGATTTCACTCCTCAGGCTCCTTCACCCCTCCCCATTGACCTAACATAGCGGCTGTTTAATACTGAACGACTGATATTTACACTGAACAATCATCATTCAGCTCATCATCCCCCATTTATGCAGCATAAATGATGGATGATAAGCAGATCGCTCATCATTCGGTGTAAATAGCAGCTGTTCAGTACTGAACGTCCGCTATGTTAAGTCAATGGAGAGGGGCGGGGGAGCGTGGGGAGAGAAATCTCCTGCAGCCCCCCTGCTGGCTGCTCTGTGAGTGGGCCAGTGCTTCTAGCGCCCGTGCAACAGCACGGGAGCGAGGACACATAGGGACGAGTGTTGGGCATCGTTTGCCTGATATTTGTCCTGTCTAAATGGGCCTTAACTGTATTACTAGTATGTCCAACTGTTCAATTCCATGCGCTCAGCGAAATCCATCAGGTCATAAGGCCCATGCATATAAAATCATTGTTATTGGTAGTATGGTTATAAATGTAAATGTCACTTATAGCAATGCTTACATTTCCAATAGGCGTTGTAACCTAGAGAATGGCTCGCATGCCAGATGCACAGTCCGTCCTGGTCAATGGTAGCTTAAAAATCATTGCATTTCTTTTCTCACATAGAAACACTGAATGCATATCTCTGCATGCTCTACAGAACTACCCATGTTACCTACGATAACCTTTCCAAAAAACAGATTTGCTGGCAGAATGCAGTTACAAAACTTGGAGATATGATTTTATATCTACCATAAATTTATTAAAATACAATATTCTGCCTAACACGGGACAATGGAGTTGAAGAAGAAAGATGTTATCGGGGGATGATGGAAAACCTGCCACAAAAGATATTGCACTCCCAAAAATCTTTTCTTCAATTTTGCTTGATTAAAAATCCTTCCATCTCTCAGGGGAGCTTATGAAGAGAAAACAAAGGTTGAGGAAGGTAGTGCAGGATTCTGCTTGCTCATAGCCTGGGGTCACACATAAAGAAATCACAACAAATGCCTCAACAGTGAAGGTAATAGTTCATCCTGACCCATAATGTTTGTTGACAAACACCGAATAAGGTGGCTTAAAGAAATGTGCAGAAGTCTTTCAAAGAACATAAAATAAGGGTCTGTTCTCTGATGTTTACGGAGCAGAAGACAATCAATCTCTGAACAAGAGGATAATAACATGATTGATTAGATTTTGTAGAAGCATAGGTCCTTGAAGAACATTGTTGGTTGTTTGGCCCTCAAGTAAACTCTAAAGGTATCCATGTATTTGCAATAGCTGTCACCGATTGACTTGTGTCAGCTCCTACATACACATGAGTGCATGGTTTAGCAAGAATTCATATATTTTAAATGGGGGTTGTGGAGAAAATCACAGCCAGCAGATCTGGGGGCAAATTATCTCCAAGAGGCTGTGAGGTTAAAAGGAAAGAGTGTTCAACTTCAAAGTGCCTGATCATTCTTTCCCCCAACATCATCTGTTAGAAGAACATGGTAGGTAAAGGTAAAGTTTCCAGATGCAAGCACCGAGTAATGACTGACTCCTCGGGTGACGTCATAACATGACCCTTTTTCTGCAGACTGTTTCTGTGGGGTGCCATTGCCTTTGCCTCCCATTGCCTTCCCCAGTCATCTTTTACCCCCTAGCAAGCTGGGTACTCATTTTACTGACCTTGGAAGGATGGAAGGCTGAGTCAACCTTGAGCCAGCTACCTGAACCACAAAGGAAATGAACCCACAACCTTCAGGTCATGAGTGAGAGCTTAGGACTGTATTTCTGTTGCCTTAACACTTTGTTATCTAATGTGTGTGGGGGCTGTAAAGGGTCATACATGAACACCGCACATTTTTTTCTGCAGAATTCTAAGTCTGCTGGCTGTTTAGTGCCTCTGTATAAAACTGGAGACATACGGAGGTACATTATACTTCTAAGGAAGCCACAGTATAGTTCTATACAACTTGTTTGCAGCTGTAATATGGACAATTGTGTGAGCCTCAATCCTGTATTGTGTTTTTTTTCCCCTTACAGTCTCCCAACGCATTACAAAATGATTGTCATTTTGTGGTTCCACATATTTTTTATGGATATTTATGACACGTCTCCTACAGGTAAAGGTAAAAATAAAGTGTTGCTTCTGGTGAAAAGTGAAAACAATATTGTCATTTCTTTAGTGTAGGTGAGAAAAATCCTATTTCCTCTAACATCTCCTCCCATATACCTACACAAAAGTTTTCATGAATCCATGCTATTGTTCAAAAGTTACTACTGGGCCCCAAAGTGATTGTCTCGTGTGCTCCACCCCTCCATCACTGTGAATGGCCTCTTGCTGAGTCCTTTAATAAGTTTACAATGCAGCTTAATGTTGTGTTGAGAATAACTGGTGCTCACGTCAAGTAATTACTTTCCCCTATTGGATACTATATTGAGTGCATACAACATTTGTGAAAGAAGCATTTTTTTTTTCTATACAGTTTAGTACAGACTAATACAAAGAACCATACAATCAGTCAATGGTAGTATACAATTTAAAGAGTGATTAAAACATAATGTTCTAGAATAGAATTTACAGCAACTAACGGTAAATAACGATGTACATTGTATTTGTGCATTTGGGCAAAGCAGCTCACAAAAGCAGATCTGTCAGCTTTATATACTGCCCTTTGTAGGAACAGTATATTACATCGGCATGTCCATACTCCCAGCAGCCAAAATGGACCAAAAAAATGTTGTGCCTTTTGGTTTATGAGAGTACTGAAAAATACAGTGGACTCACAGTTGTGTCTGATGTATTCTCGAGGCGAGCACTTCTGCGCCTGATATTACAGGCCGGGTGACTCTAACGTGTATGGGGGCCTCTCAACTTTATCCGGATAGATGATGTCAGGGCACTAAAGACCAATCCTTTTGTCACCCCGGAAATAAGCCGTCGCAAGAACTGTCTGGCTGCTTCTCACCTTCCGCTCACCATATAAAACACATGAATGCTCTGCCAAACCAACCATTCATGTGTCTGGGGTGAAGGTATTTGGGCACCGTAAGATTGTATATTTGATGGAAGTTATAACTAGAGATGAGCCAGTGTACTCGCTAAGGCAAATTACTTGAGCGAGTATTGCCTTTTGCGAGTACCTGCCCGCTCGTCTCAAAAGATTCGGGTGCCGGTGGGGAGTGGGGAGCGGTGGGGGAGAGCGGGGAGGAACGGGGGGAAGATCTCTCTCTCCCCCCGCTCCCCCCTGCTCACTTCCGCAACTCACCGCTCACCCCCGCCGGCACCCGAATCTTTTGAGACGAGCGGGCAGATACTCCCAAAAGGCAATACTCGCTCGAGTAATTTGCCTTAGCGAGTACGCTCGCTCATCTCTAGTTATAACATTTCAATCTCAACTAGCCAGTTTGTAATGCAGCCTACAAATAAATTAGTTTGTCTTCACGTTGGGCGGTCATGAAAGATTTGGATAGTTTAAAGGCCCATTTACAAGTAACGATTATCACTCAAAATTCGTTCAAACTACCGAAAATGAGCGATAATCATTACATGCAAACACGGCCATCGTACACTTTTCTTCTGAATTATGATTTTTAAGGGGAACTTAAAATCCATCGTTCAGCCGCAGAGAGATAAAGTATCTCTCAGTAGACCACAAGCTGTGTTCTCCATGGGAGTCAGAAGAGTATATTGTATTCTGCTGGGAGCCCTTGCAAGAACAATGCAGCTGTTTCCACAGCAGGGCTTGTGATTAGTCACATGCTGGGCTCTGTAAACAGCTCCTGGAGACCCATTTACATGCAAATGAAGAGGATAAATTGTTAATAGACATTAGTGCCCATTAACACTTTATGCAAAAAGATCGCTAAAATTTTCAATCTGTCAATCATTTGAAAGATTATTTTTGCGTGTAAATGGGCCTTAAGTCCTATCTCAATTTTCTTACGATAATCACCCCTTGTAAATGTACCGTTAACTCACCTAAAAACCATGTAAACAAGCAGTTGTTCATCTTTGAAGGGCTGCCTGTGCACAGTAAATGGAAGTGGCCGGCTGAAAAAGATCCCATGACGCTCCACCTCCATTAACTGAACAGCTCTCACTCCTGTGTGAAAGCATAGGAGTAATAGTTGCTGGGACGGCTGTTGGATGCTTATACACTCAACAGTCAGCCTGTGTGAAAGTGCCTTTACATAGGGCCCATTCATTTAAGAGGTTTTTTTGTTTTCTTTTCTTCCTTTTATTTTTTTTCTTCCACTTCTTCAGAAGTTTTGTGGAAGGGTTCTGTGTTAGGCCTCACGTCCACGGGTAAATTATTATTTAAAATCTGCAGCATTTTTCCCGCATGCGGATCCGTGCCCCATAGGGTTGCATTGGACACTCGCAGGTAGTTAAATACCTGCGGATGTCATTTTTCCATTCAGGCGCGGATCCACGTGCGGGAAAAAAAACGCGACATGCTCCATTTTAGTGCGGGTTTCCCGCGGGGACGGCTCCCGCAGGCTTCTATTGAAGCCTATGGAAGCCATCCGGATCCGCGGAACACCCGTACCAGAATTAAAACTCACCTGTTCTTGACGCTGCGGGTCTCCCCTCTGTCACGGCCGGATCTTCTTTCTTCAGCCCGGCCGCGATGGAGGGGAGACACTCAGCGTCAAGGACTGGTGAGTTTATTCTTATTTTCAGGCCTCATGTCCGCGGGGCAGGAGGGACCCGCTGTGGATTCTGCATGGAGAATCCGCGGCGGGCCTGATTTTCCCCGTGGACATGAGGCCTTAGACAGTGCTTACTCTCCATGTAAGAAACATGAGCAATTTCTGCTGAAGTCCTAACTCATTGTAATTAGAGCAGTACACGTCATCACGTACATTAGAGGTCGTCATCATAATCAGAAGACTGTCAGCTAGGAATCTTCGTAATGCCCATTTACACAGGACGACTGTAAGAGCACTGACATAACCGCTAGGTTGTTGGTGCTCACGCAGAGCGTTCAGACAGGCAGATCACTGCTCGTTCTCGCTGGCTTCTCGCTTAGCGCATCACATTCTATGTGTCGCGCTGAGCGGGGAACGTTTATACTCAGCGAGAAGTCAGCAATCCAGAAATGATTTTCAGGCTGATTGAAAGTGAGCGACCAACGAACCGTAAATGAGTGGTGCACAATGGCTGTGCTTTTAGACTAGACAATTATCGCACAGATTTGCTCGTTTGAACAAATTTTGCGCAATAATTGTCCCATGTAAATGGCCCTTTAGTATTTGCATGGGTTTCCTTTCCCACAATACACACTAATAGGTTGTTTGGCTTACTAAGAAATTGCCCCTAGTGTGTATTCCTTAGGGGATATAGATTTTTAGCCAAATTGAGGACAGGGACCGTTGTGAAAGGTGACAATTTCTGTACAGTGCCGCAGAATATGGTAGTAATTTATTTAAGCAACTGGACATAAATTAATCAGAAACTTACTAAGGAAAACTGAGAAGGTGACCAAAAAATAAAGAAAACTTGCTAAGTTATAAATGTTACTATGTCTTAACGACAACCCATGAACCCATCACAAGGAATTATCCCTTTTTCCACCCAAATGATAATATACCCTGACCAGACTCCAAAGAAGCAAGAAGGTTCTATAGCATTTCTATCTGACATGATAATATACAATGTAACAGTGTGTAGCATGGAAATCCACCCCATATGCACTCTTTAAGGCCCACTTACATGGAGTGATGATCACTCAAAAATCACTAAAAAGCGATCATTTGAGTGATCATCGTTGCATCTAAAAGCGCGGCCATCGTGCACTTTTTGTGCACTGCTAGCTGATCGTTAAGTTCAGGCCAAACTAACAATCGTTGCTAAGCCTTATCAGTAGTTCAGCCTTATCAGTAGTGCTGAGAGCATTGCTTCCCACTGGAAAACAAAGGAACTGAAAGCAGATAAGAGCCCTCAGACTATTAACCTCTTTAAACTAAGCCTTCATTTGCATGCTAAATTGCTATTAAGTAGCTGAGTATAATTTATGCAAAATGATCGCTCAAAGCCGTCATTCAAACTGTCGTTTGAGCGATCTTTGAGCAATCATCGCTCCGTGTAAATGGACCTTTACTCTCAGCTCTGTAACATTGACTTGGGAGAAACAAATAGGCTTTGGTGACTTCAAAGCAATTAACATGACATTCATAGAGTGGTGAATAGTGCTGATAATTCTACCTCACCCTTTACTGTGCCAGTGCTTATACAATGAGACATTGTGCGCCTCCCATACATTAAAAAGTCACAAGTACCATATAAAACAGTGTTCTATGGCTCCCTAGGTGTTCGAAAATGAAAAGTCCCATAATGCAGTAGCGCTACACATTGTAGACCATTGTTCCACTACACCATTTCATGTTAAATAATCTTGTCAGAGAGGTGAAGAAATTTCACATATAAGAAGTAACATTGATATATGAAAATAAGGAAGATGAAACAATACCTCTGCAGTGCCACTTACTGGTTGGTAGCATTCCTTCAACTCAATGCTTGACCCTTTATACAGGTCTATAGAGCAATGAATGGGAATTGAAAGCCAAGCCAGTGTCCATACACAGACTCTGCAGACCGGTATAAAGGTCCAAGTATTGATTTGAAGGAATGCTGCCATCCAATAGTTGGCGCTGCAGAGCTATTGTTCCATCTTCCTTATGTACATATTACCCAGAGGAGCATGGATGTCCTTATAAGTCTCCTCACTCACCTTCTTGGTGCTCTCCCTAAAGAGAGATGTTACCCCTCCTGACTCATAGAAATATGAGTCACATTAATGTATATGGCATTTAAGCTCACTACAATTTGTGTCACATTTTGCTCTATGCAGAAGACGTCTAAGTATTTTCCAAACCAGAATTAAAATCTATTTGGTATAAATGGCAGTCATCCACTTGAGACATGCAGCTACACCGCTGAGTATATCCATTCTTCGTGCACATTGCATTATGAACCATTAATCCTTGAAAGCATTGCCATTTTCTGGTGACTGCATTATAATGTGTAATTCATAATCAATATTCAGCAGGACAAAATGTACAATAAATTAAGGTTAAATTGGATGAATGTTCTAACAGCGTGAATGTATCATTGTTGATCATGATGAGTCAACATAAACTGGAAATGTGGTTTATGATTAAACTATATTGATATATTTAACACTACAGGGGGTTACTGTGTCCCTTATGTAAAGAAATGTGACACAGTATCCATTTATTTCAGTCTTATAAATGTATTCATGATATATGCTATACAATGAGGAACAGTATACCACTAAGTGCTGTAAGTGGGATGACAATGGGATGACCCCAGAATGGTATCAGTTATTGGCAGACTGATTGATATGGCTTAAAATATGTGTGTTCTGATTGAGCCAAGGTGCTTTTACTTAGCGGAGTTATACCTTTCCCTAAGCCTGTTTTTATAGTCCTCTGCCATTTATTGAAGGGATAAATGGGAATGTCTTATTGAGTGGCCCTTGTTACCATAGTCTTTTAAAAAGATCATTCAAGTCAGCCATCATTTTCTCAGTTCCCCTCATACAATTCAATAAGCTGTATGGGGCTTCTCAGATTTCTATGTATAGAGCTTTCAGAGCGAAGGAAACAGCTAAATCATGTCAGACGTCTTGGACTCAGACTGCCCTGGTATCTCGGCTAGAGGCAGCACCCATCCATTGTTCAGTAATTGAGTTCTAGGAGCACAAAGCAGAATCACTAGTCTTTACTCTGACTCATGGGCTGCACAAAAGCATGGAATCCCAGCGTTACTATTCAGACCAATAGAGCACATCTGATGAATTGGAAGAACCAAATATATAAATATTTATGATACAAGCAAGGTATACGATCAGTATATTAATTTTTACATTTATGGTAAAAGAAAATAAGATGTATAGGAATATACTAGCATCGTGAGATGATCAGCTTAAAGAGGAGCTATCAGCTCTTCTGACCTATTTTAGCAAGAAATTATATTTGCCATAATAAAGCAATTCTTGAACATTTTTTCTTAAAAATCTGTGTTCTGCCCTATTCTTCCTAGAATAAATCAATGAATAAATTGACAAATGGGTGTTATCAGTTGGGAGGGGGGGGTTGTCTGTCTCTACACACTCTAGCATGGTACAATCAGTGCTGACAGTATCAGACTGTGCAGAAAGACACCTCTTTGGGAAGGGGAATGTGTCAGGATCAGCGGATATGGATCTACGGAGTCACAAACTGGTTTGTCTTAGGGATAAATCCTGAGGCAATACCTAAGGCACCCCAGTCTTCACCCTTTAATACCACTAGTTGGGATGTGGCTTTGCTGTGAGATCCTCAGGCCATTGATCAGAAAGTTATCCCATTACAGTGATGGCTAACACTACTAGATGCAGTACCTGAGGTGTGAACTGGAGCTTAGTCAGACTGTCCAGGTTGGGGCAGCACACTGCAGTATGAGCAATAACCCAGAGACCGGGTTACGGAAAACTGGTTCATTATGGAATGAAGGCCAGAGGTCTTGGCAGGCAACAGACAGAAGAGTATTCAGATTAATGAGTTGGACTTAGAAGCAGAGCAGGAGCAAAGTCAGAGAATAGCCAAGTTTCAGGAAGCCAGTAAATCAGAAACAAAATTTGCAAGCACCTTGAGTGGACCAAGAGGACATTAATACTCAGGGATCCTCCATAAGAACAGTTTGCCTTAAATATCCAAAGATGACAGGTTATTGGGAGGGAACATTTTTTTTAGAAGTTGCACACTGGCCCTATTGGAGCGTGGCCGAGTGTACAGACGCACCATTCAGTAGGCTAGCACAGCAAGTGCAGATGCAGACACCGGTCTGAATAGAGGAGAAACTGAATGCATGCTGTGGCCACCGGAATAAGTTAGTCGGCGGTTGTGGCTGCATATTGTAACAGAATGGTAACACCCAGTTGTCAATTGTTTCATATATTTCTAGGAGGAATAACAGGAATGGTAGAATGCATAATTGTTAAGGCAAATGCTCCAGAACTGTTATTTCTTGAGGCATGCAAGTATTTACTAATACTGACAAGTAAGGACTAGTGACAAATGTTCAACATACAAAAATCAACTTTACTAAATGCTGTAAAGTTGTTAAAATTCTGTTTAACTGTTTCTCAGTTGTTTTTTTCCTTCATTAGGCCTACTATAGGTGCTGTCAGGTGTTTTGTTAGAATAACAATCTGTCTAGGAATGCCGAACTAGAGGGCAGGGGTTGTAACTATACACAACTGAGAAGATTTGTCATTCAAAGGACTGGAAAGCTGACAACTCAAGGTTTTAGATTTTCTGCTGATTTCTGTTTAAGTGCATATATTCTTGTGCTTATAGTTATTAGACTCATAGCTTATGAGGAAGATTGTGCAGGCTCGATACATTATATTTATATCAACATGTACCAGCTGATAATAAAGAAGACCTGTCATGTTCTTGGAACAGTGGAGCTGGCTGCCTAGCTTTGTAGTCGCAGCCCTGCTGACTCTATTGTAGTTAATCTTTTCTGTCTACTCTCCCCCATTCCCTTGTATTGAGTGCCTTTAAATGTGGCTCTTGGCACTTTTTTTCTACCACTCAATGTTAATAGATCATGTCAGATTTGATTGACAGTGGGCGGTAGCAACCTCCCGCTTGACAGATTCAAAATGTCAGGAACAACATTTAACATAACTTTGTATGGAGGAACGAGGAAGTAGAGAGAAAAGAAAAACTGTGAGAGAGTCAGCAAGGCTATAGCTTTAAGACTATGCAGTTGGTCCCACTGACCGAGAACATGACAGATCCTCTTTAAATCCTATCTGGAAACATGCTATGTACAACATCTACAAAAGACATACTAAGAAGAAGCAAACAGTCTGTTCAGCAGTCTCCAGGTGCAAGGTCCACAGTTGTGTTCCACCCAGCCAAATCCACGAATCCAAGAAACGAGTGTAGGCCAGCACTCATGTGTCCAGTAATATCCTTCTTCATTATTCCATTAAAACACACAAATAGTAACGCCATTCGGTAGTATTAAGTCACCTACACCTTTCTGACCACATGGGCTCTTAGTCATGGCTAATGAGTATGGACCAATGTGGTCAGAAACACGTAGGTGGCGTGACATTACTTGTTAGTGTTACTGTTTGTATGTTTTAATGGAAGAAGGACTTTACTGGATTCATTGGATTCACGAATGCTGGCCTACACTGTTTTCTTGAATAACATTTACAAGAAGCATCAATATTTCTTTTAAAACATGTGTTTTGTGGGTAGTTTCAAATTGTTGTCCACACTATTGCCCATTACAAGTTCTAGAAGATTCTTACACATGTATCGTTATCAAAAGAATGTTCCCTCTACGATTATTATTCAATTCTAGACGTTACGGTCATAAATAGAATTTATGTGGCCTTGTATTGAAGTTAGTGGTGGACTCACACCACTTTTATTGACGAGTCCTTGAAAGCCAAACGATTACCTGTTTATACCAGTTGGTAATTAATCAAGCAGCAACTGTTATGAGGTGAGCTGAAACAAAGTGATTAGCTACTAGTGAATGAATTCTCGCTCCTATTAGGCGCTTTATGGAGCAACTATTTGGACAATAAAGCCACCCTTAAGGTAGTTGTGGTATTTGGTTTGTTTGTGTAGTATTGTCTGAAATGTCATAAGCCCTCAGCACAAATGTTAAAATGGGGCTCAGGAGCCTTCTGCTGGGTCATTGCTTCTATGGATCGTAGATATATACAGTGACAGATAGAATTAACACCAGATTTTGAAGCAGTTTGTGCTATTTTATCAAAGAACCTGAGTAGATTCCATCAATAAAAAGGCCAGAAGCTCATGTTTACAAAGAAATAGTTTCCTGAACAAACACACTGAATTTCTTAGCCTTTCGCAGCAGGAGGTTGTAGATGTCAAAGAGCATTACCTGAACCTGGGCCAAGGGAATTCAATTCTGGATACTACAATCCAATCCAGCTGTGTAGGTCAATGAAATGAAGAACATGTGCTGAAAGATGTGACTCTATATATCCCATGTCACCAAACCCAGTGGTCAACCTGGACTCATTGCGTTACTAAAAAAAAATTATACTATGTCTTTCAGAGTATACTGTGGCTCAGTAAAGCCCCACCTGCCTAGATAAAAATCCCACCTGTAAATATACGGCATGCAGATGTTACAATTTTGTTAGAGTGTTGATTGATAAGTCTGACCTATTTATCTAAATTAGTAAGCAGGCATAATGCTCAGCCCCTGTTTTTTGATGACCTGTCCAAAGGTCAGATTACCATAAGCCCGGTACACATTAATTTGTATGTCTATTGGAATTGACACACAGTATGTTTTTTGTTCAGCTTCACCAGAGATAACAATTTGGTGGCTTTATTGGCATTTTATGATAACTTGTTGAAAACCAACTTATTTAATAGAGCAACTTAATGGTCAATATTTTTGTGTCACACTGAAGGATGCCCCTACAAGAGCATGACTATATCATAATACTGGCAGTAGTACAAAGACACTCTTGACTAGTTTGGCACTTTTATCTCTGGAGACATGCAGCTTCTTATAAGGCCAGCTCTAAAGAGCTGTCTGCGATCTGTTTACTAGTGAGTATGTACAGGTCCATGGTTCTATCCTGGTGACAAATGTAAAATACCAGCGACGCTACATTAAGTGCGCCTCATATTTGAATTCGCATGTACGCTTAACACTGTAAACTCTTTTTTTCTTAATAAATTTTGCAGCTCAACACTTTTTTCCTTTAGGCAGAGTTCACGCTGCGTTTTGTGTATGCACATTTTTATGCTGTCAAAAGTATAAAATCACATACTTTTACATATACTTGGAGGTTTATAGGAAAAACGTAGACAGATATATGTTATACATTCGCCTACGTTTCACAGGTTTGCACCTCATTGTTTATTTTGCAGTATACTGTACTGTAGTTGACTATGTTATTGCGTCCTGTGAAAATGTATAAGTTCGTTAACACTTTTTTTTTACTGTTTTCCTATAGCCTGACACATTGTACAATATGCAGCACTGCACAATACGTTTCTTCCTCTAGAAAACATACATTTTAAAAATAGAAGGAAGATCAACAAACTGGACAAACAACTTTAATTTTTCAAGATTCTCCTCTTCCTCTCTTCTTGTTCTTCATTAAAACTTATATATTTTTTGTAAAAACGCATGCAAATGTGTATAAAAGTATACTTTTTAATTCATACTTTTTTTTTTAATTTAAATGTATAGTGAAAAAGAGGTATACCTTTACATATGTTTTTACTCTTTTGTGATATATACGTTAACGTTCAAGAAAATCCATTGTGAATGCTGTCTTAGGGTATTTGATAGCAAAACCATAAACATTAAACACATGTAAACATACAGCTATACATTTCCATATGTTTTTCATTGACTGTAATGTTAAAAAAAAAAGTATATGTTTTTATACTTTTCTTGTGGGACAAAAAAGGGTAGTGGGCTACGCTTTTCAATACAACAAAAATCATTTACAAAAATATGGGAGGTAAAACATAGTCCAAAGTATGCATTGTGGAGCTATGCTTGACCCATTCTAGCCTATGGGTACATGAAGCTATACTTTTTCTGTATAAAAAGGTATACGATTCATGGATGCTGAAATCCTAGTGTGAACAGTCCATTAAAGGGAACCTGTCATCACTTTTTACCATACTAATCCAAGCCCAGCTAGAATGATCATCTACATCTGTTTAGAATATGTATGTTCCCATAATACTGCTTTAAAAAATTCACATTAGGCAGAGCGGTCCAGTGGACAGGCCAGACAATTTGCAGGGTTTCACCATAAGTCTGTCCCTCTCTTCTCCAATGACGTGGATGAAGTACTAGACGTCATCCAGGCAGCGCTACAAAATCTCATATCGTGTGTTCACTGTCCCATAGATAAGCATGGTGATTCTGCCAACAAAAGGTACATAGAATTATAGAATGGTAGTGTTGGAAGGGACCTCCAGGGTCATCAGGTCCAACCACCTGCTCAGTGCAGGATTTACTAAATCATCCCAGACAGATATTTGTACAGCCTTTGTTTGAACACTTCCATTGAAGGAGAACTCATCGCCTCTCTGGCAACCTGTTCCACTTATTGATCCCCCTCACTGTCAGAAAGTTTTTTCTAATATCTAATTTGTGTCTCCTCCCTTTCGGTTTCATCCCATTGCTTCTAGTCTTTCCTTGTGCAAATGAGAATAGGGCTGATCCCCCTGCACCGTGACAGCGCTTCAGATATTTGTAGACAGCTATTAAGTCTCCTCTCAGCCTTCTTTTTTGCATGCTAAACATTCCCAGTTCCTTTAACCGTTACTCATGGGACGTGATTTGTAGACAGCTCACCATCTTGGTAACTCTTCTCTGAATTTGCTCCAGTTTGTCTAGGTCTTTTTTAAAGTGGAGTGCCCAGAACTGGACACAGTATTCCAGATGAGGTCTGACTAAGGAAGAGTAGAAGGGGATAATTACCTCACGGGATTTAGACTCTATGCTTCTCTTAATACATCCCAGAATTGTGTTTGCTTTTTTGGTTGCTGCATCACATTGTTGACTCATGTTCAGTCTATGATCTATTAGTATACCCAAGTCTTTTTCACATGTGCTGCTTAGCTCAATTCCTCCCATTCTGCATGTGCTTTTTTCATTTTTCTTACCCATATGTAGGACTTTGCATTTCTCCTTGTTAAATACCATTCTGTTAGTCGCTGCCCATTGATCAAGCTTTTCTAGATCTTTTTGAATACTCTCTTTCTCTTCCCTAGTGTTAGCTATCCCTCCTAGCTTTGTGTTGTTGGCAGATTTGATCAGTTTCCCATCAATTCTCTCCTCCAGATCCTTTATAAAAATGTTGAACAACACTGGGCCTTCTGGTACCCCACTTGAGACATTCTTCCACTTGGATGTGTAGCCATTTATGACCACTCTTTGAGTACGATCACTCAGCCAGTTGGGAATCCACCTAACAGTTGCCTTGTCAATCCCATATTTGGTCATTTTTTCAATAAGTATGAGATACTTTGTCAAATGCTTTAATAAAGTCAAGATATACTATATCCACCGTATTTCCCTGATCAACCCAGTCAGTAATTCTGTCATAGAAGGAAATTAGATTTGTCTGGCCTGATTTGTTTGTTACAAACCCATGTTGGCTCTGGTTAATTGCTCCATTTTTTCTCCAAGTACTTGCATACATGCTGTTTAATAATTTGTTCAAAGATCTTTCCCAGTATAGAAGTCAGGCTCACGGGGCTGTAGTTTCCTGGATCCACCTTCTTCCCTTTTTTGAAGATAGAGACAACATTTGCCCCTGTCCAATCTTCTGGGACTTCTCCTGTTCTCCAGGAATTTTCAAAGATTATGGTGAGTGGTTCAGCAAGTACCTCCGCAACTTCCTTTAGTGTCCTAGGATGTAATTCATCTGAACCTTGAGACTTGAATTCATTTAAGTTAGCTAAGGTGCAGATAATCTACGCATGCATCTGGCAACACAAGATTTTCCAGCACAACATGGACCAGATCTAGTACGTCATCCACATCATAGAAGAAGAGAGCAGCCGACTTACAGGAAAAGCCTGCAGACAAGAAAGACAGTTTAGCCTGCCCACCGGACTGCTCTGCCTGATTTACATGTCCTGCAGAAACTTTTTAAACAGTAATTCTTCAGGTAGGGATTCATAAAGAGCCATGGCAAAATAAGTTTTCTAAACAGATGTAGGTGATAATTCTAGCACTGGGTTTAGTTTAGTGTGACAAAAACAAAATACAAAATAAATTACGGATTCCCAAAATGCAAAAAAAAAAAACAACCTGAAAGCCATTACTGTGATTGGATAAATTTCACTTGTGATTTGTCTAAAATATGTAACTAAAGCCTGTAGTTATATAATATTCAGAGTGCAGTATCGTGTCTCTTCTGGCTTATCACTATACGTATCTGTAATACATTTTAAAGACAACCTGTCAGATTTTCTGACATGTCTGGTTTAGTAAACACTTGTGAAACAACAATTCTGAAGCCTTTTTCCTGGTAGCTCTGCGCTGTGCTGCTCCTCTGTTATTCTTCCTTGTCAGAATTTATGAACAAGTTGACAAGTGGGTGTTACCATTCCTGTTGGTAGAAACACAAATTTAATGCATATATTATTAGCTCTTATTAGAATGTAATTATCAGCTTTTAATTAGCAACAGTCAACTTGATGAATGAGATGTCTCTATGACAGAAAGGCAGGTACGGTACAAGCATTTATTAACTCTAGTTCCTTCTAGTTACTATAAAGTACATTAAAATACTCTTGCGTTTGCTGCGTGTGCATCTTTTGTATTTACTTTGAGATATTATGCAAGATTTCCTAACCTTTGTGGAGTGATAACAGTTTATGGTTCATCTTCAAAACCCATTTGATTATGCGCAGTTAAGCTATCATACTTTTAAGAAGTGTGCTGTATCGGCATATTTTTTAATTTTCATACACTTAAAAGATAAAACACTCATCCATCATGACTCATGTCCTTTGTGTCTCCAAAGCTTTTCTTCATTTGCCGCTGCTTGGGTTTTATTTGGAATAGTAGACTATTCAATGCTTTTTGTGTTTTCATAGATCATTTTAAAGACTCCTTCTACTTGAGAGGCTTTGAGATCTGAAAGTTTTTCCTTGCCTTTTCTTTATAGATGCCTAGACGCCCCTTTTATATACTTATCTCTTTCTTGTGTTGTCATTCTGTTTTATCTCTACGGTTATAAGGCAGGAGCAAAATACATAAAAGAAGAGGGTTAAAGCGATAAGGAGCCAGGCAGAAGTGCCAATCAAAGTATGAGTGCAAGCCTTCGAATATTGGAGTGTGTCTATTCATTGACACATTGGCAAAGCTCAGTGCATGATCCGAATGTTTTGGAAGTCAAATGAGCCAAGGAAAAGGTCAGGCACTGGAAAGTTTGGCCGCACTCACTACTTGCTGGATAGATGGTATGAATGTTTTCATGCCTGGCTGTTTTTAAAGAAGCAAAATGAAATCATTAGCATCTTAACAGCTATGACAAAAATAATACTCCATGTCTAAGAAATGCCAGCCACAAAAAGACAGAACCCTCTGACCATAAGGGGGAAAAAAATCTCTGCAGTCGTAAATGCTTACACATTGGAAGATCTTGTAAGATAAAGATGAAAGTCCATTTATAGAGATTCTTGTCTGTCAAGCTACCTCATTCACAAGTGATACGATTTAAAGGGATTATCGATCACGGGCTGCACCGTTCCTTTGTATCTTTGTATTGTAAAGATTAAGTAGAACACTGAAGTTAAAGATAAAATGAAAGACCCTTTCATAGCCTTACAAACAGAAAGATTGGAAAGAGGTTATTGGAGAGATATATGCATTGATTATTTCTTGACATTGGCACCCATCGTGGATATATTATGTGACAAGTCAATAGTCAGTTTTTGAAGTGGATGTGTTAGAAGCAAGAAAAATGGGAAATTTGTTAAGCATAGATGACTGGGTCAGAGCATCTTCCAAACCAGTAGATCTTGTGGTGTTTTACTAGTATGCAGTCTTAGTACCTGTCAAAAGTGGTCCAAGGATGAACAACTGGTACCCAGTGACTGGGTCATAGGTGCCTGAAGCTCATTGATGGGAAGGCTAGTCCATTGTATTTTTAATCCCAGAGAAGAGCTACTGTAACAAAATTGCTGAAATAAAAAAAGTTACTGAAAGCTACTGCTGGCTATGATAGAGAGGTGTCAGAACACAAAATTGCAGTCTGTTGCATATGGGACTGTATAACCACAGATCGGTCAGTTGCCAATTCTGATCCCTGGTCACCACCAAAAGCAAATACAATGGTCGCATGACCATCAAAACTAAACCTCGGAGAAATGGCAGAAGTTGGCCTGGTCTGATGAATTGTATTTTCTGTCACATTATGTGGATGGACAAGAGCTTGTGTGTCACCTATTAGAGGTAGAATTGGCACCTGGATGCACTATGGAAAGAAAGCAAGTCTGTGTAGAACGTGTAGTACTTTGGCCCATGTTCTGCTGAGAAACCATGGGGCATAGTATTCAAGTAGATATTAATTTGACTCGTACCACCTGCATATCCTAAAGCCACATTTACATACAATGATTATCGCTCAAAATTGTTCAAACTATGGCTTTTGCGCTATAATCATTGCGTGTAAATGCTTCTATCTTTCACTCTTCGGCTGAACAATGATTTTTAGGTGAGCATGAAATCCATTGTTCAGCCAGAGAGAGATAGCAGGGACTTCACGTTGTGTTCTCCACGGGTGCAGCTGATTACATTGTATTCAGCTGACAGCCTGAGGCAGCCTGTGCAAAGACAATGCAGCTGAGTGCAAAGTCCACACCAAATGCTGGGATTTGCAAACAGCTGCTTGAGATTCATTTGCATGCAAATGAAGCTGATAAAGTGCTAATGGGTATTAGTGCCCATTACTGCTTTATACGAAATGATCGCTAGAACTGCCAATCTTTCAATCATTTGAAAGATTATCTTTGCATGTAAATGAACCTTAACACTTTGGGCCCATTTACATGCAAGGATTATCACTCACAATTCGCTCAAACAATGTCTTTTGAGCAATAATCGTTTTAAGTGTAAATGCTACCATCATTTGCTTTTTGTCCAAACTATGATTTTTAGTTGAGTTTAAAATCCATTGTTAGGCCGGAGAGCTGATAGCAGGAACCGCATGCTGTAATTCTCCCCGAGAGCACCGGTAACAATGTATTCAGCTGTAGTCCCAGAGCAGAACAATTGAGCTGTATGCAGATACCAGACCACCTGCTGTTCTCTGCATACAGCTCAGGGAGGCTCATTTGCATGCAGATGAAGGTAATAAGCTGCTAACGGGCATTAGTGCCCATTAGCAGCTTATGCAAAATTATCACTCAAAGTCAATCATCCTATCTTTTGAATGAATTTTAAGCAATCATCTTTGCATGCAAATGGGGCTTTACAGTTATTACTGTGAAAGATTGCCTCTAAAAGCAAATAAATCACAGAAAGGGAAATATAAAAACAAACAATCAGTGAAAACGGACGTATACTTACTAACACAGGAGGGCAAACATGTGCACCACCTCAGCATGCAGGCAGCCATACTGCCAAATGAGGGAGCCAGTTACACCTGTGGAGGACACCGATGAGACAGCCACTCACACAACCTCCTATATAGAGGAGGGTGGCTGCTTGGTGTATACTCCTGCACAGAGTAGATACAAAGTGTCAGACTATCCTGATTCATATAGTGCACCATGCAGACAAGCAACCTATTATTAATGCCATAGTAGTTCAGCGGGCTGCCCTGCACCTCAAAAAGTGAACCACATTGGTACTGAAACCCTGGGCTTCCCCCGGCATTTAAAAGCTGCACTGTATGTGAATAATACATAATAAATGTGAGGTATTAGTTGTATTTTTGCCAACATACTTGAGCTCACAAGCCAATTGTCAAGGCTCCTCGCATTTTATGAGTCCATACACTAATATAAATGTATCACAGAAAGGGAAATATAAAAGCAAACAATCACTGAAAACGTCCGTATATGTACTGAGCAGGAGGGCAAACACGTGCACCAACCTCAGCATGCAGGCAGCCATACTGCCAAATGAGGGAGCCAATTACACCTGTGGAGGACACTGATGAGACAGCCACTCACACAACCTCCTATATAGACGGGGGGGGGCTGCTTGGTGTATACTCCTGCACAGAGTAGATACAAAGTATCCTATGTTTTGAATGAATTTTGAGCAATCATCTTTGCGTGTAAATGAGGCTTTACAGTTATTACTGCAAAAGATTGCCCCTAAAAGCAAAAGCCTATCTTCCATTGGAGCTTTCAGACCCATTATTATGATAGAACCTGGCCCACTAGTGGATTCTGTGGTATTTTCAGTCTTTTGTTTGCACTCTGTGCTGAAATGGGTACAGATAAAAAAATGTGAAAAGAATGATATAATGTTCACCAGTTACTATGAGTAACATCACTATTTCCTGTACGCCATTTGTATAAATGTCCCCCTAAGAGCTCTAGTAATTTAGGATACCTGCATCCACTGACCATCTGTACCAAATCCTCCACAGCAATTAATGATCATTAACTGAAACAGTAAAATAATTGTAAAAAATGGAAATCTTACATTCACTATGGAACACAGCAATTATGCAAGTCTCTAGCCAGCATCTTTAATGTAACAGAACTTGCTGCCTTTCATGGCAGGATGTCACATGATATGCATTAGAATAACTTGCCGTTTCTCTCAATCTATGCGATGAAGAAATGTATTTCTCAAAATTAACATAATCAGAGCAATGAAACCAGAGTCATTAGGTGCATGTTGTATCATTTCTGTTTCCCTGGAATGAGCAGACTTCATAGCAACAACAAAACATTTAAAGGGTTTACTATAATGCACACATCAGACAGCACTGAACTATTAGGCCGCTCTCACACATATGCTCTTTACCGCCATTACAGCAGTGTTTTGAACGCCACGGTAAGGGCGGTAGACCAATCCCATTGATTTCAATGGGGCCTTGCAGACCTGTGCTTGAATGCGGCGTTTTCTAATGCGGTGATATTCAAGTGCTGCCTGCTCTATTTTGTTGCATTTTTGCACTTTTTAATTTACCTCATCACCCATCACAACGATGGAGTACATTAAAAAATGCCGCCAGATGCGATTTTGCTGACGCTGTGTGTGAGAGTGACCTTAATGACCTCAGCACCATCAAATAGTTATGTATAATTCTTAGGTGGGTTCATTTATTTATAACATTTTCACCAGGATTAAAGGGAATCTGTCATGTAAAAAAAACCAAAAAAAACAATACTTACTACTCCTCTCCCGTCAGTCTGCTTACTGCACCTTCTCCCAGCTGAACTTCCCCTGTCTCCTGCAGTCCCCCGGGTCACTTCACCTCCAGCCGGCCGGATTCTTCTTCTTCCAGTGATGTTACATAGATTGCCGGCATTCTCCTTCCTGCAGGGCAATGTACACTACGTCACTAGTGTTTCCAATCTAATACTTTGCTGTAGATGAAGTAGAGCTGAATTCTTTATTTGATGTAACTTATTCTAATATCACAACGTGTTATATGTATTTCATCTAGGGCACAGGTGTCAAACACAAGGCCCGCGGGCCGAATCCGACCCGCTGCCTCATGTTATGTGGCCCGCGGCATGCCGACGCCGCTCACCACTGCAGCGGTTACCAGCTGGGGTGCCGCAGCTCCCCGCTGGTAATTGCGCTGTTACCGCTGATCCCGGCAAACACTGACATCAGTGTGCAGCCGGGATCCTCCTCCCCTAAGTCCCCTGCTCCTCATTTCCACAGGAGAGAACTCAGGGAGGAAGCCTGCTGGGCGCACACACTGATGTCAGTGTGCATCCGGACTCAGCGCGAGCAGAAGGGGAGCGGCGCTGACAGGAAGGAAGAGGTAAGTATATGGGTTGGGGGGGACAATTATTACTGAGGGGGGAGGGTTTATTATTACTGAGGGGGGGGGGGGTTATTACTAAAGGGGGCTTATTACTGAGGGGGGCTTATTATTATTACTGAGGGGGGATTATTATTATTTATGAGGGGGGTTAATGTTGCTATGGTGGTATTACTACTGAGGGGGTTAATATTACTAATTAGGCCACTGTGGGGTTGTTATTTTTACTGGGGCCACTATCAGGGTCACTATTAGGGCTCGTTCACATGGGTGTAATTGTATTTCAGTCGCACAAATACGCTGCGTATTTGCGCAATAGAAAATCGCTTATGCCTGTGTATTTGCGTACGCAAAAAAGAACGCAGATGGGCCCACTAAAATGGTGCGCAAATATGCAGTAGATACGCGTTTCCTGCGCACTTACCACGTATTTGCGCGGCCCATTCACTTCAATGGCCTATTGGGGTGCGTAGTACGCAACAGAATAGGTCCTGCTGTGTGACAATATCCATCATGTGAATGAACTCATTGACATCAATGGCTTCTATTCACTGCTTATTATGTACGCAAACACGCTTGTGTGCACAAGCCCTTACTATACTGTCTTAGGCCCCCTGTCCACGGGCGGAAATACCGCGGCGGGATTTCCCGCAGAATTTCCGCCTGTGGAAGCTGTCATAGGATTGCATTAGAAAACGCAATCCTAGGCAGATGGCCGCGGTTTGTCCATGCGAAATCTCACGCGGAAAACAAAGCGCGGCATGCCCTATTACTGTGCGGGGCTCGCAGAGCCCTACACAGAAATGTCACTCCCCAGCCGCTGGCTCCGCTCTGCGCATGTGCCGGCTGGCTGGCAGCTGGCACATCACAGAGCTGGAGCCGCGGGGTCAGGTGAGTGCCGTGCTGGTCCCTGCAGGGGCTCGGGTCGGGATCTGAGCCGGCCGTCTGCAGGCGGCCTTACAATCAGCCCTTTGAAGGTCACCATAAGCCTGATGTGGCCCTTGGTGAAAATGAGTTTGACACCCCTGATCTAGGGAATCCACTATATTATGATAAACTTTAAAAAAAGTTTATGCAGAATAAAGTTTCATAGAAAGTTAGGTTACTTTGTAACATAGTATGTTATGCTGAAAAAAGCCATATGTCCATCTAGTTCAGCCTGTTACACTTCCACATCCCCCTGTCAGGGCCTGGCAGCTCTCGCGGTCTCCATGCCTGCACCGCTGGATAGATCACCCGGGCTGCAGGGGTGCAGGGCAGGGGAGCCCCGGTTTTGATGACCTGCCCTGGCCGCCGTAGTTCTGGACGCCGGCTCTGGGCACGCGCTCCCGTGCTCAGGGAGTGGGCGCCTAGGTAGCCGGGTTGCTGGGGATGCGGCGGGTGCCATGACACCCAGGTGCGCCATTCTGCCTCTGACTGTCTTTAGCAGGTGCTGGGGGTTGTTTCTCACAGCATCCTGTTATTGGTTCCTGCTGCTGGCAGGCTCCCCGCCCCAATCAGCCGCTGGGATGGGAGTTCTGACAGCATTTAAACTGCTCAGTTTCTTCAGACCTTTGCCAGTGTATGTTTGGTCCCCAGCTACACCCGCGTTTCCTGTATTTGATTCCCTGCTGTGACTTGCTTGCTTCGGACCTCACTTTGCCTTTTCCTGACCCCTTGTACCTCGCCTTCTCTTGTTGCCGACCCGGATTGCCTGACCTGCCTTTGTGTTTGTTTGTTTCCTGTACTTGTCTGTGAGTCTGACTCCTGCCCCATATCCCTTGTAAGTCTAGGGACTGTCGCCCAGTTGTCGCCCTAGGGTCTTGCCTAGAAGGACAAGTAGGTAAGGATAAGGGTTGCGGGTAGTTCAGGAACTCCCAGTACCCGGAACCCAGCTCCCTGACACCCCCTTCCCTTGCGAATTTTATCCAGAGGAAGGCAAAAAAAAAACCCTAAAAACAATTAGTTAGAAGCTGATTTTGTCGTTTAAGGGAAAAAATTCTTCCCAAGTCTGGCAATCGGAAATCTCCCCTGGATCAATAAGCCTTCTGAAGTATTTAGTGACTATTAAATGAGAAAACCTCACAAGGTTAGCAGTTTTTGAAATATTGGCCTCAGCTAATCTAGCACTCCTGACCATGCCTTGTTCGAAGTCATTTAGATCACTAATTTTTCCAATTCTAATGTGAATTCACCCCAAAACTGATCCACGGAAAACTTGGTCACTTTGTCTTATACTATACTCCAGGGTCACATGTCTGATTTCCATACAGCATATAGGGAAGCTCCAATGGCGTAAAGGCTGGTGTGTCTAATAAAGTGGCCCCTCACTGTATGAGGAGGACCTTATACATACTGCTAGACTGTTTATGAATGTTTAATAGTACAATACAGCAGCTTTTATAGGGAAAACAATGAAAATTATTGTCCTGTTAAAAAATAAAGCGGTTGTAGGATGAAAGCTTTGTGAATGTTTTGCTGTTTCTCAATAAATATAGTTTACAGTTGGGAATCAGGTATGTGTTACAGATAGTGTTACTATAAAGCCTTTTGTATCAGCAGCAAATTAATTTTGTCTTGGAAATTAATTGCTTCTCAACTAAAGCTTTAATTCGCAGCACTTCTTTCCTCACCTTGCCTTAATAAACATGCCTTATAAAGGTAGACACTTGTCTTAATATAAATAATGGACGCACACTGGCACATTAATGATTCATTCTTTGTTGTGTGTTCAGAGTATGGCTGAGTAAAATATTGATGGCATCGAGGAAATGAGCTGTTTCTTAATTTAGTTTGGTTCTGGTAATGTGTAACTAATGTTTCTTTGCAGCAGTATGCATTTTGTGACCCTTTTAAATGTTTATACTATACAACGATGGCATTTTTAACACTCATGCAATGGAACAGTAGTGGACAGTGCCGGCTTAGGAAGGATGACACCCTGTGTGGAATTTCTTTTTGGTGCCCTCAACATTATAGGAAAAAACAATACATATTGCACTGATAGGCAGTGCACATGTATTCTGCTTGTGCAGAAAGGAGCACGATAGCAGCATACCTATACCAGAACAGCTTAGTAAATAAATACCGCACCAGAACCGGTACTGGTGTATCTTGACGCCACCAGGAAGTAGTGAGAACACTGCCAGCCTGGTGATGCCCCCTGCACCTCATTGGCTGATGACATGGCTCCCCTGCAGTCCTGGAAGGCGAGTATCATCCTCCCATCCCAGCTCCCAGGCCAACAGTTTTCCTGCACACTGCTGCTGTCAGTGTGGCAGGCTCTCCGGGCGGCCCCTGATGTAATTTTGGCAATGCAGCTTTCACTGTCCCAGGCTCCCCAGCGGTTTTGTTTACTTCAGGCGGCGGCACTCTGTTGGCCAGCCCTTTCGTGCTGGTGCTGTGAGTGTAGCTGTCTCCCTGGTCACCTCTACCAGTGTGCTCGCCGTCCCTTTTCCCGCTGCAGCTGTCAATGTGGCAACCTCCCCAGGCGCCCCCACATGTAACCTCTGATACTGTGTTCCCCGGCGCTTTCCCGCTGCTCCCTTCTGTCCTGAGCGGCAGCGGCAGGACATGCACTCTATGCTGAGCCAGCGGCACCAGCACAGTGCACTCCGGACCTTCACTGCTGCTGCTGCTCCCCGGTGTCTGTGTCCCTTCTGTCCGGAGCGAGCAGCTTGTGGATGTCAGATGAAAGTGGGACGTAGGTTGCAGAGGGCAGATGCAAGGGGGACGGCAGCAACATATTGCTGCATTGTGTGCAGAGATTTTTGCCTGCCCTGGAGGGTTAGGGTAAGCGATTATTGTCCTGTTAGGACAATAATCCCTTAACAGTAACCCTCCAGGGCAGGCAAAAATTTTTAAACACAATACTGCTAGGACCTTAATTAAGTCAGCCTATCGGGACCTAGGGGTGTGACAGGGGCATTCCTCCATCCAAGCACGGTCAAACCCCTAGCCTCCAGTAGGTACACCAGTACCACCAGAACCAAGCTCATAACATAAAAACAGCATGGACGAACCTCAGTACATAGATTAAATACTAGAACCAAGCTCAGTATATAAATGCAGCATTAGAACCAATTTACTATCATAAATACAGAATAAACCAACCTCAGTACATGCATAAAATATCAGAACTAAGCTCTGTACATAAATATAGTACTAAAACCAATCTCAGAACATAAATTCAGCACCAAGACCAAACTCATAACATAAATACAACATCCCAACCAAGCACTTAACATAAATACAGCACCAGAAGTAAACTAATAACATAAATACAGCACCTGAACTAAGCTTATAACATAAATACAATAGCACAACTAAGTGACTGTGTTGTGGGGCACCAAAGTGCTGACAGCAGTGCTTTGGAACTTCAGAGGAGAAGAGATAGAGGAGGAGGATTCATGTACACTATTGCTCAAAAGTTTTAGAATACCTAAGTTTTTTCAAACTTTATTGATATTTACACAGCTTAATGTCTCAAATGTTCTTTAGAATGAAAACATAGAACAAATAGACAAGTTAGCATGAAGAAAAATAATGGATTAACTCTGTTTCACTAAATTAAATCTAGATTTTTGGTTCTTCAAAGTAGCCACCTCTAGCTGATATAACAGCTTTACACAATTGAGATATTCTTTCTACAATTACATTCAGATATTGTTCAGAAATTTATTCCTAACACTGTTGCTGAAGTTCCCACAAATCTTCTACACTTTTGGATTGATTTACTTTCACCTTTCTGCCCAGTTCACCCCCAAACAAGCTCAATGGAGTCCAAGTCTGAAGACTGTTCTATTCTTTGAAGCCTACTGGCAGCTTCTTGTTGTCTTAAGTACCTCTGACATAACCTAGAAGTATGCTTTGGGTCATTGTCTTGTTGTAATACGAACCCCTCACTAACTAAGCGTACACCGTGGGGTATAGTATGGTATATCAAAATGCTGTGGCAGCCCATCTTTGTCCAGTGTGCCAGCCACCCTATGCAAGTTGTCAACTCCGAAACCAGGAAAAGAGTCCAGACCACCATGCTTTCTCCTCCATGTTTGAAAGTTGGTTGCACATAGCTTAGGCTAAGGTGACACAATTCTGCTATTGCAAAGTAACCCTTCCTCAATTAGTTGAATACTGTGGTGTATATAGAAGTAAGTGTACCATATACCATAGAAAATAGTGTCCCTTTCTACTGCTGATTGACACAACCACATCTAAACCAGCTGAAGCAAGAAGGCTTGTTGCTTGTTTTCCCTCAACCCTCTTTCCATGGTCCTTGAACTCTACCGTACCCAATCCATATTTTTTCCGATGAGGGATATCAAGGGTCAGTCAAGCTGGCCTCATACGAAGCAGATCAACAGCCAATCCTATCAACATTTATTTAATGTGTGTGTCCAACTTGAGGTCACTTGTTTAATGCCTCCTATAAAATCAGCTCACTTTAGAGATGGACAACAAAAACACTATTAAGAGAAGTAAAGGGATAAAATGCAGTGATGCTGTGTGGCACATTTCTTGATGCCAAGTTCAGTAGAATCCACAATGTACAAAGTAGACTTAAATAAGTTTCACAAAAAGAGCTGTTTAAGTAGATTTGAAACCCAAAGGTACCCAAGGAATCAAAGTTGCAGAATTTTGCTTTTTCTAGAAGTAAGAGTGAAGAGTTATTATTTTCTGCCCTTCCATGCCGGCATTTCACTGGTCTTCAGAGCTGTAACAGGGGGTATAATTTCTAATTTGGGCATCAGCAGACTGCTATACAACATGAAGACATAACCAGTTGGCATCAGGCACTCATTCAAAGGCTATTTTTAAAACAAGTGACAAGAGGAACTGCTATGAAGAAGATATTCCATGCCATGCTACACTTGTCTTCTAGTGTTCCAGTCATGATGGATGCAACTTCCTGAAATAATGTCTCTAATATTTTAATACTCCTCATGGATTCCCCTACTTGCTACAGAGAAGCTCCAGAAACTTTGCCTGACTTTACTGACCCAGAGTACAATGCCAACCATTCATGAAATGGCAAAGGATGCAGCAGATGTGAAAATGATTCATTTTGAAATGCTTAATCTTTGAAGCTATTGATATATCATCTTTACATCATGATAGAGGAACTTACAGCATTTCCTACCCTGTTTCTTATCATGTTCCATGAATTGATGAGATCATATGAAGTTTTACAGGATGGTGCAACAGATTTTTTGGTTCATTCATTTCAGTTGATTTAACCCTTTCCAATCCAATTTGTATCTTGGTTTTCCTAGGGGGCTTACTCTTTTTCTGCCATTATACAACAGCGCTATATGCTGGCTAAAGCCAGTACTGCATGAGGTGACACATTGGATAGGCTCTGACAGCAGAGAGGCTGGCAATATACAGTAAGAGAACCCCAACGGACGTCTTCCAACATCGGAGCTGTACAGCCTTAAATCATAATGTCTTCAGACGTCAGACAGTGGATTGGAAAGGGTTAATCTACAATTCCTCCAGTAAAAGGAGAAACCTTGATTTTGGAGCCAGTTTACAGAATAAACTGTATGAAGGGATGGCTTAAATTGTAATATTTTAATATACTGAAATCACTGGAAATCATTTCTCTATGGTATCCTTCTGATAATAACTACTGATAAACATAGTAAAACCATGTGCAAGAAGTCCCTGTGGTTTCTTATGATGCAGCTGTTGGACTCCATGATGCCACTCCATTCTTCGCTAGAAGCAATGTATTTAGAACACATCAATAACACAGCATACAGTCAATCCCACCACATTTTTAAAAAGATATTGTGAATCAATAACGAAAAAAATTCTGTATTCCTCTGTATGATATAGGAAAAAATAGTATGAAGGCTTACATTTCTATAATCACTGTATTACTGATTCATACAATATGGAGGCTTGCCCTACACACTTCAGACACAAACTATTTTGTGAAAGCCAGTAGATTTGCTATTTATTTTCATGCTATAGTCATTAGTAAATGCTTCTTTAAAGCTGCCAATGTATCTAAAGGACAGCTGCACTAAATTTGACATGCTTCACAGACAGCCTTTTAGTTTCAGACAACTTATACAAATGAATGTAGTATTTCCAATACCGGCACTACATCAGAGAATTTAAATAAAACAATCCAATAAAGGCTCAAAGTCCACAGGCAAACTTGAATTGCGGAATCCGCATAGGGCACCCGTGCCGACGATCCCCAATTTAAGCTGCCCATGGGAAGACAGGTGTCCGCAGCTTAATTAAAGCATGCAGATTTGTTTTGCAGACCTGCCGGCCCAGAAAACAAGTCGCAGCATGCTCCGTTCTGCTGCGGTTCCCGCTGGGACGGCTTCCGTTGAAGTCAATGGAAGCTGTCCGATATGCGGCCCGTCCGCAATTCAATTGTGGATGGGCAGCGTATTCGGCGGGAAAGCAGGAGTTTTTAAAAAATCTCTACTGAGTATGTGTGGCGCTTCCGCACACATCCACAGCGAAGACCTGGACAGGTAAGTACAGTCTTCGGCCGCGGGCAGGGTCAGATTCCACTGCAGGCTCCGGCATGCAGAATCCGTCCCGCCTGTGGGCATGAGGCCAAAGTATTCTTTCAAGGGACAGCTGATACGAAAAGTTCATTCCAAGTCATCTGTACTTGTAATATATATATATATATATATATATATATATATATATATATATATATATATATATATATATATATATATATATATATATATACACACATACATATAATGATGCATATGGCATGACAAAATTGTTGCCCAGGCATGTCTCATGCTTTTCTTTTAATAGTCATCATGAATTATTGGAGAGATTCAGTGAGCTAAATGTGCAAGAATTCTGGCTCAATTTGTACCAAAACACTGGTGCGCATGCCTTGCACCACATTTATAATGTGTTTTAGACACTTTTTGTGCATCATTCAATAAGGGGACATGATGTAGTGGAAAGAGATGATACTTAAAATGTGTCAATGTGCACCATTTTTGCAAAAAAAATATTGGCATAAAAAAAGCAACCAATAAATGGTGTAAAGTTGGGCCAAAGACAATAAAGCCTAAAGATCTGCTACATTTACTATACAGCATAAGCCACTGTAAACAATTCTGCACATTTTCAGCTTGTGTAGTTGACACTATCTAAGTTTTAAATAGAAATAATAAATTTGCCTCTGTGTCCTTAAGAACTAGCTCACGTAAAAAGAAAATCAAATCTATGCGGGTACGTGTAGCGTTTCTGTTTATGGCAATCTGTTCCCTTTTTTCCATTGATTTTCCAGCGTGACGTGTTATAAGACCATAATTATCAATGGAACAAAACTGTAAAAGTGCTCTCAAAAGTCAAGGTAGCTGTTGAACACTTATCTTTCTGTCTTGTTTAGCAGTGTGTAGCCGTTTGTATGGTTAGGGCAACTTGTAGCCAGCGAGAGGATCGGAATGGGTATGAGTGATGAGTATGTTGATCATAAAGGTGGTATTGACTTGTCTAATGATGTCATCTAAAATGAGGGTAGGCTTATAACTAAATAGAATCTAAGCTAAATCGCCTCATGAGCTTCAGTGGCACAAAAGCAATATTTTTTTTAAACATGAAAGGAGATCTCCCTGAAAATGTTGCATGTGTATTAGAGTCTTGTGAAGAGATTTAGCTTTCATGCTATGTAACTTTGTGGAATTACAGATAAATGGAAACCTTTGTTGACTTTCATAGCGGAGATTTTAAGCAAGGTATTTACTGATTGCTTACCTGAATAAATATTGATTATATTTGCAGTGGATGGACAAGCAGGAGGTCTGTGGATAGAAGCCTTAGAGTTGCCATCAAGCTGCAGAAAGTATATTTTATGTAACACAGAATTGAGCAATACGATGAACGTTTCACCCGTTTTATAGAGCGCAGGTTATTATACACATCTATTGTTTACCCTCCATTGATTGTATGGTGGAAATATGTCTCCATTATATAAAAAAGGAGCATCTAGCTGTCATAGGTAGTTGTGGCTGGTTTAAGATGACCATACACATGAGCCACTTGTTCAGCTGATAGTGATAAACTCTAGGATAAACATGCATGCTCAGCCAAACATGCATGTCTAGGTCAATGGAGAAAAGGGAATGAACCATGGCTACACATCTCCAGTACACATTGTGTCATTTGCAGATCTCACACAGCCTTTCTCAGGGTTTGAGGAGAAGTAAACAAGTAAGTCATTTTTTTAAATTACACTGGGTCGTACTGTGGTGTTAGATGCAACTCTGGATACAACAAAGTATTCATCCTTTGGGCCATTTTAGCTACAGTACATACTGTTGCAAAAAAAAAAAGAGGAATAGAACCTTTCTAACCTACCTGGCATTCTGCATTGATTACTAATAAAATGAGGCCTGATTGTTATCTAAGTCATAATTATAGATAAACTATTAAAACAGAAATAGTTGTACCCTCTCATTGACTTTTATTAGGCACAGCCAGTAAACATCCACAGCACAAGGAGAAAAAGTAAGTGACCTTCTGCGTTATTAACTTCTCCAAGAGTTAATTGGCAAAAGTTGTTTTAGGAGATGAAATTGGAAGCATGGCCACTTTGCTCATTAGTCACAGGAGCGTTGCCCATTAAATAAAGGGACACAAAACATACTAAATCCTGCTGATTATGCATCTGTTTTTCTCAAAAATGATTAGTTAGCCAAAAAAGATTGGTTAGTGTGCACTATACCTGGATACAAACAACTTTTAGAAGACCTCAGAAGACGTGAAGGTGGAAAAGGCTAAAAAGACGTGAGTGAACATCATTCCACAGTTGGACAAAATACCTACAGATGGAGAAACTTCAGGTGTGTTGCTACTCTCCATAGGAGTGGGCATCCTGTTAGGATCACTGAAAGAGCACAATGGGCAATCCTGAAAAGGATGAGAAAGAACCCATAGATAATAACAAAAGTCCTACAAAAAAATTCTACAATTTGCAAAAACCTCATTAAGATGTCGACTATTACAAAAATGCTGAGCTAGAATGGTTTTCCTGGAAGGACAGCGGAAAGGAATCCAAATTTGCCGGAGACCACATGGATGTTCCACAATGCTTCTGGAATATGTTCTATGGACAGATAAGACAGAAGGGGAAATTTTAAACACAAATGCACAATGTCTTTGGAGAAAAAAGACCACTGCACACCAACACCTTATGGCCCTTTTACACGGACCAACAGTCTTTTAAACATTTGCACGAGAGCTCATGTCACTGCTAAGGTTGTCAGTAGAGATGAGCAAACGTACTCGGCCACGCCCCTTTTTCACTCGAGCACCGCGATTTTTGAGTACTTCTCTACTCGGGTGAAAAGATTCCGGGGGCGCCGTGGGTGAGCGGGGGGTTGCAGAGGGGAGAGTTAGAGAGAGAGAGAGCTCCCCTCTGTTCCCCACTGCTACCCCCCACTCCACCACGCCATCCCCCGCTCCCCGGCGTCCCCCGAATCTTTGCACCCGAGTAGCCAGGTACTCGAAAATAGCGGTGCTCGATCGAGTAATTACTCGAAACGAGTACGTTCGCTCATCTCTAGCTGTCAGTACTGGTGCAGAGCGTTTACACCGAAAGACTTGCAGCTGGATTGTGGGTTTCTCGTCCACTTCTTGCTCACTGCTTTTCCTCCTATGAGAAGCACTGAGTGAGTAGCATTTACACAGGGCGAAACGCCAGCGAGCCAATGATTTTCTTTTAATTAAACGAATTTTGAATGTTAATCGTTAAGTGTAAATGGGCCTTCAGTTTAGCTGCCTCAGGGCCTGGATGCCTTGTACTCATTGAAAAAAACAATAAATTCTAAAGTGTATCAAAACATTTAACAGGAAAATGTAAAAGCTGCAGTCCATTACCTCAAACTGAAGCGACATTGGGTGATGCAGTCAGACAATAAATGAAAGCACACAAGCAATTCAAGTACAGAATGACTTAAAACGGAATAAAATTGCCATTTGAAATGGCTAGTCCTCACCATAGACTTATCAAGATGCTATGGCCTGACTTAAATAGAGCTGTGCAAGCAAGGCATTCCAGAAATGAAACACATTTGCAGGAAGGAATGGCCCAGCATTCCTTCTCAATGTTGTTCAAATCTTATTTCCAGCTACAGGAAGTGTTTGGTGGTCTTAGTCATGTCAAGACTTATCATTCATTTGCTTTCACACAATACTCATTCAGTAAATAGAAGCAGAGCACCCAGAGATCTTTTCCATTCACTGTGAGCAAGCGGTTGCTCCAAGTTGAACTGTTTACACCGAGAAAACTCTCATTCACTAGTTGCTTTGTTTCAGATAGATGAAACGATGTGACTATCAACCAGAGGTGTAACTTGAAGCTTCTGGGCCCCAATGCAAAACCTGTAACAGGGCCCCCAACCATAATGCTTTACTCATAGTACTGGGCTCCCGATATGGAGAAGAGAGGCCTGATGGGCCTCCTAAGGTTCCTGGGCCCGGGTGCAGCCGCCTCCCCTGCATCCTCTATAGTTACGCCCCTGTTATCAACCACCCTTGCTGATTACCCTGTTGGCGCCTGTGTACACTGCACAACTGGCACTAAAAATCACTCATTTGAGTGATTTTCCAGCTGATAGTTGTCCCATATAAATCCACCCTTAGTTAGATTGTGTTTGTCTATAATTATGACTTAGATAACAATCAGACCACATTTTATTAGTAGTAATCAATGTGGAAATCCAGGTAATTCCAAAGAGTTCACTTTTTTCCCACAACTGTAGTCACCCCCAGTGCGTCTAAACGGAGGACACATTTTGATGACCAGACTACAACACCATACAGGAGCCGAAACTTTCCACAAGCAAAACTACTTTAAAAATAGTTCCCTTGCATTGTCCTTATGGTATCCGATCCCGTGGTTGGCAGTAAATATACAGGTCCAGTATGTACCCAAGCAGTATTATAGCTATATGTATGCAGCCTTAGACTTTTCATTACAAACCTAAAGCAAACCGTTCTGCCACGTTGAGTTTTCATGATCCCAGTGAGAAATAGTTATATTTAGAAATAAAACTTTTTCACTTGAAAGGCTTTCTCTTGTAAGTGTTACTAATCCTATAAGTTCTGTTTCACATCATTAAAGAGGAAAAAGCCTTTATTTCAGAATACTTTAGGAGTGTTGATCCAAACAGTTACTGTCGGTGATACTTGGAAAGTTAGGTTAGGCTAAAGTTTCTTACATAGGGGCTGAATTAACATCACTTAACATGCAAGTATTAAACAAATCTAATAACTTATCAGAGCTTGTAATTTCCTTAAGCTAATAACTATGTTTCAGTTAGTGTTCTAAAGCATCGGCATTAACGGGGTAATAATGCACATACCATTCATCAGAGCATTCTATTCACTAAAAGGAAAATAGATTCCACTTGGAGGATTAAATGATGAAATTGAATGGCTTGCTGTAATAGTTGGCTTTGCAAAATAATAAGTTTGAAGTAATCTTTAACATCTCAATACGCCACACACAGACAAAAGTAATCATTTTTCTAATCTTTGCAAGAAACCCGAAGAGCTATTATACACAAAATTTTCACTTCAGTGGAGGTGGGAAAAGGCATGCATTAATTGTTGAGGATAGGTTTGTCTAGACACATTGGTAATCTCAGTCAAACAACAAACTGCATTTGCTGGAGAGTCTCCGATAAGTGGCCATAAGTTGTAGGACCCTTACTTCCAGACAGAGGCATGAATGGTAGAGAAAACCTATTTATCAGTGATGGCAAATAGTCTTTATACATTAGTAAATAGACACAAACATAACAGAAGGGCGAGTTAAAGAATTAACGTAAAATATTATAAAAAATCTTTTCTTTTTTTTCTTGACGTAAATGCCAACACCAGAATCTTCCAGATATGCATTTCTGCCACAGGTACTTATATAAATGGACGTCGCTGATTTTTTTTTACATAAACTAGGTAATCAATGGATAAAGTTAATCCTAAAAGCAGCAGTAACTTTGAGCTGTTGACTTTCTTACCCCCACAGAGAGAAATGGAGCTCTGCTTGCTCAGCCAGGACACTGGCCCAAGCGAAGGTCAGAAATGATTTTAGAATAGGCTACATATACTTATTCATGCATCTTACCAGCAGAGAAGCTATAGTTATGGCAAATTTCTGATTTGCTTGTCCAAGTGTACATGTTCAGTTCAGTTGGCAAAGGGAAAAAAGCTACTGCCAGGCACTTCTGGCAGCTGCTCTTAGATTCTTACAAAGGTGCATAAGTGCATAAAGCACAAATGCACACCTCTACTCTACTGTATCAGGTGACATTTATCCTTACATCATTGTTACTGAACGTTCCTGAAGCACTAGACAGGTACCCTAACATATATATAGTGAGATATATATATATATATATATATATATATATATATATATATATAAAATCTCATGTAACCCTATTGCTCACTTAATACTAGGGGTCACATGACTTGTAGAGTGTCACATTATTAACTCATTAGGTTACTAATGGGTAACCTGTGAAAGTGATAGAATAGCAAGGCACTGTAAGATGGCGCTACATGCTGTTGATGATGGCGACTATGGAAGACGAAGTAATGCTCTGTGTATTGTGCAGATGCTTACAACTTTTGCGCTGTAGGCCACAGGAGTGATGCAGGCCTATAAAGGATGTTGGTGCTAAGAAGCCACAGTAAATTCGAAGTCCCTCGCCATCCCAATAGAACACCAATGTGGTTCATGACAATTTTCAAGTTAATGAAATGTTTGTAGTATAATCACCCATCCATGGAGTGACGAATTACTCGTTTTTATGGTCCAAGCAAAATTCATGGAGTTTGGTATCTTGGTTTTCAGCTTCCAGCCTGAGAAAGAAAGTTTCTTTTTTACTGTTCTATTATTCCTCTCTCCATATAATTTCTGCTAAATAGAAGCAATTGATCAACAGAAGGATCAGGTTTGTTTATACTACATTAGTGATGGCTGATAAATTTTACTAGCCTTTTCTTAATAAATGCGATCCATACCAGACATCTGAGGAGCTAAAAATGTGCAGAAGCAGGAAGCTTGCAATAATTGTTTGTTTGCATGCACGTGTAATTGATCATAATAGTTCTGCTGCCGAGCCTCTATCTCGGAAATAGAAACAATCAAGGAAATTATTAAGACAGTAATAAATGTATTAGCTGCTACTACCGTGGGCTGTTATATTTATACAGTTTGACTTTAGTAATCGGTGCACTTTGTGGCCACTTACTTTGCTATTATATTATCTACTCAACAATAATTAACTGCATTCTATTAAGCTATTACATAGCGAAAATTATTAAATGTACTAAATCTACGAAAATGCTACATTTAAGAAGCCATAAATAGGCTTTCTATAGAAATTAAATTCTAAAATTGGCTAATTTTTTTCTACATACAAGTCATTATTTTATGTTCCAAAAATGAGACCTTCCTGCTACCCACCAGGCAACTATCACTACCCCACCGCTGACAAATATGTTTTGAACTCTTTATATGTAAAGCTAAATGAATACATCCCGTTGCAAGTGATCTTGAAAAAAAAAGCAAAAATATCAAACCAGGTCAGATTTTTTTTTTTTATTGTTTCAAGATTACCTCAAACTTTTTTCCCATAGGGAAAAGGTTGTGTGCACTATTGCAGCTCAGCCCCATTACCTTCATTGTAGCTCAGCTGCAATACCAGGCATAACCCAAGAAAGGGTATTATATTATGCTCTTTGGGGGAGAAAGCAGACATCTTTTTTCTAATTTACCCAAGAAATTGTTGACCAGCCAATACATATAGATCTGTATGATAGACCTAATTTGCCAAACTTTTAAAAAGTTCATCTTTGGTCACTTGACCCCTTTCGCAGCTAAAGTCATCGTCTCTCCCAACTCTTATAGAAGAGCGTTTATGATTGTGAAAAATTGCTTGATAAGGAAAAATACTTTCTTGTGTCCCAAAGAATAGATTACAAAGAAAGAAGCAGATGGGATGAAACAGCAAGAAAGCTGCCTTGATACTAGTGAACTAACACAGTTAAAGATATTAAGTTTCAGAATAGACTCATGTTTAGTCTTCAATTCCCATTGGCCATATGGCACTAAAGTCATTGCACTCCTGATTTTCTCAGTAGTATGATTGCTATGTGTTCAGCGTGATCAATCTTACTTCCTGAAATCTACTGAAAAGAACAGAATTATTTGGGATACATCATTTTTTTTAATACAAAAGATGGTATCTTTCAGCTATTCACCCTCAGTGAAATTGCAGAGCTCTTAGGACTCATTGAAGGACTGCTATTCGTTCTTGTATGTACCAATGTAGAACGAAATGCGGACAAACCTATGTGGTGCATGTATAAAGAGAAAGCCCTGTCATGTGCAGCTGTGGAATGAGTCTATTACAGTGAAGGGTTTTTCCTAGTGGAAATTCACAATATGTGTCCACAGGTGGGGAGTTAAGAGTAGAGAAGAAATTACTTCCCATGTATTTACTTTATCTCTGTGGTTCATAGAACAACACAGCAGATCCCTCCAGAAGCCTGCAAATATTGTAACCATATTATACCAGTCAGTAAAAACAGCTTTGTGAAAAAGAGAATTAGACTCTGCTGTCAGAATAAATTGAATACACTGCAGACAACGGTTACATAAGCCGATATACTATTAAAAGAAGAGCATTTATCTTGTAGCTCACATTAGCCTTGTGACAATCCACAACTCACTGCTTGATGAGGAACTTCTATTTCAGAGTTATTGCAAACATGCCAAGAAAATCCAACTTATTATATTTAAAGGAGCTAAAATATTACTGTGTCCTAATGAATTAGGGCTCATTCCCACGGGCATATGAGTTTTACCGCCGTTGGAGCCAGTGGTGAGCCGGCTATTGGCGCTAATGGCAGTGATAATAAATTGTGCATTACCGCGTAGAGGATCCAGCTGCCGGCACCCCTTAATTGTTTTACAGGGAAGGGCTTTAAATATAAACCCTTCCCTACAAAAGCAACCCAAACTGGTATAAAAAAATTTAAAAAACACATACGCACCTTTCTTCAGCTGCCGGGGCTCAGCTGCATCCTGTCTCCGCTGTCCCTGGCTCTGCACTGAAGTTCCTCCAGCAGGCAGGGAATTAAAATCCCCGCCTGCTGAAAGAGCTGCTTCTGATTGACTGAATGACAGGCGAGAACTGCCTGTGATTGGCTGAGCGCCTCAGCCAATCAGAAGCAGCTCTTTCAGCAGGTGGGGATTTTAATTCCCTGCCTGCTGAAAGAACTTCAGTGCAGAGCTGGGGACAGCAGAGACAGGATTCAGCTGAGCCTCGGCAGTCGGAGAAAGGTGAGTATGATTTTTTTTTTTACACCAGTTTGGGTTGTTTTTCAGGGAAGGGTTTATATTTAAAGCCCTTCCTTGAAAAATAATTAAGGGGTGGCGGCAGCTAGATTCTCTGCCGCAGCTGTCATCTGTGACAGCTGCAGTAGGGAATTCTTTATTCCTCGCGGGGATGAAGAACTCCTTTGCTGCATCTGTTACATCTGTGATAGGTGCAGCAGGGAATTCTTTATTCCCCGTAGGGATGAAGAAAGCATCTGCCGCATGTGGCAGATATGTTCTTCATCCCCGCGGGGACACAGCAGCAGCGGACAGGTAAGTATATATATATATATATATATATATATATATATATATATATATAATTATTTTTTTTTTTTTAAATTGCCTCCATTAAAGGCAATGAGTGCAGGACCTATCATGCATTCATGTCCTATCTTTACAGGTGCATGCTTATTAAACAAGGACATGTGAACACACCATAGGGAATTCAGTGGTTGTAATAGACGTGTGTTTTTGTGTGCGCGTATGCACGCATATAAACACGCTCGTGTGAATCCACCCGTAGCCTCAGTCTTATGCATGAATGAAAGTGTTCCTTCTTTAGATATTGGATCCCATAGCAGCTGCTATGCAAGCTATCCTTGTAGTTATACCTATAGCAATATGTTAGCTCTGCCTCTCAAAACACCCTTTGTTACATGATATATGATATCCTGTAGATGTTATTACATATACTTAGAGATGTTTCTACCCTTTAGTTAAAACGTTTGTACCAGAATTACAAGTTATTCTCTATCCATGCTGTGCATGCATGTTCGGAGCTCCATTCATTTCAATAGGCTGAGGGAAATAGCACTTGCCGCTTAGCTTGCTCTAGCAGTCCCATTGAAAATCAATGGAGCATTAGTCTTCCTCATTGCAGTAAGCCTGCAATGAGGAGGACGGTGACACTGGACCCCCATTCTTGGAATTGGTGGGCGTTCCAGCAGTGAGACTCCTCACAATCAGCAAATTTTTCACTAGCCTGTGGAAAGGGGACAACTTGTAATTCTTGTACAACCACTTTAATAGATATGGTACATATTACTTTTTATTTTATCACGCATCTATACATGAGGCCCAAAATGCATTTGCTCTATTAGTTCTTAGCTCAAGTACAGCTGATAATCCCAAGAAAACATTGGAAGAATTATATTCTCTGAATATTTTGTTCTAGCCATCCTTAAATTTCTAACTCAATGTATGAAATGCAGTGGAAGAGAAAGAGTATTTCAGCTAAAAACTATATAAAGCAAACATGAGCGAGTGTGCGAGCTGAGTGTGTGTGCTATATTCAAAGTGTGTGACTTAAAGGGGTTGTCTCATGAAATCAAGTGGGGTTATACACTTCTGTATGGCCATATTAATGCAGTTTGTAATGTACATCGTGCATTAATTATGAGCCATACAGAAGTTATTCACTTACCTGCTCCGTTGCTAGCGTCGCCGTCGCCATGGATCCGTCTAAATTCGCCGTCTTCTGGCGATTTTAGACGCGCTTGCGCTGTGCGGTCTTCTCCGTGGTGAATGGGGCCGCTCGTGCCGGAGAGCTGGTCCTCGTAGCTCCGCCCCATCACGTGTGCCGATTCCAGCCAATCAGGAGGCTGGAATCGGCAATGGACCGCACAGAGCCCACGGTGCACCATGGGAGAGGACCCGCGGTGCATCATGGGTGAAGATGCCGGCGGCCATCTTGGTAAGGTAAGTAAGAAGTCGCCGCAAAGCGGGGATTCGGGTAAGTACTAAACGTTTTTTTTTTTTAACCCATCCCTTGTGTTTGTCTCGTGCCGAACGGGGGGCCTATTGAAAAAAAAAAAAAACTGTTTCGGCGTGAGACAACCCCTTTAATATTAGCAGAAATGCTGAGAAATGCTTCCCTATTTTATTTGCATGTTTTTTTGTGTTTCATATCAAGTTCTAGTAATCGTTTGGCCTATATATTGTGCTATATTGTTTTTTTATTCCTAGAGGTTAAATACATTGTGGGGTAAATTGAATTGTTATATTATTAAACATCATTACATTAAAAAGCCCATATAGTCTGCTTGTGGGTTTCAATCTTTGCAGAAGTGATTAATTAAAGAGGTTTTCCGAGTTATTTAAAAATAAAAAAACATTGCCAAAACCTGTCCCTATAGCCCAGCACACCTGATGAGCTGATTGAAGTGAAATCTATTTTCCTGGCTGCTGTGATCCCCAGAGAGCCCTTTGTTACTGTTTATGTTCTGGATGTGAGAGGCGGGTCTGTTTACTCTGCTATGCAGATTAGCTCTGCAGGCTGTTGGTGCAGCCCCTACCAAAGTAGGGGCTGCTCACAGGTCCTGCTCCTAATCTCCGGCACTGTGGCAAGCATGATACAGCACAGCCTTTTTCATGTACCAACTCCTATGTTTCCCTGCTCTTTCAACTTCTCTCACCCACTGCCAGCTGAGTGATGGATCAGTGCTGCTCATGTCTTCACAAGTTCCCAGTGTACTACATCCTGCTCATCCTCCCTCCTGTGTCTTCTGACAAACGGGTCCCAGTATACCACTGCCTACATCCATTCATATCCAACTCCTCAGTTCGTTTTTTTCAGTTTCTTGTATTTGTTGTGCCTCCAACCTAGCCAGTCTAACCCCATTGGCATTCGTATACCCAATAAAGACAAACAGAGTTGCAGACAGCACAACCTTAACCCAATAAGGGATGAACTGGTAAATTGCAATCGCCACAAGGAAATTGATCCAAATAATTTCCAAAGCATTTGCATTTGAAAAAGACTTTGTGTCGAAACGTCATGTATCTGTGACTTGAGGAGGAATAAAGCTCTGCATCACTTATCTGCACCTGGTTTGCTGCCATACTTTTCTCTACATTCATATACTCATGCAGCATTCATCTAGTGCTTCTGATGTACATGCTAACAGATGTGTGTGTGTGTGTGTGTATATGCATACACACACATGCACATATATATTTGCATACATAACCTCATTGGGGTTTTCTGCCTTCCTCTGGATCAACATTGGGTGTTGATAGACTGAACTTGAAACTAGATGGACATATGTCTTTTTTCAACCTAACATACTATGTTACTATCCTGTTGGCCTGTACATATTCTTTTTTTTGTAACAATAATTTTTATTAAATTTTGAAATTTTGACATGGAAGTACCGTGTATACCGGCGTATAAGACGACTTTTGAACCCCGAAAAATCTGCTCTGAAGTCGGGGGTCATCTTATGCGCCGGTAATACAAAAAAAAAAAATGTAAAAAAAAAAAATCATTACTCACCTCCCCCGGCGTTCTGTCGCGCTCCGGCAGGATGTCGCTCGCTCCTCGTCCCCGGCGCAGCATTGCTTTCTGAATGCGGGGCTTGAAATCCCCGCTTCCAGAAAGCTAATACACACGCCGTCAGCCGGTACAGCTATTCAATGACAGCATTGAATGGCTGTGATTGGCTGAAGGCGCACGTTGCTTCAGCCAATCACACCCATTCAATGATGTCATTGAATAGTGTGATTGGCTGAAGCCACGTGCGCCTTCAGCCAATCACAGCCATTCTGTAACTGGCTGACGGCGTGTGTATTAGCTTTCTGGAGGCGGGGATTTCAAGCCCCGCATTCAGAAAGCAATGCTGCGCCGGGGACGAGGAGCGAGCGACATCCTGCCGGAGTGCGACAGAACGCCGGGGGAGGTGAGTACAGATTTTTTTTTTCTCCACTGTAATACCGGCGTATAAGGTGACAGTTGGGGGGTCGTCTTATACGCCCCGTCGCCTTATACGCCGGTATATACGGTATAATGCGATTGCATTATAATCAAACAGCATACCAAATTACTTAAAAGATAATTCCATATATGCTGTTCTGAATGATAAGAACTCTTAGATTAAGTATGAACTTCTTAATCCAAGAAATCACTAATTCAAAGATGGCCTGGCCTGGGCCAACCTACTTAAAGATGAAGAGGAAGGGAGAGTAGTCGGGATTGCAGAAGGGGGGAGAAGTGGCCTGTACATATACTTTAATACATATATTATATAAATATTTGCCTGATCCTGTGTTACACTTATGACAAGGTATATAAATGTACTTGTTTTACTATACTCGTATATAGTATATGGGCATGCTTTACTATACTGTTTTATACAGGGAGATGTATAGTAGTTTTATGTAAAGCATGCAAGAAGTTAATGCAATTGTAACTTGAACAAGTTCAGGCTAGACATTGTGACCGATGTTTATAACACATATTATAATTCACAAGACACAAAACCTAATACAGGAATAGACAGGTCTATGAAAATCACTAGGGGTTGCTTTGCTTCTCTGACTTCAGGCTATATTTTTCAAAAGGGTATCACAAAACAGTGCTAAGAATAATCAGATGGAATACATTAGCTGAATCAAATTTACAAGCTACAATAACGATGAAACAATTCCATGTTTCTGAAAGAAATTAAAATGTATCATGCATAAATTATTTCATAGAACAAAAACCTACAATGTAAAATGCATCTCCAGTGTTCAGTATTTGGAAGATTTTCCATATCATAATTTGACACAAGTTCTTTGCATGTGTATAGTGAATGGTACTGGTGCATCTTGCCTCCACCGGAAGAATGGGGGAGGAGACGGGAGGGGGGGCAGGTTGATTTGAAGGGGAGGAAGAGATGACGCCCACAATAGCGCTCGCATCTTCCCTGCTGAAGCCGCTGCCATTGCTGTCATTGTCGCGGCTCCTATCGCCACCCTGCTGCTTCTGTCAAGTGTCCCCGCTAGCTGTGCCCTCAGCGACACATCGGCTCCTAGCCCCACCACTGCTGTCAGTCTCCACTGCTGCTGCTGCCAGCTCCGCTGACACTGTGGTCCTCCCATCTCTGCTCCCAGACCCGTTGTCAGTGTTCCCCCCATGCGCATTGTGCCATGTGTCAGTTCACTGGGCCGCATTCACGCTTCCCCGCCGCTGCCCTCCCCGCTCAGCTGGGGACCACCGGCGCCGAACACCACTTTGCTGCCTCCTCCATGCAGAGAAGGTGTGGGAGCGCCGGCAGCTTGTACACAAGCCGCTGCTGCATCCCCTTTCCCCTCCACGGTGCTGATGCTGCTCCTGCTGAACACAGTGGTAGCCATCCCACGCTGTCACATCCGGGGGCATTGCAGGGAGCCCGGCGGGAAGCTACTTGAAGCTGAGAAAAGAGAGCATGGCACAGGCGAGACAGGAGCCCAGCCAAATAGCAGCTGTCGGCATACCCTATATCTCCCACAGCACAATTCCAGGTCTCCACCCATTTTTGTGGTGGAGACAAAATACACCAGTACCATCGTGAATTTAGGGGATATAGTGAATTTAGAATTTCAGAAACTAGACAGACTGGATGTATTCCAGTCATTCTAGGGAGAGAACAAATATTATTTTCATATCATGCATCACATAACACACCTGCTTAAAAACCAAACTGAGCTGGCTAAGTAATTTGCTATTCATGATGAGCATATCAAGATAAATGAAATCAACAAGTCACTCTTCTCATCCTTCTTATATGTAGACAATTTAGGATTAATTCTTTCTAAGGAAATTATCAACCATCAGCAAGCAAAATCCAGATATTGTAAGACTCAAAAAAACGGAAAGCCATAGAAAAGTTTTGTTGCCTTTATCTGGCTTATAGCCCAAATGATGAACTATACCAATCCCATTACTAAATTACTGGTTGCACATAAATAGATATGTAGTATAATATAGTTATTGATAATTCTAAATAGAGCATAAAATAGCTGTATAGCTGAAATGGAAAAACGGCTACCAATCTTCTGACCACCTATGTGCCACTGCCATTTTTTCAAGCAACTGGTTTCAGGGGTGTAACTACAGTTCTGTGGGTCACCTGCTTCTCCGCCGAATAGTTCCAGAAAAAGCAAATAAATAATTATAATACAGTTAAATTGGTAAAAAAAATCCCCTCTGGTTGGAATTGTTCACTTTCAGTTTTCTTCTCCATCCAGCCCAGAATGCCAGAATTACTTCTTTCAGCCAAGGCTCAGCTCTGAAGAATTTAATATAGAGATATTTTTGACTCTTTGCTTTTCCAACACATCCCCACCTTTCCACAACTCTACACAAACACTCCATTCATAATACCCTAGATGGCAATAGGGACCCTTTGGTGCTATGCACAGAAATAGTACCCTACTTAAGCAAACTATAAAATATTAGTGCTCCCTAAAGAGTAATAGTGCCCCCTTTAAGTTCTACACAGTAATAGTGTCCCTGATGTGCCTCCATGTAGTATTAACTCACTCTTTGCACCCCATACAATAACTGCAGCCATATAGTAATTGTACCCCCATATAGTATTAATATCCCATATGGGAATAATCCCATGACACAGATTTCCCAAGCATCTTAATTTTCAACTAAATCCAAGTCCTGAGGATGCAGATCCAGTTGAAAGTATTGTATATACAGTATAATCTACATACATTATAAAATACAGATTACTTTACTATAATTAAATTATTGCATGATTAGAAGACATCATAACAATGTAACAGTGATTTCATACGTGATTGGATAGATGATATTGATAAACAATAGGCTCCGAAGGTTTTGGGACCCGGTTGCAGTTGTCACCAATGCAAACCCTATAGCTATCCTGCTGGGTGCATATGATGAGCAGTTGGACATATTCAACTTTCTTATATTTAAAAAGCAGCAAAACTCCATTGTAATCAAAGAATGTTCACTCATGCTAAAAGCGATTGATTATTTCAAGGAAGATTACAGAATGGCGGAATAATCAGAGAGATGCAGCGGGTTGATTGTTTAATAATCACTCCGTTGCATCATTGCTTTCCCTGTCTGCTAAGGACACATCTGCACAGATTGACAGTATAGTGCTTACTGCTCTTTATTTGAAATGTCTTATATTTCGGCCTCGAGAGAAGAAAGGAGATCCGGCGCAGAGTGTCTTCTGTATCTAAGGCCAAGTTCTTTTGAGTAATGTCAGTCTATAGCAATACTAAACCTTACGTTGTCAATGACAAGGTCTTCTGGTAGACCATTGCATTTCAGGTTTGCTCTTTATTCATTTCCTGCTAAATGTCACTTGTTATAATGCTTAATCAGCAGAATCATCAAATGACAAATCTTGTACCATGTACTTGAAGCAAATGTATGTTAATGTGACAACAAGATGTGTAACTGTAAATTAGTTGTACTCTTTTTCTATTTTAATGGTAAGCACAGCAACTGTGTACAAATACCCCAACAGAACAATATAATTTATTGATTCACAGGAAAGGTAAAAATGTAAAGGGAATGTCCACTCAGTCTATATGTCTTCTTACCTCATCAGCTGGAGAGATTACTAAGAAAGAGGGGGTTGTCATAGATGAACAATGTCTGTATTCTTAAGCTGGAAGTCCCTGCACGCACATGAACGTATGGATTTCTATCATGCTTTCTGAGCCTAAATAAGGCTACCTTCACACCACATTTGGGGTCAATAGCCAGTGGGACTTTTGGAGTTTGTCTGACTAAAATTTACCTATAAACATAAAATATTAACTTCTAGCTTTTAAAAACAATATCACTTTTTGTCAGCTGTAGATCTGCATCTTCTGGAAACAGGTTTAACACTAACCATTGCCATAAGAAAAGATGAACGAACTTTTGAAAAGTTTGTATCTGTCGATTCGCTGAATTTGGATAAAAAGTTTGGTATGGTCCAAATTTTTTCGAATCAAACTGGCACTTCACCAATAGCAGCTAAAACTCATGTATGACACTGTCTAGCAGCCATAGAAGTGAGAAGAAGGAATTTTGATGGGTTCAGCCGAGATGACTTGGGTTCGCAACGAACCAAAGTTTTAGCAGCGTTGAATTCGAAACAGGGTTTGACTGTTTCAGTTTGCTCAACACCAGCTGTAACAATGGTTTGCTTGATACAAGTGATAATGACAGCAATCAGTGACAACTGCAATCAATTACAATGATTGCCTCCCAATTATTAAAATCTATTTCATATGAGATCACTTATATGTGCTCCAGAATTGTTCTTGGTAGTTAGTTACCATTGCTATTATTTCAGCTTTTAGACAACAACTGCCTGAGAACTTCTCATGTGGGGATACATATGCAAGGTAATAATTCTAGATTTCCATGGAAACAAGCGAGTATGAACAATTCCCTAATATAATATTAGACTATCCCCTTTACAAGCAGAGGAGCACATAAAAATCTTGTAGGGCTGTGGGATAATAAAGTTCTTTCCTCCTGCCCAGCTGGCAGTGCCAGTATACAACTGATATTGTCTATTTACCTTATTCTTTAAGTTCTTATCTATGCTTTATTTAAAAAAAGGGAAACTACCAACAGTTCCAGTCTGGTGAGAATAGTGACAAGTCACATGTTCAGAAGACTGGGCAAGATCAGGTCATTTAAGGCAATATCAGGTGACATGGACTACAATGTATAGGCCAGTTTTGAATTTGACATGTTCTCTTTAAGCCTTATTTTAATGACTGGTCTCAACAAATTCTCCCCTTGCCCATAATATATCCTTATGGTGTCCATACATTTTCAGTAGCTGAACGCCCCTTCAGCCCACAGCTATTTCTCTCAACTCCGCCATATAGAGTTCTGTTGAGTGTTCATGCGTTTTCCATGGGAAGAGTGGAGAGTGCCGCAGTCGGGCATTGAAATTCAAAATGTCCTTCTTTCCTCCAACTGTGGTCTAATGTGTACTGGGGGCCTTAAGTAAGCTGGTTTTCTAGTTTTATATCCAGTGTCCTGTGTTCTCCCTCTATCTGTGTATCTTATTTTTGTTTCTTCATTATTTTCTTTAGAAAATAGTGTAAACTAAGATTGAATTTTCTACCACTTGGTTATTTCAAGCTATTTTCCTGAGGGACTTAAATCAGTGGGTAGCCCTGGAAAGTGATGAACAGACATTTGCTACCCATAGTGACCATTTTATTTCAGGTTTGTTCAAGCTGACATTTGTTATCTACTATGACTCCTTATTCTCAGTTATCTTTATATTAGTATGTAATCATGCTGATAATCAAACTGTAACAAAGTTGTGTTCTAAAAATAAAAACTAGGCATTATAAAAAAAATTATTAAAGGGCCTACTTCAGAAATAATTATACATAATGGGGAAGATTTACTAATATTGTCTAATAGTGAGACACTGCAAACTTAGGGTGGGTTCACACGAGCGTGTTTTGGTGCGTGCATACGCACGCACCAAAACACGCTTGTATTTACATCAATGCATTCCCTATGGTGTGCGCACATGTCCGTGTTTTACGGGTGCGTGCCTGCAAAGATAGGACATGCGTGCACCATAGGGAATGCACGCATTGTTTTCATGCTCCATTGAAAACAATGGTCTGCCGTCTCCCTGCATTCTTTTTCAGGAAAGGGCTTTACATATAAGACCTTCCCTGAGAAAGAAAGATTTTAGTGTAAAAAAAAATAAGAATGCAGGCATTCTCTTCAATGGAGCTGCTGCCGGCAGCTCCATTGAAGACAACGGTCTGCTGGCACACCTGAATTGTTTTTCAGGGAAGAGCTTTACATATAAGCCCTTCCCTGAAAATCAAGTTAAAGTGATTTAAAAAACAAAAAAAATAGATACTCACCACCCTTCACCTGCAGGGGCTCAGCCGTGTCTTCTTCTGCTGTCCCCTGCACTGTGGTGCTGATCTATCAGCAGATGGGGATTTAAAATCCCTGCCTGCTGAAAGAGCTGAATGTGATTGGCTGAGGTGCTCAGCCAATCACAGGCAGCTATCTCCAAATAAATGACAGGTTAGAGCTGCCTGTGATTGGCTAAGCACCTCAGCCAATCATATTTAGCTCTTGTAGCAGGCGGGGATTTTAGATCAGCACCACAGTGCAGGGGAAAGCAACAGAAGACACGGCTGTGCCCCAGCAGCTGAAGGGAGGTGAGTATCTATTTTTTTGTTTTTTATACCACTTTTACTTGATTTTCAGGGAAGGGCTTATATTCAAAGCCCTTCCCTGAAATCAATTGCCGGCAGCAGAATCCTCTACCACAGCTGACATGTGTGAAAGCTGCGGTAGAGAATTAAAGAATTCTTCTGCGGAGGACAGCGGCAGACAGGTAAGTAATTTTTTTTTTACACTACTTTTAATTGGCTTTTCAGGGAAGGGCTTATGAACAGCAGCTGGGGCTCAGCATTGACTTCTGCCGCTGTCCCCGGCTTTGTAGCGCTGCTGAGCTATCAGCAGCTGGGGATTTTAAATCCCCGGCTGCTGATAGCTCAGAACTACAGAGCCGGGGACAGAGCCAGAAGTCGTGGCTGAGCCCCTGCAGCTGAAGGGAGGTGAGTATTGTTTTGTTGTTTTTTTTTGCACTATTTTAGATGGCTTTTCAGGGAAGGGCTTATGAAGCCCTTCCCTGAAAAGCCATTGATGGGATTCCGGCAGCAGGATTCTCTACCGCAGCTGTCATGTGTGACAGCTGCGGTTGAGAATTGAAGAATTCCCTTTGCTGCATCTGCCACAGATGTGGCAGATGTAGCAGCAGGGAATTCTTTTAACTAGTGGGGGTGAAGGAAACATCTGATGTGTTCTTCATGCCTGCAGGGGTCCCAGCAGTGGCGGAGAGGTAAGTTTTTAAAAAAATTTTTTGTTTTGCACTAAAATGTTTCTTTTTCAGGGAAGGGCTTATATGTAAAGCCCTTCCCTGAAAAAGAATGCAGGGGGCCGGCAGAGCATTGTTTTCAATGGAGCCGCTGGAAGCAGCCGCGGCTCCATTGACAACAAGCACGCCGCTGTGTTCGTGCGTGTTTTTGCTTGTACCTAGGTGCGGACGTATGTACGCACCTAAGTACGCACCAAAACACGCTCGTGTGAACCCACCCTTAGACAGTATTAAAATACACCAGATTTATCACAGTGACTCTGTTGGATGATAAATACGGCTCATCTTTATACTGTCCAGTCTAAGTTTATACCAACTATTAGTTGGCTTAGTATTATGGCAGATGTTTTGTAAAACTTTTAGTGCATTTTTGTGGTAAAAGTTACATTCAGGTCATGCCCCATTCCCTGCAAAGCTACATCCTTTTTCCAGGCTCGGCGAAAAAAAGTGTCTGCAACTTTCTAAAACACATCATAAATGTGGTGTAAAGCATATAAAGCTGGGATTACATGGGATAACTGTGGGGCGCATATGCTGTGGATAGGGGATAACATGTAATCTTGGTGCAACCTCTTTAACTTGATGGTTTACCAATCTTCCTGAGGCTCTGCTGATCTACAGTACCAAAAACATTCATACATCATTGACATTACTGTGTATGATGTCATACAGTGAAGGGTCAAAGTACTCAAGTGAGTAAACTCTCAGTAGAACATTTTGTATGAGTACTATTTAGCTATAGCAATTAACACTTTAATATGAGATAAGCTCTAAAGAAAGACAAGTCATTAACATCTTTATTTGTTGATTTCATGATATTTCTGAATTACCAGCTTAATTCCTTATTTCACTTTTGCATACTTATCTAACAGCAACATAATATCATTTTGAACTTTATTTCTTTTCTCTTAGAATTTCCTTTTAATGAAATTAGAATTCAAATTGGATATTTTAAGTGGAACTACAATGTAACAATTAGAACCTATCACTGCACTCCTACTGTTTGGAGATTCTTCCGCAAATGGTGTGCAGTTGTTATGTTACTGTATAGGAAGATATACTGGACTAATAGAGTAATGTAACAATAGTTAGAGCAGGATAATAAAAAGAAGCGATACAATGGCCAGGAGTGGTGGATAAACCTCCATCCTGTGACTGTCCCATATATGTGTTAAGTCCAGGCTTTCAACAAAGCAGAATAATTCTAGGCAATGGCAACCCTCTTGCTGCAAAAAAATAAAAAAATATTGGATTACTGATTCAGCTACACATAAAGCCCTATCGTTCAAAAGAATTGTTCAAACAAGCGAAAGTAAGCGATAATCGTTCAACGACTGAATGATGAACGATCAATCATTTACTTTTTGTTCGTCATTCATTTTATGCAGGACGAAGAATCATCGTTGGCTCGTTCACTTATTGTTCAGTGTAAATACCGATCATTCAGTTGTTCTTATTCACTAAAGGCCTATTTAGACACAACGATTATCACTCAAAATTCACTCAAAAGCCATCTTTTGAGCGATCATTGCATGTAAATGTGCCCATCTTTCAGTTTTCTGCCGAATGAAGGATTTCAGTTTGGCTTGAAATCCGTCATACAGCAGAACAGCTGATAAGACGGGCTGAGCGCTGTGCTCTGCCTGGGGACTGCTGAGGACAGCTGATTGCGTTGTCTCAGCTGTCAGCCCTGCCGGCAGAACAAAGAGAATATATTCAGAGAACAGCGGGTGGTCCTCTGAATAAATTCAGCTCTCAGAGGCTCAGACACTACTAATTGGTACTAATAGGCATTAGTATCAATTAGTAGATTATGCAAAATGATCGCTCAAAAGCCATCTTTTGAGCAATGATCTCTGTATCTAAATGCACCTTAAGGGCTTAGTCACACGGGCGGATAGACGCCCGTGTTACTGCAGGAAGAAGACGGACGCACTTCAGGACGGACGTCTCTCTGCAGCGCCGGAAGAAAGAACATGTGACCGGCTTCATTGCCGGTCATGTGCTCTTTCATCTGCGCTGCGGGGAGTCGTCCGTCCTGAAGTTCGGCCGTCTTCTTCCTGCAGTAAGGGCACAGCCACACGGGCGCATCCGTGTGACCTAGCCCTAATACAGTGAATGAGAACAACTGAACAATGTCTCATTTGAAAGAAAAAACAATGCATCTGCCTGTGTAACCAGTCTGCCCAATCAAACTCTGATATTGTTTGCTCTATGAAACGATATATCATTTGGTGTAAATGGACCCTTACACTTAAATAAGAATATGATGTTTACAAAATGTATGACAAAGATAACTGGATATGTTTATTTTTCTAAATTATGGGTGATAATTGAACCATCAGAATTGGATTGGTTGGATCCAACTAAATCCTTCCATGTGGAAAATATAGAAAATGTTTTACCATTCTGACACTAGTCATAATCCTGATATGCATTTGGTCATTTGGAAAGCTGTTAATTATAATTCTTTCTGAGAATGATTGAATTCACTGTCTATTTACAAAATTCTTTCCATTGTTATAATTGTTTCTTTTACAAGATATTTGGTCTGTTGGAAGAAAGTACTGCTACAGTGCGTTTACGACCAAATGCATTACTTGCTATTAAAGAAATCTTCCTATACTCTCTCTTATGGTTGAGAAATGAAGTATTAGTCGAAATATAATAATAATTATGACTGAGTACTGAAAGAGTCAATGTTGTGTTCATATAATTGGGCTAATGTGATTAAAGTTACTTTTTTGTTTGGTTGACATAGAAGCAATGTTCAGAGATCAAAGCTCAACAAGTCTGATGGCTCCTGCTGATGCATGTTGATACAGCTGAACCAAGATTTAGCAAAGGCATTTTGAGTCATTGGGACAATCTAGCTTAAGTATGCTTTCAGTACGGTGGACCAAAAGGAGCAAACATTTGCTATGCTAACAATAAGCCGATACATGCTCATTCTTGGCACTTTTTGGCAACTGTACATCTAAAGCAAAGAAATCTTATCTATAACTCAGTGTTATTCACACAAGAAAGATATAGGCCATATACCAGTAAATCAAAAGATGTCAACTTTGGCAATTATGTTTCTTTGCTTACAGTCTAACTATTGATTGGCAAATATTTAGTCATTTTTAATGGAAGTCATCCTTAAAACTCACCTACAATTCACCTACAATTTACAAATACTGTACATAAAGGTTTTGAAATTGAATGAACTTGAGCCATTGATTTCTTTTTTTTAACCAAGCTTAGATTATAACTATCTGACTACTGGTTACAAGGTCAAAATATAGTTTGTTCACATGACCATTGTAGCAGGTAATACAAGCAGCATATCTACTACTAGAACTACCACTAATAATATATTTAACATGTATTATTATCCTGGAAAACCTCTTTAACCCTTCATTAATCTTTCTACTGCACTCCACCAGAGATCTTAAAATATACTATTTGACCACCCTAGACCACCAGGGATACTTATATTAACCCCTTTACTGTCCTAGACCATACAGAATTACTGATGTTAACCATTTTACTGCTCAAAACCACCATGGATACTGATATTAACTCCTTCAAAGGCAAAGACCATCAAGGATACTGGAATCAATTCCTTGATTGTCTTAGATCACCAGGTATACTGAAATAAACACTTTTACTGTCCTAGACCACCAGGAATTCTGACAACAACCTTTTTCGAAACATAAGGCTCCAGGCATGAAGACATTGAAAAGGTTGAGCCAAGTTATAAAGGATAGGGAATAAATTTATGATTGGTGAGGGTATGACCACTGGGACCCCTACCGATTCTGAGAATGGGGGTCCGGTCATCCCCCGAGTGAAAAGAGAAAAGGCTACGCAAGAATGCTGCCGCTCTATGTACTTCAATGACAGTGCTGGGGATTACCAATTTCAAGCACTTTGGCAACCTCTGGTGCTGTCATTCACTTATGGACCAACTGATCCCCATTCTCAGGATTGGTGGGGGTCCTAGGTACCTTGAATTTTGCCTTTGTTTTCATTGGTTACACAGTAAGCCAGTCCCAGGTTCTCCTGACTAATCACCAAGGGTTAGCCAGACCTACGCTATTCGACTTTGTTTTAAAAAGAAGTTGCTTTGATGAGAAGCCCTTTATGGAGAAAATGCAAGAGACGTATAGCGGACTTAAGTATAGTTATAGCCAAAGGTTTTTATTAGAGTAGTATTTCACTGGAAACATTTATACATGAAAGAATATGACACACTCATTTGTTTTAATAGCAGCAGTAGCCAGGAATGGCCTCGATAATCAGCCGTCATGTAGGTTTCAGTGGAGTCTTACTGCACTTGCTACGAACCAGTATGAAGTCCAAACTTCCCAGAGGTTAAATACATCATGAGTCAAACCAATTTCCTATCTCTATATTTAGACCATGAGGTTGAAACTTGCTGTGTCTTATTTTTAGCGACGTTTCACGTAACCCAGTCTTTATCACTTCTTGTTCCTTTCTCATCCTGTTTACAGATGAAAGTTTCCTACCAAGAAAAAAAGTCTATGAAGAAAATATACAGTTTCGAGTGACTATTTCTACTCATTGGTTGTGTGATCCATTAAAAGAGGGTTAGAAAGCAGCCTCTACATTACAGCATTGCCTGTGGCTGTGTCACAGTGTGGACAGAGAAATGTGTATAACCCTTTGTACTGTTGTGAAACATACTGTAACAGAAAATGAAATTACTTTTTTCGTTTTCCTCCACAATATCTAATTTAAAGAGTTCTGTTTGTATTTCATGGCCATGTTTATTGTCAATATGCGATTTAATCTAGAATATTGTGCACCGTTCCAAGGCACACATACTTTATCATCGAAATCAAAGAATGACCAAAATCTCAAGGCCAACAATAAATGAATTACCTGCTTACATGTTCAAAAAAGCAGAACGAGACCATGCATGTTCTGATCCCTAGCATTAAGTTTTTCAGCATGCAGAAATATCATAAAAAAGACAGGTGTGCGGGCTTGCCAAACAGTGCCGAGAAAATAAAAGTCATGCGGAAAGTCAATTAAGCTTAATTTACACACAAAAAAATGATGTTTCCACTAATCTACTCCGGCGTTCCAACATATGCTCCTTTAAACAACAAACAAGCTTTTTTTTATGCTTTTTAGTATTTGTTCTTCATCCTTATTACTCACTGCCTGCTTTGTGTATGTATTTATATATGGAAAATCTAAATGCGGTCACTGTAAGTGCACAACGTTGACGAAACGCGTGGAGTCTGCTTACAATTACAGAGCTACAAACAGGATCCTGAAGATCTAATTAGGAACATGAAAACTATAATTTGGGTACAGAAAAGGAGTTAAACTTAGAAACACTTTTTTTTCACTGACCTACAATATCATGAGGACTTGTATATTCTGAGTCATATCCTGTTTATACCTTTCTATATAGGCAGGTTTTTTTTTATGTATGCATGGCACAGCCACAGTTATATCCAAAGCCTTTTTACGCACTGAATTACTTTTAGCTGCATGGGAAGGAAATTAAAAAATCACTGTCATATAATGGCTGTGGGATTGTTCCCGTAAGCTGTGTGATATTTACATTGAGTGTATACATGACTGCTTTGCTTTCATCTATAATGCATACGGTGACTCTAACGAGTGTGTATAGATGTTTTTCTCGGTGTAATCTGCATAAAGTATTTATATTCACTGCCTTTCATTCATCTGTAGAATTGTTTTGATTACTCCTTGGAAACCTGTCAAGAGTAGCAGACGTGTTACCTACCTTATGGTGACTGAAATACCGTGCAGGCAATTCGTGGGATATGCGCTATGGCACTATCATGGTTTTCCTGTTATTATTACAATACTGCTTGTTTATACAGAGTCAGCATTTTCTGCGGCCCGTGTTGATAGAAGCATTAAGACTGGATCAAAATCGGTAACAGGGTTGTTTTTGGCTGTGTGACTGTGCACAGTGCAGAAACAGATGAACAGATTAGTGTCTACCGTGGTGCTCTGGATAGTGGAACTTCAGAACGTTAGAGGCGTAGTACAGTCAGCTGTGGGTCACTGTTAGAAATGAGCAGCTCTTGAAGAAAATGTTATTCTACTTTTATTTTCCTTGAGATGAATTAGGTTGATTTTCCTCAAATTTCTAACCTGGGAAATCTATTTTCCCGTATTCTATGGATGAATGACTATTTAAAAAATTCTCTTCTTCATTGATTTTTCAACATTTAAACGGCCCAATTCACTGCAAAACCTGAATTTTGAAATCAATTCTACTATTTAATTTACGATGAGAAAAGCAGACAACTGTTAAATGTAGCCTTGAGATACATAATATATTTCTGTGAAATCAGATGTAGCTCCCAGTCCAAGATATTCTCTTTCATGAGTAGGAATATTCACTTAGTCTGAATGTTGTGGTTTAAGCTACATGCACACAAGTGAGAATCTCAGGCGAGTTTAGTACATTGTGAGACGCACAAAACTTGCGTCCATTCTTTTGATGAATGCTGCAAGGTTTAAAATCGATGCATATCCTATATTTTTGTGTTCCCCTAGAACACCTCGCCCATTGTTTTTTAATGGGGCCTTTAACCCCTTTCCATGACATAAGGGTACGTCAGGGGAGCGGGGTACTTCCCGCAAAATGACGTACCCTTACGTCATAGGGATAGCGTGAGATCATGACAGATGTCGCACTATTCGGCAGCGGGAGTCGGTTGTCACTGATAGCTGGCCTCCCCCTTCCCTCATGCGATCTATGTAGATCCCGGCATGGATAGGGTTCACAGAGGGAGCGTGTTCCCTCTGTGAAGTTGCCGGGCTCTCGCGATATAATCACAGAGAGTCCAGCTGGTTGCCATGGCATCAGGATGCCAGATGCTGGCGTCCTGTATTGCTAGAGCCTGTGATTGCTGTATAAGCGATAAGGCATTGCAGGACAGAAGTTCTGCAATGCCTTATCACAGCGATCATAAGTGCTGTGCTTTAAATCCCCAAGAGGGACACAAATAGTGTGAAAAAAAGATAATAAAAATGTACAAAAAAGAAAAATGTAAAAAAAAAAACTTTTTAGGTGCTTTTTGTCATATTAGCATAAAAAAAGGTAAAAAAAAAATTAAAATCCCACATATTTCGTATCTACGCGTTTGTAATGACATGTACAATAAGTTGAACATGCTTACTATTCTGCATGGCAAAAAGCGTAAAAAAACGCTAAAAAGCAGAGGCAAAATGCTAATTTTTAGCATTTTGCCTCCCAACAAAATGCGATAAAAGTGATCAAAAAGGCCGTTTATCCCCCAAAATGGTAGCATTAAAAAGTACAGCTAGTCTCGAAAAAAATAAGCCCTCACAGAGCTCCGTAGAAAAATAACAAAGTTACAGGACTTTTAATGCAGCGATTTAGAAAAAAAGATTTCCAGAAAAAGGGGTTTTATTGCAGAAAAGTGGAAAAACCTAAAAAAAATAACAATTTTGGTATCTTTGTAATCATACCGACCTGCAGAAAAAAATGCAGTGTGTCATTCAGGGCTCAGTCACACGGGCGCATCGGCACCCGTACACCGGCGCTGATGAAAGAACACATGACCGGCAATGAAGCCGGTCACATGTTCTTTCTCCCGGCGCTGCAGAGAGACATCCTTCTTGAAGTACGGCCGCCTCCTACCTGCAGTAACACGGGCGCCAATGCGCCCTTGTGACTGAGCCCTCATGCTGCATGATTAACGCTGTAAAAAAAAAATCTATGGCAGAATTGATGCGTTTTCTCTTCCTGTTATCATAAAAAAATAATAAAAGTTTTACAATATAGTCTATGTACCCAAAAATGGCACCATCAAAAACTACAATGCGCCATGCAAAAAAACAAGCCCTTATACGGCTGCGTCAATAGAAAAGTAAAAAACTTATGGCCTTTGAAAAATGGAGATGAAAATCCGCCAAAAATCATTGCGTCCTTAAGCCAAAAATTGGCCATGTCCTTAAGGGGTTAAAGACATTGCATGGTACCCACATGTGCTTGCCCGTGTGAATGTAGCCTAAGGGTGACTTTCACCACTGAGATTGTTTGGGCTTTGGTTCCTCTACAAGTGGCATGTCCTTTCATTTTCAATCTCACAGATCTTCAGGAATTTTACATGTACTGTAATAGAACTATAATGCACATGCAGTTGCTTTCTATTGAATGGTATGTCTGGGACTACAGACTTAGAGATCTGATGGATCAAATGGAAACAGCACTTGTGGGAGCACTGCAACCACTTTGTTAAAGCAGCTAGTTGGTTCACAGGACAATCAGACACCCTCCAACAGCAATATCCAATGTGGATCAGTGACCTGTAGGACCTCTCTTGTAGGGCAGTATTTTGCTCACTATTTTGCATAAGTATTTGTAAGCCAAAACCAGGAATGGGTTCACAAAACAGAAGGGGTGCAAATCTTTCCATAACACTGTTTCTCCATTTATGGTCCACTACTGGTGTTGAGTTACACATGTTGATGTGAAATACTGACCAAAATGCTGCCATATGAAAGTGGCCTAAGAAATGTTAAAGTTTTTTTTCCAAGGCTTTTCAATATCCTTTGGATAGATCATTAAAATATCTAGGATTATTATGATCCCCTCTACTGTTTTCCTGGCAAAGTGACAAAGTATACTAGTGCATCTGTGTCTCCTATTGCCACTTGAGTGCAAGGGGATGAAAAGTACCAGGTACAACAAAACTCATATAGATATTGCCTTGTCTGGTTAAACAACCAGGTGGCCTAGCACTCGCTGCTCATCGATGGGCATCTGAGGGACTAGAATTCTTTGATCATATATTGATGGCCCATCCCAATATAAAAGCCCAGAAAACCACTTTATGGTGAATATTCCCTTTGACGTCACCATTGTGAGCTAACTTGCTAACACACTGAGGCAATGCTAAAAGTTCACGTCATAAAATCCATTAGATAGCAAAACAGAAAAATAAAGTCTGGCCAAGAAGTTCTTTTTGTCCGATAATGGATCGTTCTAAAATGCAATAAATTATATTTGGGGACCTTGTGGGTAGCATGGCAATATATTAAAGGAAGACGGTCAGGTCTTTTTGGCAATCAATACTCTACATACTATAATATGTGGGATTGTATAGTGAATGAATCGGTACCTTTTTTTTCTCCCTCCGTGTCCTTTGGGCGGTTCAGCTTGCACTGCTGTCCGGGCTTGCTCACTCCCTCTTGAATTAAAAAATACCCTCTTCTCTGCTGACTGACGTCCTGCTATGGCCACTGGAAAATATTTTGCATTCCACCTAGGCCATGCATTGCACCACACTTTCCAGACCAAGGAAAGGTCACAGTGCATGCATTTACTCCATTGGTCCAGCGCAGGTGTGCCATAAATGGAATACAAGATGTCTTCCAGTAGCCATTGTAGGTTGTGTGGTGCAGAGAAGCGGACATAGTTTAGTTCAAGATGGAAAGAGAACCCAGAACGCAGTGTGAGATATTCCTCCCATCGGATGGGCCACCATTAATTAGCATACATCGCGGGAAGCACTTCTAACACTATTATTTCTCCTGATGGGAACTTCAGAGGTAGAAAATAAAGGTACTGTTTCCCTCATTATGTAGTCCTACATATTCTAGTATATTGAGTTTATTGCCAAAAATACCTGACAGACCTCCGTAATATATTCAATATTTCATACCCTTTTCATCAACAATTAGACTGGATTATTGTTATGCCTCGGTTCTTTATATATTTCCAGTTGTTGCTACTTGCAGCTGCTTTTAGCTATGAATAAGACAAATGTTAGGCTTGGGTGACACTAAATGTAAAACACTATAGTAGATTGCAAGTGTAATGATATAAGTGCCTTTAAAATGATCACATTTGCAGCCAACCATGACAGTAGCTCAAGATCTTTATCTGCAATTAGAATTTTGGAAGGCATAAATTATTACAGAGCAAAAGGAGTTTAAAGCAAACTATGCATTATGCCAAATTGTGAATTGTCCTTTTTATGTAATATAATGGCTATTATCACAAAATAAGCATAAATAATAACAAAGAGACATAGTGAAGATATCATAAATTGATAATATTGATAATGCTGTAACTTGCATTTTGTTTCAGCCCATTACCAAAGCCTCATAAGTTGTGACATACCTGTCTGTGAAAAGACAATAGGCAGTGAGGGTGATCAATGAGTGGAACAGGTTGCCACGGGAGGTGGTGAGTTCTCCTTTAGGGCTCAGTCAGACGGGCGTTTTTTCGCGCGATTTGCGGATCGCATGACGGATGCGCATCCGCAAATCACGTGACCGATGCGCGCAAGTCGCCCGCAAATCGCCCGAAAATCTGCTCCTAGCCGCGTTTCATTAGAAACGGGCCGGAGCTGTCCAGCGCATTGCATTCAATGGAGACGGCAATACAGCCGTCTCCATTGAAAGCAATGCGCTGCGGGCGAGCCCGGGATGAATTGTCGGTAAGGGCTTAAATATATAAGCCCTTACCTGCAATGCATCCTAAAATGTGTAAAAAATAAAAAAAATTGTAGACTCACCTTCTGCGTGCAGCCGGAGCTCCGTGCGGCCGTCCTGCAGTGGGTGTGAAGGGGGTGTGAGTCAGACCTGCCCTCTGATTGGCTCAGCGCTGAGCCAATCAGAGGCATGCCTCACTCACACCCATTCATGAAATCATGAATGGATGTGAGTCAGACCTGCCCCTGATTGGCTCAGCGCTGAGAGGCAGCAGTCACTCACCCATTCATGAATTCATGAATGGGTGTGTGAGTGTTTTCAGCCTCTGATTGGTCAGGGCTGTGACCAATCAGAGGCAGATCATTCAGCAGGCGGGGATTGTAAAGCCCCGCCGGCTGAATAGTGCCAAGAAGCAGTTCAGGAGAACTGACAGCGGCCGCGGCTGGACTCCGGCTGCAGCGGAAAGGTGAGTAAACAATTTTTTTTTATTTTAACACATTTTAGGATGAATTGCCGGGAAGGGTTTATATATTTAACCCCTTCCCGACAATTCACCCCGCGCACGCCGGCAGCCCATTGCTTTCAATGGAGCGGCTGTATTGCCGCTCCATTGAATTCAATGGGCAAACATCGTTCTTCTCTGCCACAGCTGTTACAGCTGTGGCAGAGAAGAATGATTTGTCTTCTATATGTTCTCAATGGGGTCGGCGCTGCTGCCGCCGGCCCCATTGAGCGCATATACAGAAGAGAACAGGAATCGCAGATAGGTGCGATCTGCGATTTTTTGTTCTATAATTTATCGGACGAGCGCATAAAAAGCGCTCATGTGTCCGATACCATTGCAAAGCAATGGTTTTAAAAAATCGCCGGACGCATGCGCATGCGCAAATCGCGGCTAAAAACGCCCGTCTGACTAAGGCCTTAATGGAAGTTTTCAAACAGAGGCTGGATAGTCATCTGTCTGGGATGATTTGGTAAATCCTGCATTGAGCAGGGGGGTTGGACTCAAAGACCTTGAAGGTCCCTTCCAACTCTATCATTCTATGATTCTATGTCATAGGCCACAAAACATGCTGGCTATATTGTGGAAGTGATGTGGTCTGTGAGGTTCCAACAGCTACAACAGCTTTTTGCATGGGGTGGAACTTTCAACTACTAATTTGTGTTCATATAGGCTTCAGCAACCCTAAAAGCTTCTACCACATGACATACATGCACAAGGGTCGGAAGCAGTGTCATGTCTCCTTAAGGAGAGCACCCAAAAAGTGTGTGGCGACACCTAGGGGGTGAGTGGGTCATGGAATAGTACAGTCCCTCCCCAAGGAGAGCACCAAGAAGGGGTGTGGGGACACCTAAAAGCTAAGTAAGAAGACTTATAAGACAGTGCTCCTCTGGGAAATTTATGCAAATAAGAAAGATGGAAAAATACCTCTACAGCACCATCTATTGGATGGCAGCATTCCTTCATACCACAGTGACCTTATAACAAATCCTCAATGCTTGGGAAATATTAAACCAAACCAGAAACCATGCGCAGACAGACTATTTTGGGTATTTGCGCCACATCAGTGTGCAGTAGGATTCTGGCTTAATCTCTAAGGCCTCATGTCCACGGGGAAAATCAGATCCGCTGCAGATTCTACATGTAGAATCTGCAGCGGGTCCCTCCTGCCCCGCGGACATGAGCGCCGAAAATAAGAATTTAAAAGCATTTACCATCCGGCGCGGGCGGAGAAGATCAGCTGTTCCTCACGGCCGGATCTTCATTTTCGGCCGGCGGATGAATTCCCGACGCCGGCGGCACGTCGCCGGCACGTCGCCGACGTGCCGCGCGCATGCGCCGGGCACATCCGCCGAGCCGAAGCAAGGAAGATGCGGCCGTGAGGAACAGCTGATCTTCTCCGCCCGCGCCGGATGGTAAATACTTTAAATTCCTATTTTAGGTCTCCCGCGGATCCGGACGGCTTCCATAGGCTTCAATAGAAGCCCGCGGGAGCCGTCCCCGCGGGAGACCCGCACGAAAATGGAGCATGGTCCGGATTTTTCCATGCTCCATTTTTTTTAAAATCCCTTTTATTGACGATCCGCGGGTATTTATCTACCCGCGGGTGGTCAATGCATCCCTATGGGATGCGGATCCGCATGCGGGAGATCCGCTGCGGATCTTAAATCATATTTTGCCCGTGGACATGAGCCCTAAGAGGACTGTGATGTGGGTCAGAAGCGGGGTCGTGTCTCCTTAAGGAGAGCACCCAAAAAGTGTGTGGACACACCTAGGGGTGAGTAGATCAGGGGATGGTATTTTTTCCTCTTTTCTAATAGTTGCCACAAATGATTGGCCGTGTTAATTTTGCAACTGACAGTCTCCAAAAAGGCCCAAATCAGCTAGGTCTAGTTTCTTGGAATACACCACCTAACAACAGATTGTTAAAGTTAAACCCCTTTTACATGGGACGACTGTTGAGCACTTCAGTGCCCAACAGCCATCCCAGCAATGATCACTTCTCTGCTCTCACACAGGAGCGATCATCGCTTAGTGATTGGAGGCGAAACAGGCTGGGGATCGTTCCGGCCCGCTCTCCTTTATTGACATTAAACAGGCCGATGTTCAAAGATGAACGACCGATGGGGTACATAGAACGATGAAGCACCAGAACATCACTGATTTTTAGGTCTGCATGAAAAATCTGATCAGCGATAATTGTTCACACAACACAGTTATCATGCAAACTGCTTGATCCAACGAGCGATGTGCACGATAATCGTGCCGTATAAAAGGGGCATTACTTGGTTCTTTAGTACGATCTAGAAATGGCACTGATCTGTGAGCAAGAAAGACCAAGGAGATTGCATCTTATTGCTTCTTAACCCCTAATGAATATTCACGGTATTTTTATTGTGGTCGTTAAGAAGCTTTATTGTCCTGCATTGTGTTTTCATGGGGCTGCAGAATAGTGGCTGCCCCGGGAATTGACAATAACTAAAGAACGAGCACAGGATGCCACCAAGCCACTGTCAAACTACAGGGTCAATGACATGCCCACCCTCAATGACTACATGTCCATTAACCGGGCCGGATGCCCACAAGAATGCAGAAGAACAAGAAATCAGAACATCATTTACAGAAGGAGGAATCGGAAGATGATTTACAACGTACAGCACAGCAAGCATTTAGAGATAAGAAGGAATCGTGCAGCCGCAGGTTAAGCTCCCGGCTCTCAGAGACAACCAGGCACCCAGTAGAGATGGGAGAAATATTTTTTTTTTTTTACCATTCCTGCCTTCTTAATCTGTGTATACACAGTAAGGTTGCCTCTATTGGCCGTATGATATTATCGCTGGCATGACAAGCATCTGACAGAGCTGTCGGGTTTCAATTGATGCTAATAGGCAATGCTACTAGAGCATCAGTATTGGTACTTTCATATAATATTCTCAGTATATCCTGAAGTCATTGTAGAGCAGCTGCATAAACACAACATTTTACATTATGGAAGAACTATTACTGCTGATGATATCCCACCAGTATCCCCCCGGGGTCTGCAGCTTCTCACATATGCATGTTCCCCTCCTGGATCTGTAAGCTTTTGTGTATACAGTACATGTTCCCCTCCTCACTTTGAGTGCTCTGAGTCTTACGCACTTTGGACAATTAGATGCTTAGAAGTGTCTTCCCCCCACTTATCTTTGCTTCCATCTTCCATCCATCTCAGATTTGTTTTTACCTGCTATCAGCTTGCACTCCTTCACATATACAGCCAAAAGAACAACTATTATAGGAAAATTTGCTGTCAAAAATGGCCAAATTAGAGTAGAATAGATATGCAAATACTAGCACTACCAGCTCCGATGTTGTCCGACTGTCTAGTCATGCCAAACATTAGGGCTCACGGTAATGTACCAATTGCAGATAGGGAGTCGGATGAAATTGGTACTTGGAGTGCTCAGCTTCCACAGTATATTACTTAGTGAATACTGATGCTATGCCTGGGATTCCTGGTGGTAAAATATACCTTGGTGCTCGGAAGCCCTGCTGTTATTTTACATTATAGAACCCTGGTAATGGCATTTTGCCTTTCATTATGTACAACACAAGGCAACACTTACTATATATATAACAAAGTAACCAAGGACCTACACGGTACAGTCAATCTAAGCAAACAAAGCTAAAAGCAATTAACACAGATCTTAGCCCATGGCCAGAGCAACTGTATTTATGTACTATTTACTCCAATGCCTTAACAGTAAATAAAGCAGCCGCTTGCAGGGGCTGGTTTTGTATTCCGTAAAGAGCCCTAGTCCTGGACGGCTAACACTATCGCATTTCTTTCTAAATTACTGTATGACTTTTGTGTGGTTTATGTATTGCAATTAGTGCATTCCAAGACGTGCCTATAGAAGAGATACTTAACCCCTGAGTGAGTGGCCTCCTTTGCGCTTTAATAACCAAGTGATTTTCTTTCTTTTTATGCTGTTGCATTCCCAGATTCGTAACGTTGATATTTTTTCATTGACATAGCTGTATGAGGGTGATATTTTTTTAATAGCACCACTTTGGAGTACGTATATTGTATTGTTTAACTTTTATTAATTTCTTTTGGCAGTGGGAAAAGAAAAAATACATTCCACTATTATTTTTTGAGCTTTGTTATTACAGCGTTGACCATTCAGTAAAAATAACATGATAACTTTATTCTCTGGATCGGCACAATTATGGTCAATTTTATATAGTTTTTTTAATGTGTTAGTACTTTGCACACAAGACACATAACATTTTTATTTTTTCATTGACGGGCTATATAAGGGCTTATTTTTGGGGGGGACCACAAGTGGTTTTTGTTAATACCATTTTCAAGTGCAGATGAATTTTTGATAATTTTTTTTTTCCTTTCCTTCCTGGGAGGAAGGATGAACAAAAAACAGTAGTTCTGGTATTGTTTTTTTTCTTTTAGTTTTTTTTTAATAGCATTCACTGTGTGGTATAAATGACATGGTAACTTACTGTATATACTCGAGTATTAGCCGACCCAAGTATAAGCCGAGTCAATAGGTTTTACCACAAAAAAATGGTAAAACTTATTGACTCGAGTATAAGCCGAGCTATACTCGAGTGTATACTGGGTAAAAAAAAAATGCAATACTCCCCTCCCAACTGGCGTCTGTGTCTCCGGCGCCAAAGTCTCCCTGGTGGTGCGGCAAGCTGCTTTAGAATTCTCCTTGCTGTCATCTCCCTGCTCGCTGCTCGACTTTGAATTCCCCTGCCGTCAGCGCTGTGTAAGTAAGCACTGTGATTGGATCGAGCGCCACCCAATCACAACCGGCGCTCAATAACCAATCACAGCCATTCAGTGATATCATCCACTGAATGGCTGTGAATGATCGAGCACCGGCTGTGATTGGCTGGTGCTCGATCCAATCACAGCGCTTACCTACACAGCGCTGACGGCATGGGAATTCAAAGCTGAGCAAGGAGATGACATCGGGGAGAATTCTCAAGCAGCTTGCCGCACTCCCGGGGAGACCATCGTGCCGGGGACACAGACGCAGGCTGGGAGGGGAGTATTGCGGGTTTTTTGTTGTTTTTTACCTCACTCGAGTATAAACTGAGGGGGGCATTTTTAGCATTAAAAAATGTGCTGAAAAACTAGGCTTATACTCGAATATATATGGTAATTCCAGCAGTAAGGTCTCTGACTGCCATAAAAACCCATTAGCACCCATCTGTGTAGCTATTTTTGCCATCAAAATTTCCAGAACTCCCACAAACCCCATTTCAACTAATTTGAAAATAGTCCAGCATGGACGTCATGCATCTGTAATGAACGGAACAGAACCTTCTGTAGAATAGCTCTTAACATTTTAATTTCAAGAAGTTCTACAAAAAGTTGAGCTTCACCTTCATATCAACCTTTCCTTAGGCCTACTCTAATTTTCATTTGCTCTCCGGTTTTCTACTCTTAGTAATATGATTAGTCTATAAAAACTTTTGTACTCTGCGTATTGAGTTATTGATAGCCAGATAAAGCTGGAGGGTTTATGTTAAAAATGGATGCATGTAAAAAAATAGTCATCATTTCCGATGATAAGTCATTGCTGAAGAATAAAAAATTCTGGATTTCTGGGATGGTTTTGATCGTAATTAAAAATGTATTTTTTTAAATCAGAAATATAAGAAAGAAATGTTGTCAAATCCACAGCAACCAGTAATCCAGTAGGTCAATGACTTATTACCTTTTTTCACCACAATTGCTAGATGATATCTACTATACCATGCAATATATAAAGTTATAGAACTACTTGTTTAATTTCTAGGTTATAAATAGAGATGAGCGAGCACCAAAATGCTCGGGTGCTCATTACTCGGGACGAAATTATTGCGACTCAAGCATTTTTGTATATCGCCGATGCTCGCTAAGGTTTCCATTTGTGAAAATCTGGGCAATTCAAGAAAGTGATGGGAACGACACAGCAACGGATAGGGCAGGCGAGGGGCTACATGTTGGGCTGCATCTCAAGTTCCCAGGTCCCACTATTAAGCCACAATAGCGGCAAGAGTGGGACCACCCCCCCCTCCCAACAACTTTTACTTCTGAAAAGCCCTCATTAGCAATGCATACCTTAGCTAAGCACCACACTACCTCCAACAAAGCACAATCACTGCCTGCATGACACTCCGCTGCCACTTCTCCTGGGTTACATGCTGCCAACCCCCCCCCCCCCCGCACGACGCAGTGTCCACAGCACACACCAAAGTGTCCCTGCGCAGCCTTCAGCTGCCCTCATGCCACACCACCCTCATGTCTATTTATAAGTGCGTCTGCCATGAGGAGGAACCGCAGGCACACACTGCAGAGGGTTGGCACGGCTAGGCAGCGACCCTCTTTAAAAGGGACGGGGCGATAGCCCACAATGCTGTACAGAAGCAATGAGAAATATAATCCTGTGCCACCGCCATCAGGAGCTGCACACGTGGGCATAGCAATGGGGAACCTATGTGCCACACACTATTCATTCTGTCAAGGTGTCTGCATGCCCCAGTCAGATTGCGGTTTTTTATAAATAGTAACAGGCAGGTACAACTCCGCAATGGGAATTCCGTGTGCACCCATAGCATGGGTGGCTCCCTGGAACCCACCGGCTGTACATTAATGTATCCCATTGCAGTGCCCATCACAGCTGAGGTAATGTCATGTTTAATGCAAGTGGGCTTTGGCCCACACTGCATGCCCCAGTCAGACTGGGGTTCTTTAGAAGTGGACAAATGCAGTTACAACTCCGTGTGGACCCACGGCATGGGTGGCTCCCTGGAACCCACCGGGGGTACATAAATATATCCCATTGCATTGCCCATCACAGCTGAGGTAATGTCATGTTAAATGCAGGTGGGCTTCGGCCCACACTGCATGCCCCAGTCAGACTGGGGTTCTTTAGAAGTGGACACATGCAGTTACAACTCCGTGTGGACCGACAGCATGGGTGGGTGCCAGGAAGCCACCGGCGGTACATAAATATATCCCATTGCAGTGCCCAGCACAGCTGAGGTAACGTCCGATTAAATGCAGGTGGGCTTCGGCCCACACTGCATGCCTCAGTCAGACTGGGGTTCTTTAGAAGAAGACACATGCAGTTACAACTCCCTGTGGACCCACAGCATGGGTGGCTCCCTGGAACCCACCGGCGGTACATAAATATATCCCATTGCAGTGCCCAGCACAGCTGATGTAACGTCAGCTTTAATGCAGGTGGGCAAAAAATTAATTGGATTACACTGTAGGCGAGGGCCCCAAAAAATTGGTGTACCAACAGTACTAATGTACATCAGAAAAATTGCCCATGCCCAACCAAGAGGGCAGGTGAAACTGATTAATCGCTTTGGTTAATGTGGCTTAATTTGTAACTAGGCCTGGAGGCAGCCCAGTTAAAATAAAAATTGGTTCAGGTTTTAATGAGCATTGAAACGTATAAAAATTGTTTACAAAAATTATATGACTGAGCCTTGTGGGCCTAAGAAAAATTGCCCGTTCGGCGTGATTACGTCAGGTTTCAGGAGGAGGAGCAGGAGGAGGAGGATGAATATTATACACAGATTGATGAAGCTAAAAGGTCCCCGTTTTTGATGGTGATAGAGAACAATGCTTCCATCCGCGGGTGCAGCCTACGTATTGTTTAGGTATCGCTGCTGTCCGCTGGTGGAGAAGAGAAGTCTGGGGAAATCCAGGCTTTGTTCATCTTGATGAGTGTAAGCCTGTCGGCACTGTCGGTTGACAGGCGGGTACGCTTATCTGTGATGATTCTCCCAGCCGCACTAAACACCCTCTCTGACAAGACGCTAGCCTCAGGACAAGCAAGCACCTCCAGGGCATACAGCGCGAGTTCAGGCCATGTGTACAGCTTCGACACCCAGTAGTTGTAGGGGGCAGAGGTGTCACGGAGGACGGTCGTGCGATCGGCTACGTACTCCCTCACCATCCTTTTACAGTGCTCCCGCCGACTCAGCCTTGACTGGGGAGCGGTGACACAGTCTTGCTGGGCAGCCAGAAAGCTGTCAAAGGCCTTAGAGAGTGTTCCCCTGCCTGTGCTGTACATGCTGACTGATCTCTGCGCCTCCCCTGCTACCTGGCCCTCGGAACTGCGCCTTCGGCCACTAGCGCTGTCGGATGGGAATTTTACCATCAGTTTGTCCACCAGGGTGCTGTGGTATAGCATCACTCTCGAACCCCTTTCCTCTTCGGGTATGAGAGTGGAAAGGTTCTCCTTATACCGTGGGTCGAGCAGTGTGTACACCCAGTAATCCGTAGTGGCCAGAATGCGTGTAACGCGAGGGTCACGAGAAAGGCATCCTAACATGAAGTCATCCATGTGTAGCAGGGTACCTGTACGCAACACATGGCTGTCCGCACTAGGAAGATCACTTTCAGGATCCTCCTCCTCCTCCTCAGGCCATACACGCTGAAAGGATGACAGGCAAGCAGCATGGGTACCCTCAGCATTGGGCCAAGCTGTCTCTTCCCCCTCATCCTCATGCTCCTCCTCCTCCTCAACGCGCTGAGATATAGACAGGAGGGTGCTCTGACTATCCAGCGACATACTGTCTTCCCCCGCCTCTGTTTCCGAGCACAAAGCGTCTGCCTTTATGCTTTGCAGGGAACTTCTCAAGAGGCATAGCAGAGGAATGGTGACGCTAATGACTGCAGCATTGCCGCTCACCATCTGGGTAGACTCCTCAAAGTTTCCAAGGACCTGGCAGATGTCTGCCAACCAGGCCCACTCTTCTGTAAAGAATTGAGGAGGCTGACTCCCACTGCGCCGCCCATGTTGGAGTTGGTATTCCACTATAGCTCTACGCTGCTCATAGAGCCTGGCCAACATGTGGAGCGTAGAGTTCCACCGTGTGGGCACGTCGCACAGCAGTCGGTGCACTGGCAGACGAAACCGATGTTGCAAAGTGCGCAGGGTGGCAGCGTCCGTGTGGGACTTGCGGAAATGTGCGCAGAGCTGGCGCACCTTTCCGAACAGGTCTGACAAGCGTGGGTAGCTTTTCAGAAAGCGCTGAACCACCAAATTAAAGACGTGGGCCAGGCATGGCACGTGCGTAAGGCTGCCGAGCTGAAGAGCCACCACCAGGTTACGGCCGTTGTCACACACGACCATGCCCGGTTGGAGGCTCAGCGGCGCAAGCCAGCGGTCGGTCTGCTCTGTCAGACCCTGCAGCAGTTCGTGGGCCGTGTGCCTCTTCTCTCCTAAGCTGAGTAGTTTCAGCACGGCCTGCTGACGCTTGCCCACCGCTGTGCTGCCACGCCGCGCGACACCGACTGCTGGCGACGTGCTGCTGCTGACACATCTTGATTGCAAGACAGAGGTTGCGTAGGAGGAGGAGGGTGGTTTAGTGGAGGAAGCATACACTGCCGCAGATACCACCACCGAGCTGGGGCCCGCAATTCTGGGGGTGGGTAGGACGTGAGCGGTCCCAGGCTCTGACTCTGTCCCAGCCTCCACTAAATTCACCCAATGTGCCGTCAAGGAGATATAGTGGCTCTGCCCGCCTGTGCTTGTCCACGTGTCCGTTGTTAAGTGGACCTTGGCAGTAACCGCGTTGGTGAGGGCGCGTACAATGTTGCGGGAGACATGGTCGTGCAGGGCTGGGACGACACAGCGGGAAAAGTAGTGGCGACTGGGAACTGAGTACCGCAGGGCCGCCGCCGCCATCATACCTTTGAAAGCCTCTATTTTCACAACCCTATACAGCAGCATCTCCAGGCTGATAAACTTTGCTATGTGCACGTTTAACGCTTGAGCGTGCGGGTGCGTGGCGGCGTACTTGCGCTTGCGCTCCAACACTTGCGCTAGCGACGGCTGGACGGTGCGCTGAGAGACATTGGTGGATGGGGCCGAGGACAGCGGAGGTGAGGGTGTGGGTGCAGGCCAGGAGACGGTAGTGCCTGTGTCCTGAGAGGGGGGTTGGATCTCAGTGGCAGGTTGGGGCACAGGGGGAAAGGCAGCGGTGCAAACCGGAGGCGGTGAACGGCCTTCGTCCCACCTTGTGGGGTGCTTGGCCATCATATGTCTGCGCATGCTGGTGGTGGTGAGGCTGGTGGTGGTGCCTCCCCGGCTGATCTTGGCGCGACAAAGGTTGCACACCACTGGTCGTCGGTCGTCTGCACTCTCAGTGAAAAACTGCCAGACCTTTGAGCACCTCGGCCTTTGCAGGGTGGCATGGCGCGAGGGGGCGCTTTGGGAAACAGTTGGTGGATTATTCGGTCTGGCCCTGTCTCTACCCCTGGCCACCGCACTGCCTCTTCCAACCTGCCCTGCTGCTGCACTTGCCTCCCCCTCTGAAGACCTGTCCTCAGTAGGCGTAGCAAACCAGGTGGGGTCAGTCACCTCATCGTCCTGCTGCTCTTCCTCCAAATCCTCTGTGCGCTCCTCCCTCGGACTTACTCCAATTACTACTACCTGAGTGATAGACAACTGTGTCTCATCGTCATCGTCCTCCTCACCCACTGAAAGCTCTTGAGACAGTTGCCGGAAGTCCCCAGCCTCATCCCCCGGGAACTTTCCAAAGGTTGGGCATCAGTCAGGACAAACTCCTCCGGTGGGAGAGGAACCATTGCTGGCCGTTCTAGGCAGGGGCCCGGGAACAGTTCCTGGGAGTCTGCCTGCTCCTCAGAATGTGTCATTGTAATGGAGTGAGGAGGCTGGGAGGAAGGAGGAGCAGCAGACAGAGGATTCAGAGTTGCAGCAGTGGACGGCGCAGAACTCTGGGTGGTCGATAGATTGCTGGATGAACTTTCTGCCATCCACGACAGGACCTGCTCACACTGCTCATTTTCTAATAAAGGTCTACCGCGTGGACCCATTAATTGTGAGATGAATGTGGGGACGCCAGAAACGTGCCTCTCTCCTAATCCCGCAGCAGTCGGCTGCGATACACCTGGATCAGGAGCTCGGCCTGTGCCCACACCCTGACTTGGGCCTCCGCGTCCACGTCCTCTAGGCCTACCCCTACCCCTCAGCATGCTGTATTACCAGTAGTGCAGAAACAGAACGCTGTAATTAAATGTGCCGCTTATTGGCCTGTGGTTGGAGGCTGACTTCCCTTACGGAACGCACAGCAGAGCCAGGAAACAATTTTGCGCATGCCTGTAGTGAGACGTAGGTGCGTATGACTGAGCTAGTGGAATTCACAGCGCAGAAGCAGTCAAGTGGCCAAAGGCCAGTAGTAGGCCTTAAGTATTTTGCTTCTATTTTTTTAAAATGCTGAGCTGATACAGCAGACAAATACTGTAGGCAGCGTATAATATTATATATACTGTTTCCCTCTGGCGGGATGACGGCGATCATGTAACAGAGACAGCAGATCCAGGAAACAATTTTGCGCAAGCCTGCTGTAACGCTTAGCTGCGTATTAATTACGACTACTACCCCCAGCAGATAGATACTGTAGGCAGCGTATAATATTATGTGTACTGTTTCCCTCTGGCGGGATGACGGCGATCATGTAACAGAGACAGCAGATCCAGGAAACCATTTTTGCGCAAGCCTGCTGTAACGCTTAGCTGCGTATTAATTACGACTACAACCCCCAGCAGATAGATACTGTAGGCAGCGTATAATATTATGTATACTGTTTCCCTCTGGCGGGATGACGGCGATCATGTAACAGAGACAGCAGATCCAGGAAACAATTTTGCGCAAGCCTGCTGTAACGCTTAGCTGCGTATTAATTAGGACTACTACCCCCAGCAGATAGATACTGTAGGCAGCGTATAATATTATGCATATTGCTTCCCTCTGGCGGGATGACGGCGATCAATTTTTTGGAAAAAGCCCACTGCCTATATAGCCTGAATATCTCTTTCCCTGCCTCACCAGTACTGGCCCTATACTCTGTACAATGACTGCAGACTGCGGACGCAATGCTCTGCACGGCCGATATACAAAAAAAAAATTGTGCAACACTGCTAAAAGCAGCCTCAACAGTACTGCACACGGTCAGATGTGGCCCTAAGAAGGACCGTTGGGGTTCTTGAAGCCTAAAATAACTCCTAACGCTCTCCCTATAGCATCTCCGGCATCAGCAGCACTTTCCCTGATCTCTGCCAGAATGCATCTGTGGCGAGCCGCGGGAGGGGCCGATTTATATACTCGGGTGACACCTGATCTCGCCAGCCACTCACTGCAGGGGGGTGGTATAGGGCTTGAACGTCGCAGGGGGAAGTTGTAATGCCTTCCCTGTCTTTCTATTGGCCAGAAAAGCGCGCTAACGTTTCAGAGATTAAAGTGAAAGTAACTCGAACATCGCGTGGTACTCGCCTCTAGTAACGAGCATCTCGAACACGCTAATACTCGAATGAGTATCAAGCTCGGACGAGTACGTTCGCTCATCTCTAGTTATAAATAATAAATGCTCCGCAAACAGGGAACAGCTTAAATATGTGCATGTTCCTTTAAGAATTCTTGTAAGAATTAACATAGTCATGTAATGTGGAGTACAGCGTTTCCTCTCATCACCACAACATTTTGCAATATACCCCCCAGTGGATTTCAACAATACTGAAGAGGTCAAACTATTAACCTTAAAGTTAAAAAGGAATACGGGGAGCAAAGTACGTGAAAAACTGCCATTCCACCTTTATTACACTGTGCCCTGTGTAAAACCGTGACCATTTTATTAACAGTGAAAGGGTTTTGCACGTGAGAACAAGCATTGAGGTGAACTTTAGTCTCCAATCACTTGATTAGTCAATAAAAGTAACTGTACAGGCTGTAAACTTTATAGACATAAAAGTAAGTCACATTCTCTCTATAGCAGCAAGAAGAGACATAACTTGAAGCTCCTGGGCCCCAATGCAAAACCTGTAACAGGACCCCCAACTATAATGATTAATTCATAGTACTGGGCTCCTTATATGGAGGGGAGAGGCCTTATGGGCCCCCTAAGACTCCTGGGCCCGGGTGCAACCGCATCCCCTGCATCCCCTATAGTTAAGCCATTGGCAGCAACATAATGGAGTAGACCGAACAAAGCTTTATTAAACAGCTTTACCTAGGCTCAGACTGGTCCACTAAGGAGTAGATGAATCCTCTGGTGGGCCCTGAGCCAGAATGGGCTGCCAGCCCTCCAACACTGCACGAATGATGCATGGCACAGTACTCTTGCTGCAATGTATACCGATAGGCAGTATAAAGCATCTCAACAAGCCTATTGGTCTATATAATAAACGGGCTGGTTTATCAATGTATATAGACACATAGGCTATCTGAGGTGACATCTAGGCACATTGGGAGGTAATCCAATATTCGCAAGTTACCTTGTTAAAAGTGAAGTCACATGATTACCATGCTGATATTCCGTTTTACCGCCACATTTTTCAAAATGATTGTTAATGGCCATACAGTTTTCCTGGTAAGACTGCTGTTCACCTGGAACCCCACACAGCCATTAAAGATCTGTCTGCAAACTGTGCTCTTTAATGATAAAATTTCAGTTTTCAGCCATACTGTGCCCGTTATGTGTGAGCTCGGTCTTTACAGGATGTGCCATAAATGTCACGTCTGGGATCCATCTATGGGGAGAATAAATTCAGAAATGGTGCCAAACCAGGTCTGCCACAAACATGAAGAAAACAAGACCTCCCTCAGTCAGTACACTCCAAGTCATCCGTAACATTCAGCAGCAGACTGCACCCTTGAAGATCAACTCGAAGACTGCCCCAGCAAGTTACTGTATCTGAAACTGAAACATACCGAATGCAAAAACTGAAAGCGCTCAACACAGCTAAATGCGTAAATTCCTATAGGTGGTTGCTGACTATGATTTCTAGAAGATTTTTGGACCCATTGCTGTACTCTGACCTCTCTTTCACCCCCCACATCCAATCTCTAGCCCTAACATGACACCTGCGCCTCAGAAATATTGCTAAAATCCGCCCATTTCTCATTACGGACACGCTAAAGACACTCATGGTCGCCCTCATCCATTCTTGACTCGAGTACTGTAACTCGCTGCTCATTGGCCTTACCCACACCAGACTCTCCCCTCTCCAATTCATACTAAATGTGGCACCTAGACTAATATTCCTTCCCAGCCGCATAGTGGGCCCAGTTTTCTTTGAATCAACTGTGAATACTATGGTTTACCTGGACATATTTGAAAGGTTTTATGGCCAACTAACACCAGAAGAATGTATTGCTTTTTCCATCATGATGGGGTAACATGCCATAACTTACTGAACCGGGTTCATGAACTGTTTTCGAGAGAGCGAATAGTGAGCAAGGGGATATAGTCACCACGTTCCCCGGATTGGTCCATATGTGATTTTTATACTTGGGGAAATGTAAAGCAAAACGTATATGCCAATAATTTGCATACCATGGATGAACTCAAGGAAAACGTCACAAACACTATCCACAGCATTGCCGTTGAAGAGCTGCAGGCAGTTACTTCCAGCCTGTGTTGTAATATGTGGGTAATGCCTCCATCACACAAGTGTATTTGGGTCCCTGTAATGTCCATGTTAATTCATAGACAGCAACCCGACCCATTATAGCCTATGGGGCTATGCACACTACCATTTTTCTAATGTAGACCGATGGTCCGTGTGAAAAAACTCATTACATGTCCCATTCTTGTCTGTATCACTGACAAGAATTAGGACATGCAAATGCATGTGAATGTGCAGGCAATCCATATACCAGACAGCAGACAGATAGGTGTCCGTGTGATGTCCGATGCAACTTTGACACACAGCAAGTGTGAGAAGCCTCAATCAATAAATCTTTGGGGGAAAAAACAATCCACTTGCTCATCCTTCCTGTTGCAGTATTGTCAGAGGTGGGCTACTTTTCTGTGGCCCACCCTGTAGTTTTGTAGGAGAAGATTCAGTATAACTATTTTACTCATTTATATCACTGCTCAGTCTGAGCTTAGGAGTCTAGTGGTGGTCCTATCAGTATCAGTGATTGATAGCCATCTCTATATGCACATTCATCTAGGGAAGACTGTCAATCCCTAATAAGACCACCCATCTAACACCAAAGCAGGGATCCAAATGAATAAAATACAAATTAGGGTAAATGCACATGGACTATTTTTCCAATCAATTTTCAGTCCAAAAAATGGATGGAAACAGCACCCATTCAAATGGGAATATTCACATAGGCTTTTTTTTACTAGTATGGATATTTTGAAGCCTTCTTCACACGATCGCTATTGTGCATATTTTTGCACATACATATTGGCTGTGGGAACTGCAGCCATTAAAATCCATAGGTTTCAATGGGTGTGCTCACACTGACCAATTTTCTGCACAAATTTTTGCTGCTGGTAAAAATCCATGACATGCCCTCTTTTGGGCTGTATTTGCGCACCTTAGTCTCCATTTGAGTCTATGGTGTGTGCACATGTGCCCTTGTCCCGAACAAAATTACGCTATTCACAGCGACCGATGTGAACAGGGCTGGGAGCGGGGCAAAAGAAGAGTAAGGAGCATGGATCCGCTCGCCAGAGGATGGCACAATCACGGAGCGCAATTCGAAGAGCAATCACATTCTCCTCTGGTAAGAGTGATTACGTCACACTCGTGTGAAGGAGGCCTGAGTAAAAAGTACGCAGTATGTCCTCTTTTTCTCTGATTCTCAGATAAAAATAATTCAGCACATTGGACAGTACACAAACAGGATGTCCAAGTGCTGTACATTGCAAGCTGCAGACCAGAATCTTGGGCGCAGCTTTGGGCATGTACCCTCATATTGAATATTTTCTTACACAACTATCTATTGATCTGCTCGGCCTCTTCTGCTGTATAATATGCAGCTGGCAGATCAAACACCATGTTTAACATAACAGGTCCCCCAAATTTATGGTGGGGGGGGGCGTGCATTTCTACTTCTCCCTATGGCAGCCAATCTGAGTACCCATGTTTATGGGTGAGATGGGAGAGAAGCTGTCACCATGAGCTATAGAAAATGAAAAATCAGCTGATGTTGTGACTAATCTGCTACCGTTTGTAGGAAGCAAACCTTAAGTCTTTGCAAATCATCAACACACACAATCTTCTTGCTAATATAGATGAGGGCAGATGGACGGAGGTTGTGATACCCCTTTAAATACTGCAAAACAATAAAATACCTTTGAAAAAATCCTAAATAAACTGAAGGTGACCACAGACTCAGTGGTAATATAACTGATAATGAGCAGTCACGGCATCAGCTTACGGTGCCAAGACTGCCGATGAAAATGTGTTTCAGCAGTAGGAAAATTTGTCAGACATGCCAAGAATTTTTTCTTAGGTATTAGGGCTCATGTCCACGGGCAAAATATGATTTAAGATCCGCAGCGGATATCCCGCATGCGGATCCGCATCCCATAGGGATGCATTGACCACCCGCGGGTAGATAAATACCCGCGGATCGTCAATAAAAGGGATTTTAAAAAAAATGGAGCATGGAAAAATCCGGACCATGCTCCATTTTCGTGCGGGTCTCCCGCGGGGACGGCTCCCGCGGGCTTCTATTGAAGCCTATGGAAGCCGTCCGGATCCGCGGGAGACCTAAAATAGGAATTTAAAGTATTTACCATCCGGCGCGGGCGGGGAAGGTCAGCTGTTCCTCACGGCCGCATCTTCCTTGCTTCGGCTCGGCGGATGTGCCCGGCGCATGCGCGCGGCACGTCGGCGACGTGCCGGCGACGTGCCGCCGGCGTCAGGAATTCATCCGCCGGCCGAAAATAAAGATCCGGCCGTGAGGAACAGCTGATCTTCTCCGCCCGCGCCGGATGGTAAATACTTTTAAATTCTTATTTTCGGCACTCATGTCCGCGGGGCAGGAGGGACCCGCTGCAGATTCTCCATGTAGAATCTGCAGCGGATCTGATTTTCCCCGTGGACATGAGGCCTTAGTTGTTATCACTGCAATCCTATCACATAACAGCTATAGGCCAAATGTCTCCCATCATAAAAGTTACATTGGAAATACTTTTACTATAAGTACGGCTGCTTTCACATCTGTGTCAGGGGTTCCGTTTTCCTGCTCCTTTCAGGGATCAATCCCCTGGCCGAACCGAACCAAACAGCGCCAAACAGACCCCATTGAATATAAAGAGATTCATTTGGTTTCCGCTCAGCTGCACGCTGCATGCAGTGCTTTTTCTTCTGGTATTCTGCGCTGGATCTGCGACGGAACCTCCAGCTAAAATAATAATATTGTAGCAAGATAAATTTGCATGTATGTGGTTTAAAGGGAATGTGTCATCAGAAAATGACCAATTATATGAGTCACATTTTTGTGTTAAACATATTTTTATTCCTTAACGCCACAGGATGTATGTTTACGTCCTAGGCGCATGGTACTTAACACAAAAGGACATAAACTAACGCCCTGTGGTTGGCACAAGTTCATTAGTGAGGCCACACCATCCCACTGAAACAGCAGGGATCGGTGAGAACACTGATCCCCGCTGTTAACCCTTTTGCATGCCACGATCAATGTAAATCGTGGCATGTTAAGGGTTCTCAAACGGAGCGTGCTTCCTCTTTGACGTCTTCAACCCTCCATGATTGCATATGGGTTGTCATGGCAACTGGATTCCAATTACAGTAAGTTACAAAAATAAGTAATATAATTTACAGATTAACGTTAAAAATGTGTGTGTATATATATATATATATATATATATATATATATATAGCCTGCTGCCCACGCCAACTGATCCATCGCTATATCCAGAATCCAGGACTTTACAAAGTATATATATCAAAATATCTAAGGTAAAATACCAGTACCTTATTTTAGCGTAAGTATACTAATTTTAAAAATAAAGAATTAGAAATTTTAGAAAATATATTTTTTACTTTTTGTACACATTATTCCTAATAAAGCAAAAATCTGGAGGAAATCAGTGAAAAAAGTTATTAAAAATAGCCCTAAATAATTTTGGCAGCCCAAGATAAGAATTGAGCCATAAACCCAGTACATGCGTAAAATCATTAAAGTGCTTGGTCCTTTATGAGCAAAACACCCCGATCCTTAAGCAGCTAAAGTGCATGCACTGAGTTTGTATGGCAGAACATGGAGCTCCTTTTTCAATAATGCAGCATGTTACCATTTTTTTTCCTCAAGCATTTAGTATTTAACCATAAGGAAAATCCCCTTAGAATTAGCAAATTCTGTAGCATTTCTGCATTTAAAAAACGCTTCATACATGTGTATTTTGACCAGGAATCAGCTGCGCATCCGCTACTGATTTCAGCAACTACAGTGCTCCCCCTCACCTGACAATACATTGTGCCCCATCACGTGACACCCACAGGCTCTAGTAAGCAGATTGATTTAAAGGAATGAGCCATCCAATAGGCAGCGCTGCAGAGGTATTGTTACATCTTCCTTATTTGCATATTACCCAGAGGAGTGTGGATGGCCTTATAAGCCATCTCCTCACTCACCATCTTGGTGCTCTCCCTAAGAAGTGATGATACCCCTCCCGATTCTGCATTGTTACACACACAATGTTACACAACTATCAGCACAATCCTAGCAAATAGAATTGATTCCCCAGGATCAACGGTTTTTCTTAAGCCAGAATATCCTTTCAAGGAGGAATCTGCTGGGTCCATAGGAGGGTGATTGCTGTGTCATGGCTTGTTAATTAAGCACTGCTACCAGAAGAAGCCAAGAGAACATTTTCTGTTTGGCACAGCTCCCCGGGGTGATGGACTCTATAGGAAATTATGATGATTCTCGCATCCCAGATCACTGATGACTGACTTTTCAGGAATAGCAGAGTTTAGTCTGTCATTTCCCTCTATCTTTTGCGCACTATGACAACTCACAGAGTAATGATAAGGTAGACTTACCAGCAGTCCTATGTAATTACCACTTTGTGATATCACCAGGGCTTGTGGTAAATCATTAACTCAGCTTTTCTACGCTTACAAACTAATCTGTACTATAACTGTATTTGTACTGTAGATATGTGTCAGAAGCCACCTTCAGGGCTCATTCACATGAGGGAATTTGCGCAGCTAACATACATGCGCAAAAAAATGTGACTATTAGAACCAATAGTTTCCTATGAAAACATTCAGACAACGGAATTTTAGCTGCACTAAAAAAAAATCGTACCTGGAAAGATGGGACATCAGCAACTGAAATTCTCTGCTGCGCGAAAATATAGGTCTTGACCTATATTTGGTGCGCCAAGTGCATAAACCTCCATAGACTCCTATGGCAGACTATGCGAGTCGGCTGTCAAAGGGAGATGAAGGGATTCCCTAGCAACATGGTTGGATGGGTTTCCCAGCAGGGGAGATGAAAGGATTCCTCAGAAGCAGGGCTGGAGGGGTTTTCCTGCAGGAGAGATGGACAGATTCCACCACTGCGGGGGAATCCCTTCATCTCTCCTGCAGGGGAACCCCTTCAGCTGTGCTGCTGAGGAATCCGTTCATCTCCACTGCAGGGGAACCCTTCCAGACACGCTGCTGGGGAATCCCTTCATCTCAACTGCAGGGGAACCCCTCCATCCACACTGATAGTGAATCCTTTCATCTCCCCTGCAGGGGAACCCCTTCCATCTCACTGCTGGGGAATCCCTTCATCTCCCCTGCAGGGAAAACCCTCCAGCTGTGCTGAAATGAAGGGAGTCCCCGGTGATGAAGGGAACCCCGGGGAGTCCCCTCATCTCTCTCTCCAGCAGTACATATTTTCAGTCCCTCCTGTTTGGTGTGGGAAGATCGTTGCGATTTTTTTGCGTAGCTAACAGCTGTGTGAATTTCATGCCGATATGAACGAGCCCTCAGGGCGGTGTCACACGGCCTTGTTTGTGCGCAAAATCTGTTTGTTTCAATGTGTTTGTTCTCATGAGCACCTTTAGTGCATGCAAAAAATTAGGGCCTGCTATACCTTTTTGCGTTTTATGCAGTGAAACTGCCATAAAAGTTTATCGGAGGTGCGTAAATACGCAAGGGAAAGGGTGAAACTCTGCGCAAAATGCAGGAAAAGACAGCTGGTCCTTATTAGGCTTTAATAGCCATTCAATTCCACGGAAAGGGTGTGTCTCGCGCTTGTAAATTGGCCTTGCGCAAACAAAAATTACAGTAATAGACATGTGCGCAAAAGCCTTTTCAAAATCTCTTTCATGGGCAAATACGCGATCTCTGCTCTTATACGTATATTTTTTTATGCATGTAATATGTAGTGTATAGCAAATATGCACGCAACATGCATATTTGCTGTCTATCCTAAATCCCCACAGCCTATACTGGTGCATATATTACGTGCATTAATACGCACCAAAATAGGACATGCTGTTTTTTTACACGTGCATAATACACACGCATGTGTGAATGGCGCAATAGTAATCAATGGGCTTTTAGCATCCCCTATTACACACGTAATAACAAGAGGGCCACATACGCCAGTGTGAGCCCTTAGAGAAGGCTTCACCTCCATTGAAATCAGTGTGAGTGAAGCTTTCCATTACACTTCTGGCTCCTCATTGTGGTCAGAACTGGAAATGTAAGAGAAGGCATCACTCCCACTGATTTCAATGGGACTGAAGCCGTTCTCTTACACTTCCGGCTCTGAACACAGGTGCACTGACGGTGAGCCAGAAGATCAGCTGATCAGCGGCGGACCCTCACCAATCAACTATTGATGAGCTATCCTGAGAATAGATGGAACCCCCTTTAAGTTTCCACACTCCTATGATTACAGGTTTTTGGATTAAGTGACCTTATAAATCCTATATGCTAACCACTAATGTCAGATTCAAGGGACGATTATCAATATGTCTATTCGCTATGACTGGCATCGGGCCAGTAGAGGGTCTTATCACTGACATCGCCCAAGTAGAAGGTCTTATTACTGGTATCGAACCAGTAGAAGGTCTTATTACTGGTATCGAACCAGTAGAAGGTCTTATTACTGGTATCGGAACACTAGAGGGTCTTACTACTGGCATTGGATGAGTAGAGGGCCTTATTACTGATATTAGACCAGTGGAGGGTCTTATCACTGACATCGCCCAAGTAGAGGGTCATATAACTGGCATTGGACCAATAGAAGGTCTTATTGCTGGCATCGGACCAGTAGAGGGTCTTATTACTGGCATCGGACCAGTAGAGGGTCTTATTACTGGTATCGGACCAGTAGAAGGTCTTACTACTGCCATCAGACCAGTAGAGGGTCTTATTACTGGTATCAGACCAGTAGAGGGTCTTATTACTGGCATCGGACCAGTAGAGGGTCTTATTACTGGTATTGAACCAGAAGAGCGTCTTACTACTGGCATCGGACCAGTAGAAGGTCTTACTACTGCCATCAGACCAGTAGAAGATCTTATTACTGGTACCGGACCAGTAGAGGGTATTACTATTGGCATCGGATGAGTAGAGGGTCTTATTGCTGACAGCGGACCTGTAGAAGGTCTTATTACTAGTATCAGACCAGTAGAGGGTTTTATTGCTAACATTGGACCAGTAGAGCGTCTTATTTCTAGCATTGGACCAGTAGAGGGTCTTATTACTGGTATCGGACTAGTAGAGGGTATTACTACTGGCATCGGACCAGTAGAAGGTGTTATTTCTAGCATTGGACCAGTAGAGGGTCTTATCACTGGCATCGGCTGAGTAGATGGTCATATCACTGGCATAGGACCAGTAGAGGATCTTGTCAGTGGCATCGGCCGAGTAGAGGGTCATATTACTGGCATTGGACCAGTAGAGGATCTTATCACTGGCATCGGCCCAGTAGAGGGTCATATTACTGGCATTGGACCAGTAGAGGATCTTATCACTGGCATCGCCCGAGTAGAGGGTCTTATTGCTGACAGACATTACAGTGTTTGCACCGACAAGCGCTTTGTATGTCTTCTTTCCTTCGCCGTGGCAGTAAACAGGTCCCCCTACTGACGCCATACGTGCAGTTTACTAGGGAAGTCTATCAGAATGGAAGCCTTCCATGTAAATATCAGCTCCTTCGCTGATGGCTTTTCCTCATGCCAAGGAAAACTCAGGCTGAACTTTGCCGCAGCAGCACAGAGGGAAGGAGGACTCAGGATGATGAGGGATAGAAGACATGTCTGGCACCCTCCTGGCTGAGGAGGAGGGGATGAGAGGCCACTATGGGGTCAGAAGAAGGGAGAGCACTGCCCAAATCTCTTAGAGCTGGGGGGAGGCTCCCGGGCTGACTCGCCATTAGCCTGACTGCACGGAGGAGGACTCGGCACACACGGCTCTCACACACAACTTTCTCCTCGCACAGTCCGTGACTGGAAGCGGCAGCACCGTGTAGTTGTGTTTACTGGGAGGGGGATGGGAGTGTGGCGGCGGCGGGGGAGGAGGAGGAGGTGCTGCTGCAGCAGGGGGTGAGGGCAGTCCACTGTCTCTCTGCCATTTGATCAGACTGGAAGCTTTGAAGATCAGTGAGCTTACAGCCGGGGCCTCTCCGGGACACTGCTGGGGTCTATGGGATATTGGGGATGTGCATTGGATTTACAGCTGGATGGGAAGCTTGCCTCTGCTGGAGCAAACTTAGCTGGATAGCAGGATCTGTGGGCGGCCATGGAGCAGTAGAGGGACCGGCGGCCAACTAGTTCTACGGAGGTAAGTTGCTTAGCTGGCACCTATGTCTGCTGTGGGCTGTGCAGCGCTATAGACAAGACTGGGGAGAGAACGGCAGAGCGCGGATGGTATGTACTATGTGTGAGCGCCGGCTGGGCGACACATCGCGCTCTGGATGTGCATGGTCATAGGCACTACTAGGGATCGTACTGTATGGACGGACGTAGACAGGACTAGGAATCGCACTATAACTAGAAATCGCACTGTATGCACAGAGAAGACTAGAGATCCCACGTATACATTGTGTTTATGTAGAGAACTATAGATCGTACTGTGTCTATACAGAAGTAGAGATCTATCAGATCTAATCAGATGCACTGGTGTGTGTGTGTGTATATATATATATATATATATATATATAATGGTATGGAGATCCCACTATAGGCACTGTGTATATGTAATGTACTACACCCTCTATAAGTATATAGTTGTGCTCAGTAGTGAGGGCACTGCTTGGATTCTTCTCTTCTTCTGCTCTGCGATGGTAGGAGCTGGATGAATAGGGATCATGATGCAGTTGTCTCTGCTGCTATTCGTGTCTGGTGTATTAAAAGCTCCCATGTATTCTGGGCTGTAACTTTGGAAGCAAGGAATGATTTAGTGTTGGGGAGGGGGCTCTAGTCTCTCCCCCCAGTGCTGTGCAATAGAGAGGCAGCTAGATTTCACAGTGGATATAAATTATGCATGGAAACAAATAGGTGCTATCAGTGTGCAGGGCTGGAAGAGAACACCCCAGGCTTCCAGTTATGTCCAAGTATATACAGCTGCAACTTTTTTTTATGTCCAAGAAGCACAGATGGATGTGAGATGGTGGGGATAGAGCTGCTTCATGTATGTTCTGTATAGGGCTTACTTCTTATAGGATGGCTTTCCCATATAGATACAGAATTGGGCAGCTGGTTTTAGTGCAGTGCACCACCTATTGATACCACACCTCCAGCATGCACTGGATTATGGACATAGAGAAAGACCGAGGGTTGTGTGGCTGTTGAACTACAAGTCTTAGCATAACTTGTCTACATGTTGCATAGGTCTTGGGCAGTGCATGTCAACCCAGAATAAATATGAGGGTATCTTTGTGTCTTCTCTGCAAAGTAAAAAAAAAAGTGATCCTTTAACTGTGCTGATGCAATGTCCAGTGTCATGTCCTATAATATTCCTGGTTTATTGTGCTTTCCTGTTGCTTCTTGTATATATTTTCCCTTTGCAGGGATATGCTTGTATGTATTAGCAACATTGTTGCCATTTTTATTGACATGATCAGCCAAGATGTTTGGAGAAATGTATCTGCAGTTAAGAATAAAGTGTTACTTCTGTACAGTAATAAATAGAAGCTTATTTTCAGTAGCCCGAGGCGCTGCATTCATGTGGTTAATGTAACCATACACCTAATGAACATCCTGCAAGCCGCACATTGCTTGATGACACACAACCGGTAAACATTTACCTTGCACCAAGGAAATTTGTGGAAAGATGAATGTGTCCTGTCATTCTTATCTAATTGCATACTTGAAGTATCTAATTATATCTCCTTAAATGAACGAGAACACTTTACAAGTCATTGTAGAATTTGTCATATTTGTGCGCCCACATATAGACGACATATAATTAATTCAGTGCAGGTAGAAATTAAGAAGCAAAAATAGAAAGGAATCGGTTGCAGCTTTGTCTCTAATGAGAACTTTTCTTCATTTGGATCATTAATAAGGAAGCATCTTCTGAACTACTACTCTCATCATGTTCAACCTATTCTTATAGCAACAGGTAACAGGCCAGAGGTTTGTCTGTTCATCTCAGAGCCAGACTCGCCTTAAGGGCCCCTTAGGGCTTCAACAGACGAACATATGCGTAAATACGCTCACTGTAAAGGAGCATATTTGCACATGAACAAGGGTTGTCCGCAGGGTCACACCCTTCCCCTTGATTTTTTTAACCTACCGTAGATTTCTATGGCAGCTTTCTGCATAACACACAGAAAGATATAGCATGTCCTATCTTTTCTTGTGTGCAAGAAACAAGCTCATGAGAACGAACCAATTGAAATCAATGGGTTCGCTTCATCACGTTTTGTGAGTTTCACGCACGCAAAAACATGCGCAAACACTGTCGAAACCCTCAACCTGCTGCAGATTTACGCTCCATACCCCACATGTATGCATGCAGATTTTGGTGTCTTATTTTCTGCGTCTTTAGGTGCGAAATATTCAGCATGTGTGAAAGATCCCTTATCTCTAGATTATAAGCCTTACGCTCTCTCCTTAAGCCATTGTTTGAAAAAAAGACCCTAAAAAAGTAATATGAAGGTTACAAAATGCTGAATTTGAATTGCATGACCTACTGTGAATCTAATTATCACTGCATGGATTAGAATTTGTGAGGTCAGGACTTACTACTCCAGAGAAAGCACATTGTAATGATGCAGAGCATTGCATACCTGTCATCATCCTCAGCAGCTGATGCACTTCTTTCAGCACCATACAGTATGTCAGTTTTAAAGGGACACTAAACATCATCCATCATACACTTTTGCTGTGTCGTTGAATGTCAGCTATTGTTCTCTGGAAGCTGACATATCAGGCTAGGGTGAGGCAGAATGGAATTACTGACGAGAAGTCTGCCTATGATCACTACAGTATCCTCATATATGACAACCTCCAGGCACATCTCTATATGTATATGTAAGACTTGTGTCTTAAGACTTGGACTTTACGATTATAAGGCTGCTTTAAATCTGGAAGAACAAATCTGAAAGTAATCTTGGTGTAAGCGAGTACAGCGAGATCTAAATAGAATCCCTGTTAATTTACTAGAGTCTAAAAAAAGGAGGTTTAATCAGGGCTTAGAAATTCATGGCATAAAAAGTGAATTGTTTACTCCAGTTAGATGAATATTTCCTCAAGCAGTAGCAAAGTGTATGTAATTAAAATAGTGAAGGCATTGCTCACGTCTGTTAGGAGAGATGATCTGTTTTCATACATTAGATAAGCCATTACGGTTACAGTCAGAAATCCGTGTAAGCCATTAAATTAAGTTCTTACTTACTGGAGAGAATAGCTGCCAATTTCTGCTTCAGAAGAAATTGTGTTCAGGCTTTTTTTTTTCCTTGTCGCTGAGAAATGTTGGAAGAAAATCATATTTTAACGGTCCAATGCCAATTTCGGAAGCTGCGGGAGGCCTGTCTCCGTCTAGTTTCAGTGTCATATGTAGAAGACTCAATGTAGCTAATAATAAGGTTGTGGACGACTAGTAAATTGTTTCCTATATGCTAATGCTTGAGTATGAAGAGCCATCAAGTGGCTAGTGTACACACATAACATGAGGGGTGCCTGTCCTCTCCGAACTTTTCTGTTCCATTGCTCTTTTGTTAAGTAACCCATATTAGCATTTTAACAGCGGCGCATTGAACTTCTGTCTTTCTTCTTCAACTTGGGCACAGTATGTAGATCATCCATCATTCTGTCCTTGGCCACAACAGGCTACTGGCCCCATATCCATTCACAGCTATAGAGAAATTACCCGACTGTGAACAACACAGCTGGCTGTAGCATTTTCTTCCTTTTCATAGCTCTGCCAGCAATGTTAAGCCTAGCAACAAAAGTTAACTTAGCATCATAAAATTAGATTTGTTATAGAGAAGAGACAATCAGTTGAACCATGTTGATGCTTAGACACTCAACCAGGTCCTGAGGGGTAGGAGATGTGGTGCCACCTTAGCGAGGTGTCCACTTGTAGACTTCTTTGCTGCTATCTTCCTTGATTCGGAGCCATCTTGGCAATTAAACAACAGCCAACCTCTCAGCACGCCTGCTTTCAGCATTGGATTAAGTCACTTAGTCCTAGGCCATATTAAAACTTTTTAACATAGTAGTTGAGGAAGAATGTTTCTTTTGTCCCTTACTTGTTTCCTTTCCTACCACCTGGTAATTAGTATCCTAAACGAAGCCCTCAGATTACAGTTACCCCTGTGAAGCCTGGTTGGGTTGGTAGTCTAATGCTGGACAATAGACGTTTACCTACAGTTGCCATAAACTGAATGTCCTGTTGTTTATCTCCTAGATTGTTCCTGCTTGAGATGTAAGCTCCATAAAATTGTAAAGGAATCCATGCACGGGTTGCTTCCGACGTGATACATTTGGGCCATTGTTCTCTCCTGCAGTGGAAAGCTTAAGCAGCCATAAAATATTATCGAAAAGTGTTAATGCTATCATTTTTTTTAAAGCGAAATCAATGGTAACAAGTGTTATTTTTCTGTGATGGCTCGATATAGTTACAGCGCTCTTGGGTACATCCGCAGGTACCTTCATTTACAGATATTTCCAGGCACACGTTGCTGCTGGACAAGTGAATCTGTGCAAATCCAGTGCAATAATGTTGAATCAGGCCCCATCCCTGTTGTTTATGCTAAATTTAGTTATAGAGCAGGCTTTTCTATTTTGATACTCGTCTTTCTATAAATATAAACTAGGAACAGACAGGGGGGGGGGTCCCTAGTGTAACGCCAATTATACAAATTACAGTGCCAGTATAGCAATACACTCACTGGTAACACTAGCAGGTTCTTGATGAAATGCCCATCCAACCATGTTAATAGAAACCTACAAACTGAATGTAACAAACTGTAAAAACACAGTTTTCAGAGCGCCTATCACTTTCTCTATCTGTATTGACTACCACTGATGTGAAGAGATGCTTCAGTGGTCTCTTCTGCTGTATTATCCTAGTTGGACCAAAGGGCTTTCTGTGGAGATCGATCTATCTATCTATCTATCTATCTATCTGTCCCTCCATCTATCTATCTATCTATCTATCTATCTATCTATCTATCTCCTATCTATCTGTCCCTCCATCCATCCATCCGTCTATCTATCTATCTATCTATCTCATATCTATCTATCTATCTATCTATCTATCTATCTATCTATCTATCTATCTATCTATCTATCTCATATCTATCTATCTATCTATCTATCTATCTATCTATCTATCTATCTATCTATCTATCTATCTATCTATCTCATATCTATCTCATATCTATCTCATATCTATCTATCTATCTATCTATCTATCTATCTATCTATCTATCTATCTATCTATCTATCTATCTATCTATCTATCTATCCATCGTACTTACTTATCCTTACTAATATAAAAAATAGAGATACAATCCTATCTATTTCCACTTATCCATTCATCTATCTAATTTCTGAATATGGATACTTTATTTTATGAGGCATCTTACAAACTATTTCAGGCCTTTGTAATATATGTTATGCTTGATAATATATGCTTTTGACCATTTTCTTATCCATTAGACTTTATATATGACTTTTTATATACTTCTTTATTATCAGTCATTTATATAGCACAGACCCGTCTTACCACACAACATACCCCAATTGCATTGACTTCTGGTACAGGATACAAGTTATCATTGTTCCCAAATAAAGATAGCTTTAATCGCTTAAATCGCTCGTACTATGCAAATAATCTAGGACATTTCTCATGCTGTGACTAAGAGTGTCTTCACTCGAAATGCATAGGTAATTGTGGAGTTCTCATTTTGGCTTCGGCTATAGGTTGATATCCGTGTTGAGGGGTTCCATTTTTCTGCTCCCTTATGGGAGCTGGAAAAAAGAATTTTCTGACCCAACAGATCTGTCTTATGACTGCAACGAACGGACCCCATTGACTAGGATGGGGTCTGTTCAGTTTCCGTTCAGCCATCTGGTATTTTACCAGAAAAAAGTATTTCATGCAGGACTTTTTCGTCTGATGTTTTATGCTGGATCTGCACCAGATCCTCCAAATACGGGTATCTGTTATGCAAATGTGAACACAGCCTTAAATAAAATATTATGGTTTATATTGCCGATGCCGGATTGTATCCATTGTTCTGTGCATTTCTCATATAACCGAATTTCATGCGATGTGTAACTAATCTCCTTCGCCACCATTTTCTCCAGTCCTATGGATGCGTAATTTGCTTTCTCTGATAGCTCCAGGCTGGGGAAGTCATTTCTCAGATATTAGACCAAGCTTAGGCTGGGATTATTAGCAGCCCCATGAGTAGCACAGCTATTGTCTCCTTGTCTAGACCACTCCCGTCATCAGCAGAGATCAGACAGGCACAGTCTTTTATCTGGAGGTTAAGGATATTTGACTTCTCCTGTGAAGCATGACTATTTCTAGGGTGGATCCATCCTGGGGCTGTATATGTTTACTAGTCCTGAAAAGATCTAAATACAGCACAAGCCTGTTTAGTCTATGCCCTTAGTGGTGGGGATGTGTGCAGTGCCATCTATGCCATCCGCTTTTCTCTCAACTTCCTGAAAACTTTGACAATTTGTATTCTGCCATTATAAATGAAGCACAGTACCTTCTAATTACCCGGTAATATGTCCAAAATTGTTACTGTCGCATTTTAGTCTCCTGCGTCAAGCGGATTTGTCATCAGACTAAATAAAACCAGCACCCTGTCTGTGCCCTTATTGATGAGGCTGAGTTTAAGCTGCTTAGAGGCGGGCATTTGTCCAAAAGAATGATCTTCATTTTACTCTAATTTCCTTCTAGCTAATTAATAGATGGTCCTTGAAGACCAAAAAGACACAAACTTGTAGTATCAGATATAAAGTAATGAGATTAGCCATTTCGAAATAAATGTGTTTCTACATGTCTATGGTCAATATTTATCCGTGATCATTAGAGATACTGACACCTTAACATGGTCCGATAACATGGCCTAGGAAAATACCTTGTGGCATGACTGGGCAGGGGCGCATCAGAATCTAGAATCCCTCAACAGCTTCAATACAAATCTCTCATTTGACATAATTGTCTTTTTTAGCGGTTTTATTAATTGTGGTTACGTTTTAATGAATATGGTGTTGCGTAATAATGGATAAAGAGCGCAATCCATCCATGTCTTACATAAGGCCTTATTGGAGAATAAAGTTACAATTAGTGCTGTGTTCTATAAATCATAATGATGCCAATAAGGGTTTCTTCACATGGGTGGGATTCAGTTCCTTGTGTTATCGGAGTTCTCATGGAGCCATAATAACCAATTAAGTTATTCGCAGCTGCTTGGCGTGTAGTCCATGTTGAAAATAAATCGGTATGGACTATTTTGGTCCTTTTTCATGAGCGAGAATAGCCCATTAAGCAATCAGTGAAATTCGTATAGCACATGGACCGCAGTCAAATTTTTTGAGACACAACACTGGCCGGCCACGCGAATAAGCCCTAAAGAATATACCGTATGCAGAAAATCAAATTCTTCAGCAGATATCTGGGGTAACGTCATGTGATGACAAAGACCATCGCCCACAGTGAGTTAGCTTCTTAACTTTGTTGCTAATGTCTTCTTTATCTAAAGGGCACTTCTTTTTACACTGGCGGATACAGTAACCTGCCTGTAACAAGTGCCAATGGACAATATAGCATGTCTGTTACATGTAAATAAGGCAACCAGCATCAAGCTGTATGGAGATGAGCAGTCGTTAGTTATTACATGGTTGTTTCTCCCCATACAGTTTGCATTCTGTCAGCACATTCCCTGCTTACACAAGGGGTTCGCTGCCCACAAATAACGAGCCTTATCCCAGTATATAAGATGTGATCAGCAACAAATGACCATTTGCTGCTTTTGAGTGCTGGGAATTATTTCTCAGGGCAGTAATGGGGGAAGAACGTTTGTTTGGCCGACCATCAATCAGAGGACCTTCAGTCAAATTGTACAGGGTGGGCGACAGAAAATTAGCCCGGCACCACATTCAGCTGTGGGTGTTTGTACACGGAACGATTATCTCTCCAAGATTCGCTGGACCGTTCGAACTTGCAGCCAATGATCGAGCGATGAGTATTTTGTTCATTCATAAAAATCATGGTTGGCTCGTTCACTAATTGTTCAGTTTAAATACCGATCGTTCATTTCTTCATTCGTTTTCATTCGCTCATTGCAAGCAAACGATTTTATGTGCCTATAAGAAATGAAGGCTGCGCTGTGATTGGTTGCTATGGGCAACCAAGATTTTCTTTTAGCCAGCTCTCATAAGAGTGCGGTGCCGACTACTTCTCCACGACCCACCCTGTATTTAGCCTTTGGTTAGAAAGTATATGGCTTCTTTAGCTTCCTGTTTTGATGGGAGGAGGGGGATTGTTATGACGTGACCCTGTATTGTTCCCATTTACCAATCCCGTGGTTTTCTTATTGGCATCAGAACAGGTAGACGTGCAGGAAAGAATAGGAATACAGTTTTATACGGTTTGCATTGCTGCATGAAGTGACCTAAAATGTTGAGTACGTTTGTAAATCTGTTGCTGTAGTCCCATTTTCTGGGTCCTAAAGCCTGTTATTCCGAGCTGATTCTGCAGGCATATAGTCTACACCTGGAAGAGAAGGCAATCCCCTACTGCATTGTCTGGTAGGGACGTGTCTGTAAGCCGCCCTGTCGGCTGCTTCCAATAACAACAAGCTGAATGCAGGTCTGGACTATAAGAAGAGTTGTAACTGAGCAAGGCAGGTATTGTCCTTTATACAGAGTTACTCAACTCATATATAAACTTTAAAGAGATTTTCCTATTACCTAAAATTGCTGCACAACCACTTTGTCCTTCCTGGTTTCAGCTGACCAAGTCATGTGACCACTGCAGCCAATCACTGGCCAAAGCAGTTACCTTCTATAGCCAGTGATTGGCTGCAGCAGTCACATGACTTGGTCAGCTGAAACCAGGAAGGACAGAGAGGTTGTGGAGCAATTTAAAGTTATGGAAAAATTAGTTTAAAGAGTTTGTGCCAAGTTTTAAACGTATACCTGTTGCACAGGAGAGGGAATGCATGTCTGATCGATGGGGCTCTGACCACTGGGACTCCTTCCAATCACAAGGACTGGGGGTCCCATATTCCCCTATGACAGCAATCATGCATGCTCCTGCTGCTTCATTCATCTGTATATGACTGCTGGAGATTGCCGAGTGCTGTGATTGGCTACTCTTTGGCAGTCCCATAGAGATGATTGAATTGACAGGGTGCATGCTCGGGTTCTAGTGAGCGACAAAGGTTCCACCAGTCTGACATCCACCGATCAGACATTTATTCTCTAGCCTGTGGATGGGGGTGGGGAAGGGGATACATTTAAAACTTGGCAAAACCGCTTTAAGGGCTTATTCACAGGAACGAACTTGCGCTGCATATTATGCATGCAAAATTTGCAGGCACAATACACAGTCAATAGAACCCATTTATTTCAATAGGTTCGGTCACATGCGTTTTTTTTTTTTTTTGCATGCACAATTCTGTTGTGCGAAAAAATTGCAGCATGTCCTGATTTTGTGCATATTGCGCACCCAAAAAGCACACATTAAAATTAATTGCTCATTGAAATCAATGGGAGTATGCTTGTGTGTCTTTTTGCATGGGTGTAGTAATCTATTTCTAGAAGGAATCTTATCTTTTTGGGCAGATATCCTCTGACAGTAACCTACAACAATCCCTCCAAGCATACAAAGATATGAGCAGGACTTCAACCAGAAAAACCCAGAATAAAAAGTCCTCGTTCACAGAATATATAATAATAGATATCAATCGTTATTAGTAACCAATTAAATATCCAAACACTTTCCATGGAGATATCATAACTGTAATACATAGGAGATAACAGAGATGAAAAAGACAGCCCCACAACAAGAGATACAAAGACGGTGACCATCCAGTAACAATAGAGAAGATTAACATTCTCCAGTATGCATGAATATAAATGCTTAAGACAAACTGTTGACTGCACCATGTAATACTGCACAGCGGATGTGTAGGAATAGTAGTATATTTAATCACAACGCGATAAAATAGCCAAAAATGCAAGTAGTGATATAAACAAATGCCATAATAGGTCACAAGAATCGCCTCCACGCACGCTTCACAGGATCCTTTTCCCTGTAAGGACAAATTTGTAAAAACAAGTTCAGATTGGTCATATATAAAGGTTCAAAGTTAGAAAGACGTACGTAACAAGAATTGTATGTTTTGGCGTTTTTTTAGAATATTGATTTCTTTTTGGACTGCGTGTCTTTCATCCGCCTCCTCTCCTATTGACTAAAGGGCATATAATGCTGAAAAATGATCATTTCTCAGCATTATATCACACAAGAATCGATCTGCAACCAATGAGCGAAGTTTTGCCAATTATGCCATGTGTTTACGCTGCTAGACAATGATTGAGGACATTTGCTCAGTAAAACGATTTTTTTACGCAAGTGCTACAGGTGAAAGGCCTTTGGGCTGGTCATACTTATGAGATTAAGATCAGCTAAACCTGGTTAGGGATTGGGCAAGAATCTGACGTATGGTGACATCCTGACCTTCTACTGATGGCAGATATTGAGGGAAAATGTATCATTATATCATAAATGTATCAAAAGATAAGGCATGCTCCATCATCCACATGCCCTGTCTTTGGCTGACAATGGAGATACGCTGTTGCCTGAAGTGTCTGCAGCGGTTCATTCCATTTCCCAAGACTTCTCATGGAAATGAACAAGCATACTTTAGCTGACCGCTATCAAATGTCTATGGGCATGTCCAGCAATAATCTAATGACATTATATATAATACAGGATCTGATGACTTTGATTCCAAATCCAGCGGGCTAAACAGCTCTTGTGGTGCTAAAGTGTACTCCGTAGCTCTGCCAAGATGCTCCTCAAGAACATTTTGCTCAATGCAACTTTTTGCCAAAACACATTTTATTCAGCTTTTATTGATTTTAAGCGCTTTTCACTTTTTATGTTCCAGAAAACCCCTTTAAGCTGCAAAGTCTGATTGGGTACAATTAGCTAAAAAGACTTCCACTTTTTTAAGTTATTATTAATGGAAGCTGTTACACTTAGTAACTTTGATTTTATTTTGCAAATTATTTTTTTCATTGGTCTAGATGGAATCTTCACAACCAATTTAGTCCTAGGCTATCTCCAGCAGACCCATTGACATGAATGGTGCAATAGTGCACATTCTCAACCAGCACTCCATTCATTCCGAGACCTTCAAGACTGTTGTTTTTGGGACCGGTAGGGGTTGCTGTTGTAACACCCCTACCAATCAGAAAGTGTGTTGTATATGGGGGATAACTTTGTATGTTAATACAGCTAGAGATGAGCGAGCGTACTCGCTAAGGCAAACTACTCGAGCGAGTAGTGCCTTAAGCGAGTACCTGCCCGCTCATCTCTAAAGATTTGGGTGCCGGTGGGGGAGAACGCTGAGTTGTGGGAGTGAGCGGGGGGGGGGGAGAGAGTGAGAGAGAGTCTCCCCCCGTTCCTCCCCGCTCTTCCCTGCCGGCATCCGAATCTTTAGAAATGAGTGGGCAGGTACTCGCATAAGGCACTACTCTCTCGAGTAGTCTGCCTTATCGAGTATGCTCGCTCATCTCTAAATACAACCCTTTTAAAAGCAGTGATAGTGGCCAAGAATCTTTCTTTAGAATGTCCACTACAAGAAATTTCACTCAGTCATAACTCATTTTGTATCCTGACGGATCCACCAGATATACTCTCAGCCATGGGCTACTGTATATTTTCCACCTTTACATGTAACAAATAGTTAAACTGATATTTTTCTTGTGATGAGCAAGTCTCTGTAATGTTCTTGAAGTTCGCTCTTAAGTGAGTTTGCCAAGCACAGTCATAGGTGTGACTAAATGTGTCTCCTGAAGCGTATCCATTATTAATTACTCTGATAAGGTCAGCGTTCCTGTCAATTACTATGTTGCGCTTCATTTATATCTCCTCTATTGTCAGTATAAAAAAACTAAGGGTCCTTTTACACAAGATGATTGTCAGGCTCTTACGCACCTGACAGTTGTCCCAACGAGTATCGCTCCTATACTTTCACACAAGTGCTGATTGCTCAGTGCATGGAGGTGGAGCAGGCTGGAGATCTCCGCCTGGCCGCTCACCCACCTCCATACACAGTAAACAGGCAGTCATTCATAGATGAATGACTACCTGTTTGCATGGGTTAATCATCGTTTGACTTTCATACCAGCCTAAACTGAATGGCACTTACTGACTCAGGGTGGTTTCACACTTGCATTGGGGATTCCACTTTCCTTTTCTGTTTTGCCCGCCTTTTGGACGCATGCAGCGCTTTTTCTTCCGGTATTTTGAGAAGGATCTGTAACGGAATCTTCAGCTGGAGGTTCCAATGCAAATGTGAAACCATCCTCATTGACTGCAGTTATCTAATTGGTGATTAACCAAAACTCAGTTCTCAGACCAATATTAGGCTTTGTTCATATTACATCTAGTGAACATGTTTGGCATATTTGCTCCAGGTACATATCCAAAACGTAGCTACAGGTTGCCACTAACCTGATGGATGCCTAAAAAATGGCCCCCTGACCTCTGTGGGGATGATCTACTCCAGCATACCTTCATTTCTTTTTTACTGTAAAGAAAAGCACAGCACAATGCATAGTGGGCCACTAAAAGAAAATGTATAGTGCCCGACATATGCTACTTTATAGTAGCATATGTTGGAGTTAGGCCTCGTTCACACAAGCATGGTTTTAGCGCGTTATAGGCGCGTGAAAAGATCGTGTCTAATAGAACCAATGGTTTCCTATAGAACCATTCAGATGAAGAGATTTTGGGCGCGCAAAAAAACTTGTATTTAACAAAGGTAGAACTTGCGGCTGCAAAGCTTGCATCTAAAGTCCGTGCTGCGAGAAAAGATAGGACCTGACCTATATTTGGTGCGAGCTGCGCAGGAGTTTCCATAGACTTCTATGGGAGATAGAAAACACGCAACACGCAGCTTCCGATCATGTGAATGGGCAATTTCACTGCTAATTAAGCTCACGACCTAATAGCTGCAAATCACCCATTCATGCTATTTTTAGTGCAGTATAGCCACGATCTTCTCACGCACCTATAATGCGCTAAAACCACGCTTGTATGAACCCTCAATGTATATCTCCGACGTATAACACTAATACAACGTGAACTAAGCCATAAAAAGTCTGACAAAAAAAGAACTGAAAAACATGAGTGCAAAAAAAAAAAAATGATATGTGATTTATACAGAAAGAGTTTCTAAAGGTGGTTTTACATGGGCAGATAATCTGTCTGGTAATGAGCGCTAACCAGTAACGAGCATGTCAACTGGTTCTCATTTAATTATGGTCAAATGGACAGATGATGAGTAGTTCAGGACAATTTGTACTATGATTCAGGGGCGTAGTTAAAGGCACATGGGCCCGCGTGCAAAATCTTATTTTGGGGGCCCCCCAACTTCTCTTTAACCCTTAACGCAGAGGCGTAACTTGAAGTTCCTGGGCCCCAATGCAAAACCTGTAACAGGGCCCCCAACTGTAATGCTTTATTCATAGTCCTGGGCTCCCTATAGGGAGAAGAGAGGCCTTATGGGCCCCCCTAAGGCTCCTAGGCCCAGTTGCAACCTTATAATTGTTTGTCCCCATACCTAATACATTTGTTGGCAGCACATCAGCCCATTTACACAGGGAGAGGTGCTGCCAATGAGCGAGTGTATTTTACATTCATATAAAACACTTGATCAGCTGACAAACATGCACATGCTCATTTTTGGTTAATTGGTGACGTATTCACATGGGCCGACAATCAGGCAAATGAAAATTCTCATGAATGTTCGAGCTCGATCATGAGGCCATCTAAAAGGGTACATAAGGGGTTATCTGGGGACATATTACTTTGCCAAAACGTTTTCAGCCTGCTCTTCTGGTAACAAAACAGAAGATATACTTCCCTCCACCAACTCACCCCCCCCCCCCCCACTGCAGCCATTCCCCCTGGGCTTGGTCCCCACTGGTTGCAGAGAGCTAGGAATTACTTCATCAGTACCAGAGCCATGTGCCGACTGTAGCCAATCACTGGTTCCCTTCAGTCAAGGATTAGCTGCAGCAGTCACATGACCTAGGGTCATGTCCTCAACATTCTCCTCCTGGATGTGAAGATCAGTAGGGACCAAGCAGCAGTGTAACAGCAGGGAAGGGGAGTATATCTTGTTATGTTACTAGAGCAGGCTGAGACAGTTATGGCAAAAAACCGAGAGGTGTACAAATAACAGAATCTATCCTAATAGAACTTAGAATCTCATTTTCCCCGCACAGGTACTGTCAGCAGGAAAGTCCTTATAACCCTTCTGGGGTATTTTGCAGATCTACCAAAATTTGGAATTTTCCAGGAATTTGTGAAATTGAAATAACCTAAGTTAAAGGGTTATCCAGGGTAATAGTTTTGTTCAAAAACTTCTCCGGCCCCCAGTAGTAAAATAACAGAAGTCAAACTCCCCCTTCTACGCTCCCTCCCTTGCCGTATTGCCAACTCTCTGGTCCCTACTGGTCTTCACTTCCCAATGCAGGGAGTCGGCAATGACGTCCCCCACAAAAGGGCCATGTTACCGATGCTCCTTTCAGCTGGTGAATAGCTGCAGCGCTCATGTGACGCAGTACTAGGTTGTCATTGCTCCCCTCCAGGACGTGAAGTTCAACGTGAACCGGAGAGCTGGTGAGACAGCAGCGTGGGAGCACGGAAGGGTGAGTATGAATTCTGTTACCTTACTGCTGCAGGCTGAAGAAGTTTATGAACAAAACTATGTCCCCGCATAACCCCTCTACGTTGTAGAGAAAAATACTTCTTGTATACAACCTACCTGCCTACTAACCCCATTCATGGATACCATATTAATCCTCTCCTGGCGTGTTAACCCCACTAGACCAGTAATGTTTATCAGCATCTTGCCTGATGTGATAAAATGTTAAATATCTCAAGTGTGAAGCATTAGTTTACAGGAGGCAATGTATAAAGGTTTATAAGGCGTTAATTTACAAATGGCATTTTGTACAATGTGAAGAATACCAAGGGAATATGGTGAAGCTTATTAATTTATCGTATAATTACTGGCTCTGATAAGCAAAATTAGTTTAAACATTTTGTGCAGATCACAAATTTGTGAAGTGTTAACTTTTCAGAATAAGTTGCCGTGTGTGTGTGTGTGTGTGAAGAATAACACTATTTATGGCCCTTATATGACTTTTATCCTGCATCTTTTCCAATTTCCCCCCTCTGCAGGCTGCATATCTGATTCTCAGTTTTCTCAGAACTGGTGGGAGGAGCTTGCTGTGTTGTATATACTGTGCACAGAGGACTGCAGATTTATCACACAGATAGCATTAGCATATAGGACAGTGTACAGTAGTACTGAGGGATCGATAATGTACATAAATAGCAGAAAATAACTCACCATTACCTCTAACTTTATGTTAAGCACCATTTACACACAAAGATGATCATTCAAAAGATAGGATGACTGACATTTTGAGTGACCATTTTTCATAAGCTGGTACTAATGCCCCATAGCAGCTTATTAGCTTCATTTGCATGTAAATGAGCCTTCCTAAGCTGTATGCAGAGAACATCAGGTGGTCTGTTTTCTGCATAAGACCCTTTGTTTTGCCTCTGGACTGGAGCTGAATACAATTTTATCACCGCTCCCATGGAAAATCACAGCGTGCTATGAGCTCCCTGGCAAACAATGGATTTTAAACTCAACTTAAGGCCCATTTAGACGGGAAGAATGTCGTGCAAACGGTGCCCGACACTCGTCTCCACTTACACTCGCTCCCATGCTGTTCCACGGGAGCCAGTATCGCTGTCTCGCTCAGAGCGGCCAGAAGGGGGGCAAGGAGGCTGCAGGAGATTTCACTTCTCACTCTCCCCCGCCCCTTTCTATTGACTTAACATAGCGTCCGTTCGAACGTCTACTATTTACACTGAAAGATGAGCATTCAGTGTAAATAGTAGCCGTTCAGTACTTAACAACCGCTATGCTAAGTCAATGGAGGGGGGCGGAGGAGCTCGAGGAGAGAAATCTCCTCCAGCACGAGGGCGAGTATTTGCAGGGACAAGTGTCGGGCATCATTTGCCTGTCACTTGTCCTATCTAAATCAGCCTTAAAAATCATTGTTCGGACGAAAAGCAAACGATGGTAGCATTTACATGCAACCATTATCACTCAAAAGACCTCTTTTGAGCGATTAATCGTAGTGTGTAAATGGGGCTTAAGACTGCTTCTCTTCTTTTCCTTTTCCTCCCCTCTGCTCTCATGGACTACACAATACACAGGTTGACTTATTCCCCTCCTTCACTTCCTGTTCTCTGAGCTGCTAACTCAAGCAGTAGAGATAACATTACTTCACAGTAGGCAGTGGACGGCAAGTTAAGCGAAGGGAGTCCCCTAGTGTTCAACACTTTAGTGGGATTTTTCAGCACTAAAACTTCGTTTCAGGGACACAACGTGATCTGCACTTCTGCCAGTTATCATACAGACTATCATATAAGCACAAGTTGTTTGAAAAGTTAATGATTTAATTGGCTAACCAAAATACACTGCTGTCAGTATTGTTTCTCACTTGTATATTAGAAGTAATTTCTGTAGAGAGAAACTTGCAAAGTATGAAGCTAATTAGGTTGAGTCATAAGCCGAAATACAAGAGATGCACCCATTATTAGGACAGGACAGCAATTTGTAGAGACCATTTCAGGAGCCATTTTGATTAGCGCGATATGAAATTCAGCTTTCATTAACATTTATCTTAGGGGCTAGTTGCCCATTTTTTGATTTTAGTTTTTATCTGGCTTACTGGACTTGTACAGCTTTGGCTGATGATGTACTGAAAAAAGTTGCTTTTAGGCATGGTCAATAATGTCCCACCACTGGAACAGGTATCCTTAGCTACTAAATTTATACTGCTGCATTAGACATGCTGGTAATTGAGAAGCATGCTCATCATCCGTCACTTAATCCTTTCCAATCCAATTTGTATCCTGGTTTTCCTAGGGGCTTACTCTTTTTCTGCCGTTATACAACGGCGCTATCTGCTGGCTAAAGGCAGTACTGCATGAGGTGACACATTTGATAGGCTCCGACAGCAGAGAGGCTGGCAATATACAGTAGGAGAACCCCGACGGACGTCTTCCAACATCGGAGCTGTACAGCCTTAAATCATAATGTCTTCACACGTCAGACAGTGGATGGAAAAGGGTTAAATGACCATTTGTGACCATTTTTAGACAATGTTGCAATCTTTGCTCTACATTCATAGTACCCGTTGAAATGTTGCTCTTTCATAAAGTTGGATTATTTCCCATGGACATGGATACACTGATAATTGCTTGGTGTGACCCGTAATGATGGCTCCACCTGTTGGATGTAACGTTCTGGTTAATGGATGACTGCTCAAATAGTCTGTACACTTATTTTTTTACCCATGCACTGTGCTACGTGATGGCCAACTTGTTTGCATGCCCTGTATATTCAATAGCGTGCAGTTCCCGTCACAAACAAAAAGCTCACAACGCTCGTTCATCGTGCGGTCGTTGGCTCGTGCTTAATCTGAACTATTATCGTTTACCTAGCTCATTAGACCAATTTTTTTATCCTAATCGTTCCATCTAAACGCAGTATAACTTCAGTGAAATAAAATATCCCTGTCAACCTTATGGCACTGCCCGGCGCCACTTTGCCCACTGCATTGCCATGTTGTTTCTAGTCCTGTGCTGCCACCCTTTGTTTCCTCTTATGAATCTTTCTAATTCCTATATGTGCTGCTCATAAAGCGTTCTAGTTCTCATTTCCAGCGTCTTCCAAACGTAATGTTGTTTAGGTTGTACCGTATATCTGTGTGCTGTATAAAGATGAGCATTTTTAGATTTCTTGCATCTCAAGTAATTCAATTTTAACCCCTTAGTGATCACCCCATAGTGTTTTTATCTCCTGGCTTGCTGGCCTTTAATCCGCATGCGCAGAGGCCCGGGAAATGTAAAAACTTCCTACTCTCAGCTAGTATGAGTAGCTGAGAGCAGGGAGCTAAGAGCTGTATGCGGTTTCCAGTCACATGATTGCAGCTATCCAATGGATAACAATGATCAAGTAAAAGTTTTTTTAAAAGTGTAAAAAAAAAAAAAAAGTTTACGTTTCATCTCCCCTCATGGATTATATCCATGAGGGGAGATGAAATTGCGTACCTAAGGCCCCCAGCTTTCTCTGAGGACCTTACCTCAGCATCTGCGCACGTGCCCATTGCCAAAGTGGCGGACGAATGCGCAAAAGCCACAAATTGCCAGGGTAATTTAAATTCTCCCTGTTCCTGCTTACTAAACGTAGTCAAGAGCCTGGAGATTTTATGGGGGGCCGCGGTACGTGGTCTTTGGTCACGTGATCACCATTATCCAAGGGATAATGGTGATGATGTAAAAGTAAAAAAAGGTTAAAGTTTCACACCCCCCCCCCCCCATCATGGATCCGATTCATGAGGGGAGGTGAAATTACCTACCTATGGCCTCCGGCAATGTCCCCCGACGGGATCCTTATCCACGGAGCTTTTCCTAGCTTCAGCGCATGCACCCGTCACCAAAATGGCAGACGCAAGCGCAGAAGCTGGGGAGGGCCTGGGAAATTTAAAATCTCCTTTCTCCTGGCTACTGAAGGTAGCCGAGAGCCTGGAGCAGTGACCGAGGACTGCAGTGAGCGGTCTCCTGTCATGTGATCACCGTTATTCAATGAATAATGGCGATCATGTAAAAGTTAAAACACAGTTGAAGTTTGATGCTCCATTTGGTTTGTGCTCCGTTGTGCACACAGACATAAGATTAGGGCCACAATGGGTATGTCTCTGAGCACAGGACAAACAGGGATATCCATTTTGGAGTGAAAGTCTTCATTCATATGTTTTCTGTACAAAAAAAACCATTTTTTAAAATGACACAATTGCCAAAAAAACGAAAATCTTAATTTTTTTTTCCTCCTGATTTGCTTCGATTTATTCAAAAAGTTTGGGGTCAAAATCCGCGGTACACCTCTAGATGAATTTGTTAAGGGGTCAAGTTTTCAAAATGGGGTCACTTGTGGGGGTTCTTTGTCATTTTGGTCGCTCACAAGAGGGCAATGGGGCGTAAAACACCTTCAAGCAAAACGTCTGTTCTGAAAGCCACCGGCAGCTCCTTTTGGTTTGGGCCCCATTCTGCATACAGACATAAGATTAGGGCCACAACGGGTATGTTGCTGAACACGGGACAAACAGGGGGATCCATTTTAGAGTGCAAATCCTCATTTTCATGTGCACTAGAGAAAAAAACAGTCTTTAAAGTTTTGCATTAACTCCTGAAAAATAACTGTGGGGTCAAAATACTCCTGACCCCCCTCAGCGAGTACATTAAGATGTGTATTTTTTTTAAATGGGGTCATTTGTGGGGGTATCTATCATTCTGACACCTATGAGCCTTTGCAATCTTGGCTTGGTGCAGGAAAACAAAATGTTCCTCAAAATGTTAACAATTAATGTTAAATTTGTACGTCTCCTAAATGGTAAAAAAAGAGAAAGCTTTTCAAATGTGCTTCCAGAATAAAGTAAACGGATAGAAATATATATCTAATCAAAAATTTGTACAGTATGTTTGCACATATTTGAGATATTGCAGTTGAAAATGTGAAAAAATAACAATTTTTTAAAAATAAATATACACAAATTCTATGATCTATTTTTACCACCAAAATGAAGTACAATGTGTGGCGAAAAACCAATGTCAGAATCACTTGGATATGCAAAACCTTTACGGTGTTATTCCATGTTAAAGTGACACAGGTCAGATTTCCAAAATTTGGCCTAGTCATTAAGACGCAAACGGGCTTGATCACTAAGGGGTTAAGATGACTTGGTTGCTACACAACTTGCATTCGGGACACATTAGGCCCGATAGTGACAACTTTATCCTCGTACAATGTCTAATGACATTGGTGGAACTGAAGGTCCAGGTACTTCTCCATACATTCTGATGTTCCTACTTCCGCTCATAGTTCTCTTCATAGCTATTTATACTCAATGTAATGTAGCATGGAAGAAATACAAGTGAACTTTTTGCAGGCCATTATTCACACGGGTTTTGGGTTGTTGTGTTTTTCATTTTACAAAAGGAAATGTTATTTTGGAATGATTTTTATTTCCTAGCTGTTGGCTGTGTAATATCCAGAGCTGTGCCGCTCGCTCTAGGCTGGCAGTTTGCAATGGGGGAAACAAATGCCTTCATTATTATTATAATTGAGGCAAAGTTTCACTTTAACTATATTCATGGGAGATACAAAAGTGTATTTCATATGTAAATAAGGCCCCTATGATCACAGCGTTGACTCATCGGTGTACCATTTCTATTTGCTTCACTCCAAAAGTTGACTAATTTAAAGAACATTTAGAAAGGACCTGGTTTAATTTGCGCTTTTCTCACTGATGAGTAACCCGGCTTAATTGCATTTTGAGAATACACACTGCTTTATATAGCTGAGTTATTTCTTCTCTGATGAGTCTTATATCAATTAATGATGTACATGTGAAGCCGTTGGTGGGAAGGTGGGCATTTACGTGGTGGCATTGGCATATATGGGTTCTCATTGATGCGTTGTCTGCTGAAAATGAACTCGTTGAAGTAACGGGTAAGAGTTCGTTAGCTCCGTACAACAAGAAGCTTTGTTTTGTATTTTATTTCCACTCTTTGTGCTTTTTTTGATGGACAGGTTGCTGAAAATAATGGGCATCCAACCTGTTGCTGTTTAAATTTAACCTACAACTGAAATGAATGAAGGTTTCCCTCACCATCTGTCTTAAGACACTCTTTAACATATTCATTAATAGCGACGTAGGGACACGTTTTGGCACTATAAATAAATTATTGTAGATAAGTGCAACATCTGTTATCCACTTATATAGAAAAAAGCTGTACAACTCACTATGAATGACTTTAATGCTGTGGAATATACCATTATAAAACACGTAGGATCACATTTACAGGTATTGGTGCTGTAAACTGGGATTGTTCCTAGAACTGCTTGTATGGAAAACTATTACAATACTATGTGTATAATCCAACCATTAATATTAAGTACTAGAATGGAAACCAGCTTTAGAAACCTTATCCTGGCTGTAAAGCACTGTTGGATATGGTGTTCAAGTCTTACCCAATTTATAACCTTGTGCTTATAGCATTACCAGCTGTATTCAAGTTCTACGGTCTCCTCTAATATTTTTTCTAAAACTACCTACCCCATAAAGCTGAAAGTATTGCTACTTCTCAACATAATCTCCTTCTGGACGGACACATTTTTCACAACATCAAAGCCAAGGCAGCTTCAAACGTTTCTTTAGAGGTTTGTTTTGCCCATTGGAAAATCACTGATGCAAGAGTAGCACAACTGGAAATTATGTAACCATGGAGAGCGTCCTTCATTGTTGGAAAAAGCCAAAAATTGCTAGGTGTAAGGTCCCGATCAGTAGGGAGCATGAGGAACCACTTCAAAGTTGTCATGAAGAAACCCCTCAATAAGGGCCACCCGATGAGCAGGAACATAGTCTTGATGGATTCGTGACACCCAACTGGAGGAAACTTTCCACATCATCATGTCTTCACTTAGGGTGGTGTGTACAGATCCTATGGAAATGCCGACTTTGCAGGCAATCTCTTCCATGGTCATTTGGCGGTCCTCCAACCTCACTTCCTCCACTCCCGCAATCATGGCCGAGGCAGTTTTGGTTTGTTCTCGCACAACGGTTAGCATTCTTAGAACTGTCATACCCATGAACGCACATTTTTTATGTCCATGATACTTTTACTGCATGTCTCACTCAAATGATGATTGTTGATGGGTGTCATTCCATACAAGTGAAGAAAACTGATGATTACATGCTGTTTTTGAAATGTGATTGTCGCTATTTTAATTATTGAGAATGCCTCTAACTCAAATCGTAGTCGCATGGGTTGTTTTGCACTGGACGATACTGCCATCTGTCTTCCTTATCCCCAAATAATGCCTGCGTCTTCTAAAATTTTTCACGTTTCTATCGACTTATATTCCTGAGAAAAACATTAGGAGCCCTTAAGGCTGGTTTACACGGGCCGGTGATCGCTCAAAGATCGCTCAAACGACAGTAAAAATTAATTGGTATTTAAGTAGCTACTCAGCTACTTGAATACCAATTAGGTATGCAAATGAAGCCTTCCCTGAACTCAGCTAATAGCCCAAGGCTATTATCTGCGCTCAGATCCTTTGTTCTCCACTGGGAAACAATGCTATCAGCACTCCCATGGAGAACGACTGATAAAAGTGAGTGATGATTTTTATGTTGGATGGAATTTAACAATTAGCCAGCAGTGCCCAAAAAACAGACGATGGGCGCACATTTACACGCACTGATTATCGCTAAAACGATTGCCAATTAGCGATTTTTTTATTTATTTATTTTTTTAGCAATCATCGGCTGGTGTAAATGGGCCTTAAGAATTGGGATGCACCTTGTATGTTGTGTTTGCGTATCCTGTCTTATAAAGAATATTTGAAGGAGAATAGCTTGAAGATACAACTTGCATATATAATGGTCTGTTTGCCAAGATCAAAAAAGACAAAATAGTCCTGTTTCCATGGTTCTACTTCTTGGCTTGACATTGCGCCTGTTAATGTCTTTATTTCTAGCACTGGATGCAATGGTGGGGCTTCCTGATTTGTGTTAACAAATGCCTGTGGAATTCATGAGCTATTCTTTTGGTTTTATGCTACAAGCCTGTATTGATTATTGAAACACAAGCCGAGCCAGGGGTGTTGTACACTGGCAGGAGTGTATCATGCATGGCGGTTCTCATCAAATACATTTTCGGAGTAGTTTGTTTTGGGTTCATACACTGTACATTTAATGGGTGATCTGAGCTCTGGTTATTGCGGAGAGCACAGTTCTTGCTACTGGATACTCTTGTGTTATCTTGTGTCCTTTGGCTCAAACTTCTGAAATCTTGCTTTTTGACTTTTAAAGAATAGTCAGGTGTTCCCTGTAATCCAAGAGGGGCCCCTTTTAGAAGTCTTATCGAAACTGCCATAGGCGTTTGTCTTGCATGAAAGTACATGTATAGCAGGATTGTGGATTTTGAAAACTATTAAGTTGTTAGGTTTTTGCTATGTACAGAAGGCATAGCAGGGTGACTACATAGCCAAGCCCGGTCCCAAAAATTTTCCTTGTGTTCAGGTTACTATAATTTCCATTCTGTACAAATCCTCCTCTTTAACAGCTTGTGCATCTGAAATAGAGGATAATAAAACTGTTCTTTTTACAAAAAATGCATTCAATTGTATCTGTGAGTACAAATGGTTGCCACAACTCCCGTGGGGATGGTCATCCAGCCTACCAAGTCGTCATAAAGAAGTTATCCAGATAAAACTAATTTTTGGAAATGTACTCAATCTGCTGGATAAATATAAAAGTCATGCTCGCCTAATCCAAACTTCCACTGGTTTTGTTCCATTGTGTCTTGTCCCCCCGCTGCTTTCTACTTTTTGATGCAGCAGCAATGACGTCCTGACAGCAGGATATGTGACTGCTGCAGCTGATCACCCACCTATGCAAGTTGAGTATTGGCTGCATATCCCTGTTGTCTGTGGCTGCAGTGCTACTGCAGCAAAGGACTGGGCTTTGGAGAGCAGTGGAGGGTTGGGTTAGGTGAGTATGACTACTTTTATGTTTTTCTGACTTGGCAGCTTTCCAAGAATTAATTTTGCTGGATAACCCCTTTACTGGCAAATCTGCATAGTAATGAATCAAAAAGTTATTCACATCACCAGAAGCTATCCCCTATCCATAGGATAGGGAATAGCTTTCTGATCAATGGCGATTTGACTGCTGGGACCCTCACTGATTCTGAGATTTCATGCCATGCATGGAGACTTCTGCTCCATTTACTTCAGTGTGAGTGCCGGAGATAGCCAAGTGCTTGAAGTTGGCCATCTCTAGTCATTCCATTGAAGTGAGTAGAGCTGAAGCATGCATGCTCAACCTTCATTGCACACACTTTGGGAGGTTGAAATATGGAACTGTTGGGGCTCACACCCTCACTAATCAGCAAGTTATCCCTCATTTCCATTACAGCAAGTTACCCCCCCCCCCCCCCCCATTCACAGGATAACCCATTAATATAGGGGCAGGTAATCTATCATTGTGGATTCGCCACTCAGGAAGTAAAGACCTCTTACATAGATAAGTGGGAAGTACATTTAGCCCAAATATTTCTTTGCCTGATCATCGGACCATATAAGATTGCAAACGAATCAGCCGCTGAACAAGCAAATTCTTCAGCAGATCATCTCATTAATGGGAACATCAAAATGGTTGAGTGTAGACCTCCCATTGTAAATGGAGAGATGTGCAGCTGACCAATGACCGCTGTGTGGGGATCGTAAGAGGGATTATTCATCTCCTAAGAGAGTCTAAATCTTCCTGTGTAAAGCCCTGGTAGATGAGTGCCAATCTTGTTAATCAGCACTCATGTCTTCATTTCATCTTTTAATGTAGGAGAACCCTCAGGCAAAGTTTGGTGATAATACTAGATGGTGCATGTGGGCACCTAGTCATGCAAATAGTCCCTAAAGTCTCATGACAGTTACGTAAAGATGATTTTATGGAAAGTGCCACTAGCAGATTCTGCTTACTTCTGTTTTAGCTCCAGAGAATCTGTCATGGTACATAGAGAGCATCTAAAAATGATCCAATATAATTTTGTAATTTAAGAGGAGTGTTGAATAAGCTCTTTCCGCTACGGAGTGTAAAATAGTTTCCATCTAGAAGTAGTCCACAGCTTTTCAGATGGTAGAACTTGGTGCTGATCCCAGTGTCAACGCGCTTTGTGATCTCAGGCCTTCGGCACAAAATAATATTATGAACTCAGTGGAGCAAGGAATCGTTTTTGCCTGCAAAGTTTCAAAATGCACTTGCGGCACTATGCGAAAAAAAAAAATTGCTATATATTATTAAAGCCAGTTCTGTCTAATAGTAGAATTATGTAGACCGAGCACATATAATGATCTCACATTTATGCATTATTCAATATGAAATTTTAAAATAAAAATGCAGTTATCTTTGGTATTAGGATTTTTATTTTTTTTTTGCTTGAAATAGTTGGTACAAAGTGCTTTTATTAATCAAAGCAGCATTTAGTTCTCGGAGTGAGTCAAATGAAGCACTGCGCACGAGCATCATTAAAAAGCACTGAATCTATCTTCAAGAATTCTGCCAGCTTGTTCTTGTTCAAGGGGGGGAAGGATTGGTTTTCTGTAATATTAAAAGCTGGCAAACAACCGAAATATAACTAGCACTACCAGAAGCCAATTAAGATCAAAGCTGAGATCTTCAGTAGTGAGGCTTCATCGTTTTAATATTAAACATTTTTTCACTTTGACATAGATCAAGAGGTGTTAATGCGGATTCTTTGAAACAAGTCAAGTAGTGTTTTTAAGTGACAGAACTGCTATTCGTTCTATCACAATCAATTAGTATCATGCCCCGGAATCCTCTCCATTTCTCCAATGCTGTATCTGAAGTATCTGTTGCTGACAAACAAGAACAGCACTGTAGGCTTTCATTGTGGAAAACGCGTCTGGAAGAAAAAAAGAGACTAAGTATACAGTGATGAAAAACAAAGCCGCTCACATTTGTATTCCTCCCTCCCAAATCATCTGTACAAAACATACACATGTATCTGATTTGGGAAGCGGGCAGATGTTTGTGGTGTCTAAATAGTTAAAAATGGTCATAGTAGACTCTTGGTGAGACAGGCTTGCTTATTATCATATGATCCCTAAAGGCCCATTTAGACACAACGATTATCGCTCAAAATCCGCTCAAAAGCCGGCTTTTGAGCAATAATCGTTGTGTGTAACTGTACTGACATCATGCAGTTTTCGTTATCCCGTCGCTCATTGCTGAAAGACAACAATCAGCCTTATCAGGGATTCATAGTGGAATACAGCTGATACTATTGTTTTAGCTGTATCCTGCTCCCTGATGACAGACGGTCTATGAAGAACACAGCGGTCCAGCTCTGTTCTCCATACCCGGCACAGAGCGCTTGGCTGTATAACAGCCACTCGCTCCATGCAGAAAACAAGCGGAGACACCCCGCTTGTCTTCTGCATCCTCTGCTCGGAGCGCTTGGCTGTATAACAGCTGGGCGCTCAGAGTGGGGGAACAACTGTATGCTGGATACCCCGCTTGTCTTCTGCATCCTCTGCTCGGAGCGCTTAGCTGTATAACAGCCGGGCGCTCAGAGTGGGGGAACAACTGTATGCTGGATACCCCGCTTGTCTTCTGCATCCTCCGCTGGCAGCGCAAGGTGATTGCTCATCTTGAGCGTTTATCTTGCGCTGTAAATGACACAATGATGATTGCTCAAAAGTCCCTTGAGCGACATCTTTTGAGCAATTATCGTTGTATCTAAATGGCCTTAAGTCCAGGACAGTGGCAGACTGTTGAGTGTTACCATGTCGAATTGACCATGTCAAAAATAAGAAGTTAATACATTCTTTGTCAAAAATAATCAAGCTCCTAGAAGGAGTTATCCCTTTGTTACATAACTCAGCATGCAGTTACTTCTCAGGCAGATATGCAAATTATTAGAGGTGTGGCGTGATTAGATGACTGGTTTTGCAACCTGAGCCCTAAAAATAGTTCCAGCCTCGGACTATAAAAAGGCTTTCAGAGGCTCCTTGTGTAGTGGACTTCTTTGTGTGTAGAGCTTGTTGACCACTAGATGCCTCTCCGACTCAATTGAAAAGATTTCGCCCAGTTAACGGAGTTTTAGAGGGGCGGCATTATTGCAGCGCCAGAAGCTGGATGGTCGTATCAATGAATTTCCACCACCTGTGACATTCTGACCAGACTTTTAGGTGTTGGGAACAGTAAATGCATGAGCGCACACAGTCAAAATGACCTGGCTCAGGACGGCTTAGACAGACCAGCAGTAGAGAGGATTGTCTGATTGTCCGACAAGCGTGAGCAGCTCCAACAGTTTCAGTGTCTGTCATCCAGAGACAGATGGAACCATCATTACAGGTCTCTGTGTCTGTTGGAACCAGGGGCTTGGCTGAAAAACATTTGGTCTCAAGACACCCATTACATATACCGCATTTGACACAAACTATCGCCTCCGTTTGTAGTATTGTCTTGAACAACGAAACTAGACTGCTGCAGAGTGGAACCGGGTTGTCTTCAGCAACAAATCCAGGTTTAGTTTGCACACTGAAGATGACTGTGTTTGTGTCTGGAGACCTAGGGGTTAACACCTCAATCCTGCTTTTGCTGTAGAGTGGTGGTCTGGGGGACCATCATATACGACAGTCGGTCTACTAGTGGTATGAGGGACAAGTCAGTTATATGTGTTGGCTCTCATGGCAGGGCTTCCAAGAGTTATTTTCCAGCAGCGTAATGCTGGGTGTCACAGGAATGCGTTTACAATATTGCCACACTTCCGTGTCCTACCCAGTCACCTAATTTTTTGTCAATAGAACATGTATGGGACCATCTGGGATACCAACTTCGACAACCTACGAGTTTGCACCATGTAGAAGCTCAGTTACAGCAAGTGTGGACTGATATGCCACCAAATACCATACAGAACCTGTATGCCTCCATGCCCACCCGTATCACATCTTGCATCCAAGCTAGAGGTGGCCCAACAAGGTACTAGACCCTCCCTTCAAGTGTTCTGCAATAAATTTATTCTTTTACTCTATTGTAATCACTTATATCTGATATTGTAATTACTTACTTACGTTACAATCGCACATAGAGAGTTTTATTCTTCATGAGTGTATCTTGGGGAGTCCTAATTTATGGTGTGGTCGTAATCATGTTAAGAGAATGTAGTCACCTACAATAATTGTATGGTTGACGTGAAGCTTGCTCTATATGGCATAAAGCAGCATTACGGGGCAGATGGCGGATTGAAAAGTTAATTATAATTATTCGTGTGCATAGGTTAACTGAGCATATGCATAGAAGAACTTGGTTTCAGAACTTAATGCGGGTTAAACCCTCAACCTCTGTCATCTGCCCATTTCTTTACAAATGTAAGGTTAACCTTCCAGGTCATGAGCAAATAGTCATAAGCTTGTGTTGTAAGTCATGCTTCCATAACCTTTTGTAAGGACCATCTGTTATGGAGGGATGTATATCTATAGACTTTGCATATGTTCTGATAAACCTCTATGTAATCAAAAAGTCAATGTAGTATTGAGTTTTTTCACCTATAGAAAGTCTGATCCGTGGATTTCTTACCTCTAAGACATTTGGGCCTATTATTTCATTAAAGTGGTATTCCCAAAATATTCAGCCTTTTCCGTCAGTCCCATAGAAATGAACTGGTAACGCCCTGTTGTCAGTTTATTCATATATTTCTAGGAGGAATATGGGTGGCTTTACAAAGGACAGCTATTGTCTGAGTAGATAGTAAGTACACGAGGTGCTGCTTCTGAACCCCTGCTGTCTAGAGGACTGTGAGATCCAAGACTAATGAGGGAGAACAACACTTCAGGCTTCATGTATTTACATAAAAAGTTCCGTCATTTTTGTTTCAATGAGCGCAATTGTTAGTACATGTAGAAGAATGCAGAGGCGTAACTTGAAGCTCCTGGGCCCCAATGCAAAACCTGGAATGGGGCCCCCAACTACAATGCTTTATTCATAGTACAGGGCTCCCTATATAGAGAAGAGAGGCCTTATAGGCCCCCCAAGGCTCCTGGGCCAGGGTGCAACCGCATCCCCTGCATCCTCTATAGTTACGCCCCTAGGAATACATCAATATAGTAGACCACTGTGGACCCCACTTGAAAAATGTAATTGCTTACCAATAAGGGCTTTCATAGACATCAGTACAAAACCAAAAATTTAGAGTCAGTATGTAATTTGTAGGAACATTGTCTACCTGGTTGTTGGGATTTGCCCAGCTATGACAGAAGGAGAATTTAGTGTTTAGTAAAACTCTCCTATCACCTGTAATAAAGGCTTCTGGGAATGTTGTACTCAATGTCTGTGATTTTTGATGTACTACATTGCTAAAATAATTTGACCCAAGTTTATTAGACTCGCTAAAAGAATAATATAAGCAAAGGATTTTTTTATAGTGTCTTAGTGATGCTTCCAAACCAATTTACGAAGTCCGTATACTGAAGAGCAAACGACTGAGCTAGCACTTGGTAGTAGGTCCATTTGTTCTTTATTGTGCTTTGTATGATATGTCTGAGCTGACTTTTGTGAGCCCGCTGATGCGCGTAGCTGACTTCCAAGAATGCTTCTCTTTTACCGGCAGATGACTGGATCAATAAACAATGGGACTGCTGGCTAAAGTTTTCTGCATAGAGAATGACCAAATTCTGCATCACTTGATTGTTTCGCAGTTAGATCATTCAGCGCTTGTTCGAAAATGATTTTATAGATTGGAGTTGAATGACTAGAAAACACAAAGAAACTTCCTGTTTACCATCGACAGCTGGGCAAAACAGTCCAACTGCGCTGATCAGTTTTCTGAATGATATCGACAGCAGGAATTGATAGTTTTTTAGTGTCAATACAACACATTATTAACACTTTGGTTGACTTGGACAAGTCAATATGTGTGACTGATATTGCACAACTATTTTGTATGATCATACTTTCCAAGTGTCCATATTTATAATGAGGTGGGAGAATATCCCTTATCTTTGTGTATGGCCAACTAAAGGCTAAACTGGAAGTTTCACTACCAACCGTCTCACTGACGACTTCTTCTATGATGCCATATTGCTATAGTGGTGGGACTTTCCTTGCTTCCATTGCACTGCATAACTTGAGTCAATAGTTTTGACACAATGCATTGTCCAGGGACAGATTTTCATCTTGCATTATAATGCAATGATGTTTCCCTGTAAGCAAAGGTCTCTATATAGCTCCAGTCTTAAAGGGGTATTTTCACTTGATATGGATATGGCACTGGATATGGCATAAATCTGATATACATGGGTCCCACCTATGGAACCCACACCTATTGCCAGAATGTTGGCTATAATTATGGAAACTGCTAACCTAGAGTTTTTGGAACTCTTCATTCACTTCCATGGGATATATGGAAACGGCTTAGAATAATTCTGGCCAAAGCATAAAGACAGAGGGAGCTGGGCAGAGCTCTCTGAAGGGGACAGTCTTGTGCTGTGTTGTATGGGGTCATAGCCAGAGCGGTTGCTGCTGGCCTAATATGCTGGTCAACCAGGGGTTGTGTTGGCGTTGTGTGCTGGGGTGAAGCAACCGGTTGGCCGGTGATGACTTGAAGAAGGATTAATTTGACAACATTGATTAAAAATACTTTAGTTTATTTAGAACTGGCAGGTGTAACGCATCTCATGGTAGGCATACCTCAAAACACGCTATACCTGCTAGCTCAAAATAAAGTATAGTTTTGGTCAATACCATCGAATCTATCCTACTTCAAGCCTTCACCGGCCAACAGGCTGCGCAAGGGCCTTACTCTCACTTTCACTATTATATATTTCATTATTCCAATATCTGCCATAATTAACTGAAATGCAAATCATCCTCTAAGGCTTTGTATTCGTAATAAACGTTACAACAGATACTGATATTGTACATTTCAGGACACTCCAGAATGTGCGGCTATCTAGATTGTTTCTGGGTTGTGGCTATAATAGGAGTCATTTTGGGGCCACTGGGAAAAGTCAAATTGCCTCCTGAAGTGCGTTAAGTGGTTTCTGAAATCTACAGGATTTTTTTTTTATTATTTCTTCATTATTGGGTGCAATGAATAATCCCTTGCTGACCCTTGTTTAACCCCTTCATGTTCACATTTCTGCACCATTCTACTCTGCCTAATGGTTACTCAGTAACAACAGTGCAAACTATTACCTAATGGACAATTACTAATGACCTACACCAATATTTCTACAACAGTTGATACATCACAGGAGGTCTTCAGCTACATTGTATATAACATACAGCATAATTTAAGAAAGTATAGGTGCTTTCACATCTGTGTTCGGGGAGCAGGAAAGGGGAATCCCTGCGGCCAAAGGCTCCGTCTCAGGATGGAACCGAACAGCGCTGGGCGGACTCCATTGACTATAATGGGGGGAGTTTGGTTTCCGCTCAGCTGTCCGGCTTTTAGATGCAATAAGTTTTTTTTTTTTTCTCCAGTAATTTATGCCGGATCTGCGATGGATTGCAATGCAGATCTGAATCTGGATCTCTGATCAAAAGATAAAGCTTAGAAGTCGCTGCTTGTCAGTAAGGGGCTGTTCACATCTCCTTTTTAAAAACTTGCCACACATTTGTGTCTGTTTTTACATTAAAAAAATATATACATTTTCACTGTAATAGCCTTTCTTTTAAATAAAGTTGTTTTTTTTTTCCCTTTTTTAAGCTTTTGCAAACAAAAAGAAATTTATTAAACAAATGGAAACGTAAAGCTTCACATTTGCAAACCTTTACCCCTGACGGCAGGGTACTTCGAGCATTAGGCCACTCTCGGACGTGCGTTTTTGAACACATGGTACAGCGTTTGACAGCGCTTTTTAATGCACCCTATCATTGTGATGGGTGAGGAGGTGCGTTAAAAAGCGCTAAAATGCACAGAAATAGAACAGACAGCACTCGAAATTTATGGTTAGGGCGGCACTCGGGATTCAGTGCTAATCACCGTAAAAAGCGGTGTGTGTGACGGTGACCTTAGTTTTTGGTTTTTTTGTGGAAGAGAAAAGCTTGAAAAAAAGTTTAAAAAAAAGGAGGTCAAAAATGATGATGAGTATACACATACAACTAATTCTATCTGGGTACGTCAAGCAATGCAACTTAAATACTTTTTGTGTACGCTGGACGTACAGTTAAAACGTGATGTGAGCAGCCTGTAAAATATTAGATTCATTAAATACAAAAAATCAAACCAACCTACAATTAGGACTTAAACAGATGGATGTACGTCACAAAACCTACTCATTTGCACAGTGAATGAGTATGTTTTGCGCGTATGCCTGCATAAATACTGGGCGTATTTGGGAAGGCACCGCTCCTTCAAACTGGCAGGAGCAAAAAAATCCGCCCTGATTTAAATGGCTAATTAGCCTAGCGCAGTGTCGGTCACCTCAGGTATGTGTGCAGCATTTAGAGCATACCTGCATGTGCAGATGTGCATGTTTGCGCACCTCCCATATACCTCTATGGGACTCTTTGGTGCGCTAACATGTACAAGATAGGGCAGGTCCAATTTCTTTGTACCCGTGAAAACATACAAGTGAGAATGAACCCATTGAAATCAGTGATTTTTCCCGCACGCAAAAAGACTTGTCTGTTTAAGCCCTTAACTCAAGCAATAACTTATTCTACGCTACAGTTCATTCATTTCAATACACAACAAATGAGGCAAATGTTTCGTACTCCTGAGCATTGTTTCCTAATGAACTGAGCCTTGACTTCCTTAAACTTTCCTCTCATCAGAGTCTCTATTCCGAGCAGTGCTCACCACATTTATTTGCCTAATAACTCCACATTCATCACAATCTAGCTTCTTCTGTGCTTTTCAGAAAACACTATGATTTGGGTGGTGTACGGAAATGAGCTGCAGTGTGGATTACGGTATTTACTGGCTAGCAGAATCTAAGCTAGTGAAGTCCTAGCACCTTGTATAGAGATGAAGCCACCTAGCTCCACCTAGCAGATATGTAAATGCCCTGCCGTTACATGGGGCCTCCGTTATTATCGCACTCTCAATACGCACACAGTTGTGCAATACACTGCGCAATTCCACAGGAAAAAAAAAAACCCATCTGGAACTCCTTGGGCTAAATACCTATTTATAATCATGGCGGGGGTCTGTCCCGTGCCATGTGAACTGGCTGTGCCAGCGCAAAAAATACAGTAATATGCCCAAAAAACGCGCACAAAAGCACATAGTTCACACGCATATACATTGTGCCTACCCAAGCGTTTTTGCACACACGTCTGTGTAAAGGGGCCTGTATTTGCCAATAGAAAGTCCTCTGAGCGAGCGGGGTTGTACGGGGATTTATGCATGTTCTGAAGCCAAAGTCTGCTGAAGATGATGTTAGGTGAGAACATATAAAGGATGGATATTACTCCTCTTTTTTTTGAAAATAACTTCTGGTTTTGGCTTCAAAAACTGCATTAAAAAAACCTAGAGAAAACCTTTACATGTGACAGCGTCCTCGCCGTGCACACCTTTCTACTCCCCAATTCTATTAGCACTTTCTTATACCAACTTGTCTCCAGATTTCTGCTCTGATGGCAGAAAATTTCAGGACTCGGCCGCTTGGAATGATACTTGCTGCTGCGGCCTTTCTGCATCTGCAAGCCTCATCGGATTTGGAAGCCGGGGCCAAAGTGCTTATGTGAGAAAATGCTTCCAACACGAATCCGCTGACCTTTTTGTGATATAGTTAGCAGTTTGCCATTAGGTGATTGAATTTTAATAATTCACTTAAGTGCGTTCTGACATTGGATGATTTCTCTGCTGCTTCATTTGCTTAAACTTTCTTCATCTACCGGAGACCTTAATTCATTTATGTAAACCTATTCGATGAAATGTCCTTCTAAGCGTTGGACTACATTCACACGGACATATTTGTGCGCACAATACACAAAGAATAGGACGCGTTTATGTCAATGGGTTTGTTCACATGCGCTATGTTCCCTGCGCATAATGCTAATGCAAACCCCCCACCCCCCACATTTGTGCACCATAGGTCCCCATTGAGGACAATGGAGGTGCACAAATGCGCACACAATACATTAGGAGATACGGGATTTGCTGCGTAATTCGCTGGGAAAAAACACATCCGGAGCACATTATCCTAATTAGCCATTTAAATCGGTGTCCGGAGCACATTATCCTAATTAGACATTTAAATCGGTGTGTCTTTGTTTGCCGCGCGCAAATGAACATGCCATGTAGTAGCAAAAAGTACAGTAAAATACGCCAATGCGCTCACAAAAAAGCATAGCTCATCCAGGAAAAACGCTACGCCACTGTTGGTTTGAACGGGGCCCAAGTCTTTGCAGTATATCATTAGCTACACCAGAATACACCCTCATTGGTGCACATTTACTAATCCTGCTCATTCACATGGCTGTATGCCATTATGGTGCACAATCAGTGTGTGAAAATGAGACCGTTGTACTGCATGTGTACATGTATTTTGTGTATGTAGTTTTTTGTGCACATATTGACTGAATTTTTCACAGGCACAAAAAAAGGAGAGCCATTTGATTTAATTTTTTAGCACACCGTCTCCTGGCTTCATGCGTTACAGCGCAGTGACTACGCATGTAACGTGTATTCAGTGCATTCTTTTTAGGCCTCGGATACACTTGATTGGTAATTTTGGTCCGCCATACATACCAAAATAGGAGATGCCGCAATTGTTGTTCACATACATAAAATACATTGTAGAATACACCAATGGAAGCCAATGGTGTTCTGTGCTATGCATAATAAAATATCCAGGTAATATAGATGGAGAATACTCCTGTGTGAATGAGCCCTAATAGACTGCATAAACTATAACCAGGCGAACTGTCTCCTGTGCCCAGCCCGTGGTTCGTGAGCCACGTTGGGTTCACTATCTCCTGTGCGTTACCCACCATAGTAGTGTTGAGTTTCGGCCATGTGCACTGGCTGCAATGTGACTATTACCAACGTATTCTCTACGCAGAACATGGCCATTTGGTATAATAACAGTATTTCAAAGTGAAATATAATTGAGATTCTGTGATTTTGTGTTTCGCCACATATAATTTAACAAATTTACATGAATGCGGCTCCCAAGTTCAGTGTTACTCAGAAGGTTGGGGATCTCTGATCGAAAGCTACTTTTAGACACACTAATCGTTCAGTGTTACATTCCTATGTGAAACACTAAACGATCAGTGATTAAATTGCCCAACAAGTGAACGAGACGGTGCCAATTGTTATGCCGGCTGAAACTGAGTGCCGAGCAAGAAACTCATGGTTCTCATTCGGCAATGACTGGATTTAAACAGACTATTATCGTTAAAGTTTTGCTCATTTGAATGACTTTTTGAACGGTAATCATACCATCTAAATGCAGCATAAGAGATTTTTTAAGCTTACCTTGCTTGAAAATGTTGGCACACATTGTTACATCTTACGTCACATCCCCTTCCAATAAACCATGCCCATTTCAAAAAAGCCATACCCCTTCTAATAAATCACCCCCACACCCAAGTGAGCTCTGGCTGAGGCCGGCTCAAAAAGCGTCTTTCGTGTACTCAAGTTTTTGGGTACAAAATGTATACTCAGAAGTAAACTTAAGTTTGGGGGGTGGGGGGACTTGTTGTTTGTATAGCACCAACTTATTCCAAAGCGCTTTCAGGTAATTTATTTATTACCCCCCCCCCCCCCCCCCCCCCCAGCAAGCTGGGTACACATTTTACCAACCTCGGAAGCAAGTCAATGGAATATGGTCAGCAGCACTTGCCAAACTCCATGTAATCAGTAGGAAATATCGGACATAAGAATGGGTGCACGCCTTGAGAAACCGAATCCCAGGTTCCAAAATGTAGTCCCGATAGTTGTATGTAGAGGCAGCACTCCAAACAGCAGAGTAATGTAGTCCACAGACTTTTATTTCAACTCATGGCATGAGGCTGAGTCAACCTTGAGCCGCAACCTTCAGGTCATGAGTGAGATTTTAGGACTGCATACTGCTGCCTTGGCACTCTGCACCACACAAGGCCCCCAATTAATTGGTAAAGATGCTGTGGGGTTAGGAGTGTCAGGGCCCAGTCCCCCTCTCTAGTAGCACATCAGTGTAGGGGCTATGATGGAGAAAACATGGGTTTTCTTTACTAGTAAAGTTGAAACTTTAAAATTCACATCAGACTTCCTATGTTCTGGAATATGCCTGAACAAGACATGTGTCCGCACACTCAATGATCACACCGACATTGTCACATAATGTATACTGCATGCATAATATGACCAAGACTTCCTGCGGATACTGAAAATTCTATTCTTCAATATTTTCAGGTGTATTTAGTGACTTTTATGACTGAGCACATTATTCATTTTGCACTTCATAACTCCAACTAATCTTGTATATAGTCTCTGTTATATTGTGATCAGCCCTAGAATCAGAGGCTGGTTGTCCACTTCATCCGTATTCATAAATGATGGGACTTCTACAAACAGTAGATGTCACTGAGGATTCATGAGACCATAACAGAACCCGAGGGCTTCTACGGAACACCGGGAACCGCCAGGTACATTCTAGTGTTCTTGGCGGTAGGGATGGGTTATTGGTTATAACATACTCCTCAGAACAACGTTTTGAAGAAGCGGGAACATCATGTTACTACTTATTACCATGAATTATTAAATAAGTTAAAATCCAACATGTAACTCCCACGATAGGTCACTTCTGCCACGTGCGCGATACGGAGACTAGTTTATAGTAATATGCACACCTCGACATTAGAGTGTAACAATATACATCAAAGTAAACAGTCCATGGACGTGCAGCATATAACATATAAAATCCCTTTTCAGAGCCCCTAGTATACCATAAAGACCCTTACAAGAAAGTGCCATACTGTTATACTGACATTACAGTGGACTACTTGTAATATAAATGCCTGGCTATGATGGTATATAAATTAAATGGCCACTTTATTAGAGACACCTGCCCTTTCATTATTGAAGTTTTCCTGGGTGGAAGTTGATCCTGTGACTATGAGGTACAAGTATAAAATAAAGCAAGTTCATTCTCCATGGATCGGTTCCGGGTGTAAATTCATATTAGAATAGAAAAATCGTGTGATCTCAACAATTTCGAATAAGGAATGGTCATTGGCGCTAGACTAGCCAGGGCTAGTATTTCAAAAACTGCCAACCTTTTGGGGTTTTCTTATGCAACATTGTTGAGAGTATACTGAGAATGGTGAGATCAAGGAAAAACATACAGAGAATCGAGATCCTGTGGATGTGAACAACTCATCGAGAAAAGGGGTCAGAGGAGAATGTCAAGAATGGTCATGATGAACAGGCAGTGCACAATCAAGCAAATTACAGCTGAATACAATGTTGGCGCGCCAACTAATGTGCCTGAACGCACATCTTTCTTTAGCACAGATGGGCTACAACAGTAGGCAAACAGTTTGTGTTGAAAAGCAAGACTCCACTGAACTAAAGAGTACAAAAATTGTATCACTAAAAAGGGGCGACACGTCACCTGGGCAGATGAGTCCAGATGAACCATGCCGATGGGAGAGTCAGAATTTGGTACAAGCAGCATGATTCAATGAACCCTTCTTGTCAGCTCATCAGAACATGTCAGCATTTCCATGTAATTTGTGGCAACTGCAAGAAGCTTCCTGTCCGCAACAGTCAATATTCCTACAGAACGATTTAGTGGAATTTATAGGATGATGCATTTCTGCATTTCTGAAGGCCAAATAAGGTCCAACACACTGCTAGATGGATGTGGCCATTCAGGGTTTTGTACGGCCGCAGACATCAGAAGTAGCATTATTTGGATTTTTGAAATATGTCTTGATATATCCTAGAGAAACAAGAGTGTTTGTGAATTGTAGTATAGGTGGTGAAGACCATTAGCATGGTAGGTTACAGGCTGCTATGTGCCGCATGAGTATGCCATCTATATATCTGTGTAACGCAGGAAAATCAAGACCCCCTTCCCCGACACCTTCCTTGTACCTGTCCATAGAGTTCCTCTCTGTGCTGTGGATGTGCTGGCTGGTGTGCCGCCTCACACGCGCAGTGCAGAGAATAATGTGGATCCGCGGCGATTTCAATATTGACCTTTCGGAATCGCTGCCAGACGGATGGCTTTCATTGACTAGAATAGGAATGTGATTTTCCCCCTACAAGCGGAAAATTGCAAATGATTTCCGCTCATGGCTATGGGAAAAGCGTTTTTCATACCATGTCTACGGGCAATATTTGCTGCGGGATCCAGAGGCGAACACTTGCTTAGGATCCTGCAGTGCAAATACGCCAGTGTGCATTGGGCCATAATCTGGGGTGACCAAGTAGGCAATATGAACGGCAAGTGACCCCTTTTAAATACATTTCATATATTTTACTAGAGAGGATATAATAATATTTGTAAGTCAGTTTGGGGAAAAAGTAATTTAAATGCCACTTTAATAACATCATCCCATATTTCAATAAAGTAATGGAAGTGACAAACGTGTACACGGATTTGTAACAAATAACATTTAACCCAGCCGCCCGTGTAACATGAATTGTTATTGTAGATAAATCCGCAGGGAAACGACTGATAAATTAGCGGTTAAAATTGACAAGTGACAAGACTTTTGGAAACATCATTTGTCTTCTTTCAACAGTGAAGGTGATATCCATGCATTTCAAATAATGCCTTTTCCTGCGCCTAAAACTGTGAAAATAACAGGCAGCCGGTTGTATAAACACACCGTTCCTCCCAAATCCCTTTTTATAACAGTCTGGGAGCGCACCGGGCTATTATTCCCCATTGCTTCCAAATTGAACATTTTTACAGTGCATCACTATTACCGAGTCCGTAGCTTTCCCCGCGTATAGTAGGGCATACCTCAGCACGGAGCGCCGTCCCCACCGTGAGCGCTACATGTCTCTCTGGATTAAACAAACCATTTGTTAAACTTTTACTGGAAGCATACCAGAACTGACGGGGATTAAGCTCAGCATAACCTGGTCTTTGTGGAAGGATACTGACATGGAAGAAAGGAAAAGTTTCCAACAGTCCAGTCTCAATGGGGAAATCTGTAGCCCCTGTGTTGTGCCAGAAGGATATACTGAGCTTCAGTACTGCAACAGTGCCTTCAATTATGTTTCTTCATGCACAAGGCCTTATAAGAGATCCATACAACCTCCACGGCACCCAGAGACTTCTATTGGCTTTACTGTACCTCTGCATTTTGTTGATTCTATACGGAAGTTCTATAGGCATTGTGCCATACGCTATCACAGTCCGTATTATAGATGTATTTGTCCCACAAGCATTGCTGCTAGAGGAGATGATCTGAAACATACAGTGCTCCAAAGAGTAACACACGGAGGCCCTATAAGACCTTGAAGGGATACCCTAGTAACCCTGTTTAATTTTTCCTTATGGAGTCTTTCAGTCTCCTACCAAACGGAAATGGACACCTGAGCAAGAATCAAGAGTAGTATTTGTTTCCATATGTTAATACCTAGTGGGGCATTCTTTGCCCCTAGTGACATTGGATACGCTCCCATTGCATACTTTCTACTAACATCTGATACATGTCAGTTGGTATTTCCCTCAATTCATCCTGCAAATGTCTGATGTCTCTCAAGGAAGATGGACGCTGTTCATATTTCTTGACCTGAAGTTCCAGTTTATCCCAGAGTTGCTCAGTAGAGTTTAGTATGTTTCGAGCAATGGTGTAAAGGTCCAGTATTGTCACTCACTGCTTACAGGACAGTGTTTGCTTTTTGCCTTGATTTAGTTCGGTATGTAACATTTTACTGACGTGTCGCTATCAAGTATGGGAAATTTTGATAAATGGCAACATATGCTACATTTTGAAAGGCAGCTATTTAATGTGACCTTAATAGCGTGTACACATTACTGTCCTTCTTCTGTTGCCTGAGTAATTCTGTAGTCCTATATCCATAGCGCTACAAACCCTTCTGAGGTGATGGCGCAGGTATCATACGGAAAATGGAAAAACAAAGGGGTTCTTAAAAACCCTACAGACTATTTTAGTTTCCTAAGCAGGACCCCAACTATTAAACACTAGTTGGGTGTAATAGGATACAAAGTGCTGACACTGATAGTACAAGTAGACCGCCAGCTCTTCTCATCTAAGAGACATGCGCTTATAGGGCTTCTTTTTTTTTTTTACACCCAGGACACAACCACGTCCAAATTTAAATCTGTATTTGGCCTAATGAGTTTCAGGTACACATTTGCACACCCCTCATAGACATCTATGGGGAGCTTTTGGGGCTCATATGCGGGACAACGTATACAGATTGGCGCACAGATTATAATTGGTCTGATTTTTTTCATGGATCATAATTGGACACGCCTGTCTGAATAAGCCCTTTTAATGCATCTATAAGGGTGATATCTGTACGAAATACTCAGACCCTTGTCGTCCTCTTAGGCCAGATTCACACTAGCGTAAGCGGATTTATGCGCAATGAGTTTAATGTGTCCTTCCCTGCGCAAATGCGCAGTAAAATAAAACATGTTGCATATCATTTTCTGTGCAACTAAATTGCGCATGCCAAATACGCACATGGAAACGAACACATTAAAATCAATAGGTCCCATATTCTGCATATTGTGCGTGCAAATACATTTGTGTGAATACAGCTTTAAACTTGCTATTCTGGGTGTGAGCGCGATGTGTTGCACACATCTATGAACTTGTGATTTTCATGAGTGTAAAAAAAAAAAAATTGCAAGTTCTTCCAAAAATTTCAGTGGTAAAAATCGCACTCGCGTGCAAATCACAGGCCATGCGAGTAAGATGCAATTGTTTTTAAAGATCCCATAGAAAATAACGGGGAATCGACTCAAAATAGGACATGCAGCGATCTGTTAGTCTTGCAGCATCGCTGCAAGAGTAAACACATTGAAATCAGTGTAAAGTTCCATCCATATCGCTCTCAGATGGAACGCGCTTGTGAAAATCGCTTGTGTGAATGTGCCTTGAAGTGACCTATAAGATGCCTGGAGTAACAGTTTATGATGGTCAGTAGGGATGAGTGAGCGTACTCGGAAAAGCACTACTCGCTCGAGTAATTTGCTTTATCCGAGTATCGCTGTGCTCGTCCCTGAAGATTCGGGTGCCGGCACGGAGCGGGGAGCTGCAGGGGAGAGCGGGGAGGAACGGAGGGGAGATCTTTCTCTCCCTCTCTCCCGCCCGCTCTCCCCTGCTCCCCGCTGCGACTCACCTGTCAGCCGCAGCGGCACCCGAATCTTCAGGGACGAGCACAGCGATTCTCGGATAAAGCACATTACTCGAGCGAGTAGTGCTTTTCCGAGTACGCTCGCTCATCTCTAATGGTCAGTAAGATTAATAACTTTATGGATATATATCTGTCTAGCAGTGTATCGCCGATGCTGCCTGCATGGCATGGTGCTCCCTGTATGGACTAGTGTTTGCAGGGCTGTGGGACTTGTAAATACCTTCCAGGGCAGGACGTGTATACTTTACATATTTGCTATGTACACTGGAGGATATTCATAAGTATACACATGTGTGGCTTACTGGTCCAATATTATCAAAGCAAGATAAAGTGCAGTCTATGGCATGTCTGTTCATGGCTAGTAATTCATTACTATTGCTAGAGTTAGTTGTGTTAATGGCAATGCTACTTTTTTTGAGATGTGACAGGAGTAGTTTATAAGAAGGATATTTTTTTACTTTTTTTTTTCAGGAAAAGCTCTTATAAACAACTAGCTGATATACCCGGCTTCACCCGAGTTATTTTGGTACAGGTGTTTACCTGTTGTTCGCATGAAAAATTTCATGAAGTCATGGTTACTTCAGAGGAACTGAGGAATAATATATGTATACACATATAGGAGCATTAGATTCTCCTCAGACTGCATGTACCAATGTCCCTCTGCAGAATGTGCCACCCCTCCCACTCTCCTCACTTTTTACCCTTAAAGGTAACGACTAGAGATGAGCGAACGTACTCGGATAGGCACTACTTGTCCGAGTAATGTGCCTTATCCGAGTACCGCTGTACTCGTACTCTAAGATTCGGGGCGCTCCGCTGCTGACAGGTGAGTCGGAGCGGGGAGCGGGGCAGAGCGGCCGGGAGAGAAGGAGAGAAAGATCTCCCCTCCGTTCCTCCCCGCTCTCCCCTGCAGCTCCCCGCTCCGCAGCGCGTCCCGAATCTTAGAGCACGAGCACAACGGTACTCGGATAAGGCACATTACTCGGACGAGTAGTGCCTATCCGAGTACGTTCGCTCATCTCTAGTAACGACCCTTTTTATTCAAATTTAACCCCTGACTGGAGGTTGCTGCACCTTCTTAGTCTTAAAGACACACTCCATCCCTGCAGTCCATGTCCGCTTCCTTATGTACTTTACAGCCTTTCAGTATATACACACAGAGGTCAGTTAGATTCTTTTTGGTATATATACTTAGAGGTGAGGTAGATTCTCCTCAGTATATACACACAAAGGTCAGTGATTTTCTCCTCAGTATATACACATAGAGGTGAGGTAGATTCTCCTCAGTATATACACATTCTTCTCAATATATACACATAGAGGTCAGTTAGATTCTCCTCAGTATATACACATAAAGGTGAGGTAGATTCTCCTCAGTATATACACATAGAGGTGAGGTAGATTCTCCTCAGTATATACATATAGAGGTGAGGTAGATTCTCCTCAGTATATACACATAGAGGTGAGGTAGATTCTCCTCAGTATATACACATAGAGGTGAGGTAGATTCTCCTCAGTATATACACATAGAGGTGAGGTAGATTCTCCTCAGTATATACACATAGAGGTGAGGTAGATTCTCCTCAGTATATACACATAGAGGTGAGGTAGATTCTCCTCAGTATATACACATAGAGGTGAGGTAGATTCTCCTCAGTATATACACATAGAGGTGAGGTAGATTCTCCTCAGTATATACATATAGAGGTGAGGTAGATTCTCCTCAGTATATACACATAGAGGTGAGGTAGATTCTCCTCAGTATATACACATAGAGGTGAGGTAGATTCTCCTCAGTATATACACATAGAGGTGAGGTAGATTCTCCTCAGTATATACACATAGAGGTGAGGTAGATTCTCCTCAGTATATACACATAGAGGTGAGGTAGATTCTCCTCAGTATATACATATAGAGGTGAGGTAGATTCTCCTCAGTATATACACATAGAGGTGAGGTAGATTCTCCTCAGTATATACACATAGAGGTGAGGTAGATTCTCCTCAGTATATACACATAGAGGTGAGGTAGATTCTCCTCAGTATATACACATAGAGGTGAGGTAGATTCTCCTCAGTATATACATATAGAGGTGAGGTAGATTCTCCTCAGTATATACACATAGAGGTGAGGTAGATTCTCCTCAGTATATACACATAGAGGTGAGGTAGATTCTCCTCAGTATATACACATAGTATATACACATAGTATATACACATAGAGGTGAGGTAGATTCTCCTCAGTATATACACATAGAGGTGAGGTAGATTCTCCTCAGTATATACACATAGAGGTGAGGTAGATTCTCCTCAGTATATACATATAGAGGTGAGGTAGATTCTCCTCAGTATATACACATAGAGGTGAGGTAGATTCTCCTCAGTATATACACATAGAGGTGAGGTAGATTCTCCTCAGTATATACACATAGAGGTGAGGTAGATTCTCCTCAGTATATACACATAGAGGTGAGGTAGATTCTCCTCAGTATATACACATAGAGGTGAGGTAGATTCTCCTCAGTATATACACATAGAGGTGAGGTAGATTCTCCTCAGTATATACATGTAGAGGTGAGGTAGATTCTCCTCAGTATATACACGTAGAGGTGATGTAGATTACCCTCAGTATATACACATAGAAGTGGGGTAGATTCTCCTCAGTATATACACATAGAAGTGGGGTAGATTCTCCTCAGTATATACACATAGAATTGGGGTAGATTCTCCGCAGTATATACACATAAAGGTCAGTTATATTCTCCTCAGTATATGCACACAGATGTCAGTTAGATTCTCCTCAGTATATACACATATAGGTGAGGTAGATTCTCCTCAGTATATACACATAGAGGCGAGGTAGCTTCTCTTCAATATATACACTTAGAGGTGAGGTATATTCTCCTCAGTATATACACAGAGGTCAGTTAGATTCTCCTCAGTATATACACATAGAGGTGAGGTAGATTCTCCTTGGTATATATACTTAGAGGCTAGGTAGATTCTCCTCAGTATATACACACACAGAGGTCAGTAATATTCTCCTCAGTATATACACATAGAGGTGAGGTAGATTCTCCTCAGTATATACACTTAAAGGATAGGTAGATTCTCCTCACTATATACACATTGTTCTCAGTATATACACATAGAGGTGAGGTAGATTCTCCTCAGCATTTATACTTAGAGGTGAGGTAGATTCTCTTCAGTATATACACATAGAAGTGAGGTAGATTTTCCTCAGTATATATACTTAGAAGAGAGGTAGATTCTCCGCGATATATACACATAGAGGTCAGTTATATTCTCCTCAGTATATGTACACAGAGGTCAGTTAGATTTCCCTCAGTGTATACACATAGAGGTGAGGTAGCTTCTCCTCAGTATATACACTTAGAGGAGAGCTAGATTCTCCTGAGTTTATACACACATAGGTCAGTTAGATTGTTGTGCAAAATTTCACGCTTGTATGACACTGGGAAGTAATATTACATAGGGGTGCACTTACTTTGGCAATTAGCATTAAATAATCGAGATGGGACCTCTTTACTTTTCCTATTTAGGACCTAAAGAATGCACCTGCCAAATTTTATGTTTGTACGACATTGGAAAGTAGAGAAATAGTGGTGAGTCAGTCAGTGAGGGCTTTCGTCTAGATAAATAGATAGACTTACATAATATTTGTGCCAAAATATACAAAAGTGGTGAAAAAATGAGGTATGGCTTAGCCGGAGGGGGCACAAAAGGATAAATTATTGTGGAAAACTGAACACAATAATTAGGGAGGCTCTAATACCCTGTTGTACCGCCTCTAGCTTGGATGCAGGATGTGATATGGATGGTTATGGAGACTCTAGTACCCTGTTGTACCGTCTCTATCTTGGATACAAGACGTGATATAGATGGGCATGGAGGCTCTTAGTACCCTGTTGTACCACCTTTAGTTTGGATACAAGATGTGATAAGGGTGGGCATGGCAGCTCTAGTACCCTGTTGTACCGCCTCTAGCTTGGATACCAGATGTCATAAGGGTGGGTATTGAGGCTCTAGTACCCTGTCGTACCACCTCTAGCTTGGATACTGGATGTGATATGGGTAGGCACGGAGGCTGTAGTACCATGTTGTACCACCTCTAAGTTGGATAGAAGATGTGATAAGGTCGGGTATGAAGGCATACAGATAGTGTATGGTATCCTGTGGCATATTTGCTATAAATGAGTATGTAGATTGTCCCAATTTGTAGGCTGTCAAATTGGTATCCCAGATAGTGCCATACATGTTCTATTGGTCATAAATCTTGCGAACGAGCAGGCCTAGAAGTGTGACAATGTTGTGGAGACATTCCTGTGACACCCTTGCTGTGTGCGGCCGAGCATTATTCTGCTGCCTCTTGGAAGCCACCATGAGAGGAACACATGTGGCTGCAGGATGTCCTGAACATATCACTGAGCTGTCATTGTCTCTCGTACCACTACTAGGGGTGACCAATTGTTGTATGCGATAGCCCCCCCAGACCATCACACTAGCGTTGGGGGATATGTGCTGCTTCACAGGAAAGGCAGGATTGAGCCGCTTACTCCTAGGTCTCCAGACACGAACATGGCCATCATTGATGCACAAACTAACCTGGATTTGTCGCTGAAGACAACCCGGTTCCACTCCATAGCAGTCCAGTTTCGTTGTTCACGGCACCACTGTGAACAGAGGCAACAGGGTGTAGATGCCAAAAGCAATATGCGTCATGGGTGCATTTAGATCAAATGTCCTTCAGCTTGGAAGCGCCTGGAAATGGTTCAGACAGATGCAGGGATCTGTAACGATGGCGCCACCTGTCTCTGGATGGCGGACAATGAAATAGTTGGAGCTGCTCATCCTTATCAGATGATCCTCTCTACTGGCGGTCTATCGAAGGTGTCCTGAGCCCAGTCGCTTTCTGTGTGTGCCTTCACGCATCCATACTGGTTCCAACACCTGTCTAGTAAGAACGGCCCAGGTGTCGGCAATTCATCAATGCCACCCTCCAGCTTCTTGCATTACAATAATGTGCCCCCTCTCAAACTCTATTAACTGGGTGAAGTCTCTTCAGCTACCATGTTCCCTCGAAAATAAGGCCCTATCTTATATTAATTTGTGCCCCGAAAGAGGCACTAGATCCTATTTTCAGGGGGCGTCTTATTATACTTACCTAGCAGGCTCGGTCCAGGTACCGCCTGCTCCTCTTCATAGCTCCAACGCTCGCTTCCCTCAGTCGTCGGCACTCGTACAACATCACTTCCTGGTTAAAGGATTCTTAAATCCTGCCTCCAGGAAGTGATGACTGGGATTGATTCATCCAGCGCTGCATTGATTAGCATATGCAGTTAACCGCTGGTGATACATACAATGGAAACAGGTACGCATGGTGAGCGGCCAGGCTCACAGCCGGAATCCATTGCGGGCCTCCTGCATGTGGAATCTGGTCCGCCCATGTGAGCCCGGCTTAATTCGCATAATCACTCAGAAGTTGATAAACTGATGTTTAGTTTGTGTCAGTTACTAATTGACTAAAAGATCAATAAAATGGTAGCAGGAATCTGTTTCTTCACTCACATTACAAAATCATTACATATTGCGGTTGGCAGCACCACCGTGCTTGCTGTATATGGTAGCTAATATAAGTACTATCACTGATATGAACAGATACCTCTAATTATATATGAATTCAGCAGAAAGTAACGATTTGTCCATCAATCTAAAATGGAGCAGGCTTAAAATATTTATCAATAAAAAGATAACTAACCGTTTTATTTGTATTTCTCGTAGGTAAAAACCTGCTATCAAAACGTGGACTCGTCCGTCTTCTGAACCATGACGCTGTGTGTGCTTCATGCTGGCATGGTGCTGGTAATGGCGTCACTGATCTATGCAGTTAGTTTCCCTGAAGACGACGAACCGGTCAACATTGTAGATTATCACTGTAAGTATTTTTGCTATTTACTACACATTGTGCGAAGTACAAACTGTCTGAACGGTGATAGATTTACCAGATCTGTTATATAGGGGCTGCAGACATGGCCTATTTATAGAGATATCATGGTGGAAACCCAAGTGTGGGGGTACCCCTCAGGTCCTAGTGAGGTCATTAGATTTTAGTGGATTAGTGATTGGATGAGTAGTAAAATTGCAACTAAGAAATACTTTAGGTACTTTTGGACCACTTTATATGAGCCGGATGACAGACATCAATCAGCAAGATCAAAGCAAGGGAGATGCAGCTTACTCTATATTTCAGTTCGGATTCCTCGGGTGCAGGGTAGATATTTCAGTGCACGGACCATTTGTGGAACATCAAGTTGGAGTACATCTCAAACGATAAATGGAGGTCCAGCCGCAGGTAGTAAAAATACAAAAACCCTTCATTTCTTCATTTGAAACTAGAGATGAGTGAGCACACTCGGATAAGGCAGTTACTTGAGTGAGCATCGCTCTTCTCGAGTAACTGCATTCTTATCCAAGCAGGCTCAGAAGGGCGGTGGGGGGATCTCTCTCTCTCTCTCTACCCCGCGGCTGCCCCTCCTTCCCCCGAGCCTGCTCGGACGAGAATGCAGTTATTCGAGAAGAGTGATGCTCACTCGAGTAAACTGCCTCATCCGAGCGTGTTCACTCATCTCTAGTTAAAACATATTGGCATTAGCAAAATTGGCACTCATTTAAATGGCCTTTAGACAAGTATGATGCCTTTTGTATGGGGAACGAACAATCGTTCCGCCCTTATACACTTGCAGTGCTATCAGCAGCTCATCTCCAGTTCACACAGAGAGAGGTACTGCCAAGAACAATGGCTTTTCCACAAGCACAAATGAGCCCATCAGAGGACAAATGGGCATTTGCTCATTTATCAGCTGATTGCTGCCCTGTTTACACGGGCCAACGATTAAGTGAATAAATATTCTGCGGAACATTAGATCATGATCATTGACCCATGTAAAAGGGTCTTTAAGCCCCATTTACATGTAACAATTGTAATTTGAACACGCAACTTAACACATTTTTTGCTTCCAAATGCTGAGCGTTTACACGTAAAGATAATCATTTGAAATCCTCGCCATTTACCTCATTAGCTATGTAAACTCTGTATATGTTGTTTGCTCAGGTGGGCATGCATTTTGCGAAGAATCTCTAGGCAGGAGGTTTTTAATTAGTTCGAAAGAATAAGCTATTGTCTACTGCGGCATTAAGGTGCATTTACACTGCAAAGATGATCGTTCAAAAGATGGCTTTTGAGTGATCATTTTGCATAAACTACTACTTGGCACTAACCTATTATTACTAAGTAGCAGTGTGTGAGCCACCAGCAGTTGTAATCAGGAAACAGACCTCCCGCTGTTCCCTGATTACTTTCTCTCTTTTATTCTGCTGGTGGGGCTGACAGCTGATATAATGTTATCAGCTGTAATCAGCTCTCCCTGGGCAGAGCACAGCCTGCAGTCCTGCTTATTAGCTGTTCTGCCGAACAATGGTTTTCAAGCAGAACTGAAAACAGTCGTTTGGCAGAAAACTGAAAGATGGGCACTAAAGATGAGTGTGCACGCTCGTTTAACCCCTTAGTGACCGGGCTTTTTTGCTTTTTTCCATTTTTGTTTTTTCCTACTCCCTTTTAAAAAATCGTAGCTCCTTTATTTATCCATCGACGTTGCTGTATGAGGGCTTGTTTTTTGCGGGACGAGTTGTATTTTTCAATGGCACTATTTATTGTACCATATAATGTACTGAAAAACTTTTTAAAAATTCTTAGCGGAGAAAAATGGAAAAAAAAAACGACATTCCACCATCTTTCGGTGCGTCCTGTTTCTACGACGCACAAACTGCAACAAAAACGACCTGATATTTTTATTCTATGGGTCAGTACGATTACTACGATACCAAACTTATATAGTATTGTTTTTGCTGTAGTACTTGTATTTTTTTTTTAAGATATTAAATTCTTTTCAATTATTTTCTGCGGTCATTTTGTGCGCGCGATAACTTTTTTATTTTTCCGTCGACGTAGTTGAGCAAGGGCTCATTTTTTGTGGGATGTCCTGTAGTTTCCGATAGTATCAATTTGGAATACATACGACTTTTTGATCGCTTTTTATTGCGTTTTTTCTGGGAGACAGGGTAACTAAAAAAAATGCATTTCTGGTGTTCTTTATTTTTTTTTTTGGACAACGTTCACCGTGCAGAAAAAATAATGCACTACTTTGATAGATCGGACTTTTACGGACGCGGCGATATCAAATACATATTTTTATTTTATAATTTAGATTTTTTAATAATAGATATGGCAAAAGGGGGGTGATTTAAACTTTTATCACTTTTTTTTTTTTTACAATTTAAAAAACTTTATTGATCTTTTTTTTTTACTTTACTTTGAAGTCGCCCTGGGGGACTTTAACATGCGATGCTTTGATCGCTCCTGCAGTATGACGTAATGCTATAGCATTACGTCATACTGCTTTTTTACAGGCAGTCTTTCAAGCCACCCTGTGTGGATGGCTTGATAGGCAGTCTGCTAAGGCAGCCCTGGGGCCATTCATTAGGCCCCCGGCTGCCATGACACATGCACGGATCCCCCGATCTCACTGCGGGGGGGGGGGGGGGCGTGCGGGACCCCCAAACAGCGTTCGGGGGATTTAAATGCCGCTGTCAGAATTGACAGCGGCATTTAAAGGGTTAATAGCTGCAAACGTCCGAGCGCGGCTATTGCCCGCGGGTGTCAGCTGTAATAAACAGCTGACGCCCGCGGTGTATGGAGGGAGATAGCGGCGCTACCTCCCTCCATACACGTCCTGCAGCTGCAGGACGTAAAAACACTATGGCCCGGTCGTTAAGGGGTTAAGGCAGATCTCTCTTAATCAAGGGACCAGCGCGTACTCACCCGCGCCCGCGGCTCCAGCTGTTTGATGTGTCGGCTTGCTGGGCAGCCGGCGCATGCGCAGACTGGAGCCAGCGGGTGAGTGACGTTTCTGTGCAGGGCTCTGCGAGCGCCGCACAGAAATAGAACATGCCACGGTTTGTTTGCCACGCGAGATTTCGCGTGGCCAAACCGCTGCCGTCTGCATAGGATTGCGTTTGTTAACGCAATCCTATGCAGGCTTCCAGGGCGGACATCTCGCCGTGGAATTTCCGCTCGTGTGCAGGCGCCCTAACACATATAAGTACCCCGGAAAAGTACTTATTTAATAGTCTATTTCTTTACATTCAAGCTTTTAATGATACACTGGAGTTAAAAAAAATTAATAAATAAACTTAAAAAGTAATGTATTATAATAGCTTTCTCTTTTCTATGCTGCCCTGGCCTAATCTATGTGCCCCTGAGATAGCTATTCTATTGTCCCTACTCCCCTTCTGCCAAACCGTACCCCCAACTGTAGAGGAGACCAAGAGGAAATACATTTCTGCTATTTGTTTTTAAGAGTATTGGGGGAGATAAAGTTGCTCCTTGAGAATAGCACCACTTTGGCGTACAGAGGCTTATATAGGTCATGCAGTGCTCCCTTGAATAAAGTATGCATACAAGGGATGGTAAAGTATCTCTACAGCGCCACTTTTGGAAGGCGAGTTCCCTATAAGTCAGTGTTCAACAGGCCTTGATAACATGACTGAAGCTATGAGCTAAACCTGTCTTCTCCAGAAGGAAAAGTCACCCCATCTGCAGAGAGGCTGTTTCGATGTGTTTGTCTCTCATCAGTGCAGAGCAGGGTACTGCTTGGCTGGCTGAGAGACCTTTAACATAGGTCTTGGGGTCAAAAAGTCGAGCATTGACTTATAGGGAAATGGTGCTGGAAAGCTACTTTTTCATCATTTACATATTTTTTCCCAGGAAGCATTGCATGGCCTATATAAAGTCCCCTCCCCATGCCAACCTTCTGTTCCCCTCAAGGAGAAATCTTATTCTCCCCTAGACCCATATTAAAGGACTCTCACTCAGCCAACCAATGCCCAGCTCTGCATTGATGAGCGAAACACCCGGAAACAGCCTCTCTGTGGATGGGTGTCTTCCCCTTCTGGAGAGGACTCTTATTTTTGGCTTGCATCCTTCGCCATGTGGTCAATGCCTATTGAAAAATCAAACATTGACTTATAGGCCAGTCACCATCCAATAGGTGGCGCTGTGGAGACACTCTGCTATCCCCTATTTGCATAATTTTTTAGGAGTAGAAAGTCTGGTAGAATCAGAAACGGTAACTTTTCTCTGTTTCTTTTTCCTTTCTATCTTTAGCATCTCCTTAAATTATTCAGTATTTAAATATATGATGCATTTGTGGACTTGTAGATATAATTGTGTTTTGCTTCTCCCAGAAGGTTTCATTTTGCAGTTTCTCAGTACATTGACTTATTTGCATAGAATTGGTTAACAGAATAATTTGGCTGAAATCTCTCCGGCATGTTGTAGGCAGCTTTTCCAGGAGAACATGGCCGTCCATGAGAACGTGCTAGAATGTGTACAATGTGCTCTGGTTGTCTTTTGAAGGACCACACATATTTTGGAGGGAAAGGAAATCACATTTGCTGACATTGGTGATACTTGATTCATTTATATTCAAGATGTTGCAACAGGGATTTAGCTTAAACCCTTCTACACCTAGTATATACAGCTAATCAATTCTGTATATTGATTCTTTAGCGGTGTAATCCAGAGTGATGGTGTATCCCATTTTAACTTGCAGATTCAAGGCAATATCCAGTATTTAGAGGACGCCCTTCAGGCAATGAATCACAGCACAGTTTGGACTTTCAACTCATGTTAAAAATTCGAGACACACTTTATGTTGCTGGAAGGTAATTTCTTTTAATCTGTTTATATGAATTGGACTTGTATTCTATTTTTCGTTCAGCAGTTATTTTTAAAGCTCACAGAAAAGCTTCGATTTAGGAAATGAAAGTGGTAATCTGTATCAATATATTAGGTTTCATGCTTAGAATGGAATGTAACAGAACTAAAAAAAACAACCGAGTCACATGGAGCCTTCATGTGGCTGAGCTTAACGGTCCAACAATCCAATATATTATGCCTAAGTGAGGCTTCATTAGTAATGGTGTGGGTAATTGTGCTGTATTGAAGCTTTCAGTGGGCCTTTTTGGTTCAAAATTTTAATTACCTTTTTTACTGTTTGCTAATATATAAATTCTCTTTACAGTAACATGATAACACAGAGTTCCATAGTCTCCCTGCTCTTACAGTAAAGAACCCCCTTCTAGTTCGGTGTAGAAACCTTCTTTCCTCTAGAGGTAGAGGATGCCCCCTTGTTACAGTCACAGTCCTGGGTATAAATAGTTGATGGGAGATCTCTGTATTGTCCCCTGATATATTTATACATAGTTATTAGGTTGCCCCTCAGCTGTCCTTTTTCTAAACTAAAAAAATCCTGATTGTGATAATCTTTCTGGGTATTGTAGTATTTCTATATATTTTATTACTTTAGTTGCCCGCCTTTGTACCCGCTCCAGCTCTGATATGTCCTGCTGAATAAGTTGGAGCTATACAAATAAGGCCTTCTGCACACGGGCGGGTCGGACCCTGCATGCAGGATTCCCGCAGTGGAGTTCGACCCGGTGCCTGGCCGGTGACCACAGCTTACTTGTCCAGCGGCTTCTGCATACGCTGCGGATGTGTCAGAGCAGCCGGCGCTTGGTGGGTGACGCGTATCCTGTGATACTTCTGCAGTGCTCACTGCTGAAGTCCTGCGGGACGGACGGCTTCCATTGACATCAATGGCAGCCAGCCGTGCGAAACCCGATTTATTCTCCGTGAACGGAAAGTCGCAATCGATTTCCACTCATGACTGTGTAATCTAGACCACTTCCATATGCCGTTCTTCTCTTGATCACTCTCTATTAAGCAGACCACCATTAACAAAGAGTGACCCTTGCACTGACAGTCTCAACCCTTCCATGTATTACATAGTTGTCCATTCATTTGAATGATAGACAAGGCAATATTTCATGCCACTACAGGGAAAATGTTTGGTTGGTCATACAGTAGATAGCTGGGGGTTTGATAATTGGAGGTTTCTAAGGACCGTTTTATGATTATCCATTGATCACCAAGCTGACTTAAGTCTCAAAAGGGTTTTCTTGATGAGACAAAACCTTTATTATACCACGAAACCTCCATAATTAGAACTGAATATTTTATTCTTTTCTATCTTCATTTATTTTTAAGTTCAAAGGGGCTATCTGGGACTTGGATATTGATGGCCTATTCTTAAATATTGATGGCCCATTCCTAAATATTGATGGCCAATTCCTAAATATTGATAGCCTAATCTTTAGTTACATCATCAATATAAGATAGATGAACGGCTGACTACTGCCACCTCCACCGAACAGCTGTTTCGAAGACTCTGGAACTCCAGTGAGCAGCAGGGCCTCTTTTTGGCCCGTAATGTCACATTCATTGGTCAGAAAACATCTCTGCAGCTCAGTCCCTTTCAAATGAATGGGATTGAGCTGCAATACCAGAAACCACTGCTACGCAGTGTATGGTCTTGTGCCTGGTATACAATAAAGAGGCCAAAATGCTCATCCTAGTGCCATAGCCTCATCAGACAACCGATTGGCAGGGGTACTGGGAGTCACACCCCACTAATCTGATACTGGTGATCTATGCTAAGGGTAGGTCATCCATATTTGTCTTGCATAATCCCTTTAAATATTCCCATATCTCACTGTGAGTAACCAATTGCTCACTACTCTGTATGTCAAATTAATCAAACATAATGCAAAAACATATCACGTTTGATGGATTTCCAAATACGTTTCTGTTTTGTTGCAAATCTCGTGATTGAGTATCATTGCAAAACCTAATAATACAGGTTGATCACACTTACCTTGGAAAGACATTGATCTCAAGAAATATGACTAAAAGCTCTTTCCTGATGGATGGTTTGTGCTAGAAATGCCTGCTAAAACATGCATAGCCAAGATCTTAAGAAACACACGGAAAGAAGGTTAGGCCGCTCTGTCACAAGAAGAAAGCAAATGAAAGTGATACTCTTACTAAAGAAGAAAAAATGTAATCCGGCAATAACCTTCTTCCCCAGACAAAGAAATTCAGTAGGGCTGCTGAACATGTGTATTGTCTGACAAGGGCCTTGAAAATACATTTGTCATGCTATGCATGAATAGTCTAAGGCCAGCACTTTTCTCCATTTCCTGAAGTGGCTTCTTTCTTTATCTTTCATAGAGATCAAGTTTATGCTGTAAATTTAAATGAGATGCACAAGACTGAAGTAACACCCAGCAAAGTAAGTGAACGGACTCCATGAGTGCCATCAAAAAGACGCTTTTGACTTTTGAAGGATAATGAAAAAAAAAAGAAAATGTCATTCACATTCTTTTTTGTTTGCTGATTTTGTTTCTTCAGAAGTTGACATGGAGATCAGGTCAAGCAGACCGAAAGAATTGTGCAATGAAAGGCAAACACAAGGTATTTCTGGACTCTTGAAGGCTGCACATCAAAAGATGACGTTGATAGAGAGGAGCTTCTGATTTCTAATGTTTCATGTATTTGTGATTCAGGATGAATGCCATAACTACATCAAGGTTTTTGTTCCACGAAATGACGAGATGGTCTTTGTCTGTGGCACAAATGCTTTCAATCCTATGTGTAGATACTATAGGGTAAGTAAGGTCTTTTAATCTATGTACTCTGATGCAAAGCCTTTCAAGCTTTTTTACCGTCTGGGAATGTGGCTAGAACATGTATTGGATCTGACTGATAAAGCCTTGGACACTGGCAGCTTAGTTGTTTAAAGGGGAAGTGTTAGCAGGAAATGACCTGTTGGTTAAATCAAGTTCTGATGTTTTTGAATTTTTTGGTAATTTTATTTTTTATTTTCCATATCAGTAGGTATATTTAAAAAAATAAAAATCCTAATATATTCCAGTTCTCACTCTGGCCACTAAGCCTAATAATGGAGACTTACCTATTCTGTGTGATTCAGCCTCACAGGCCATAGACGCAATAGTTTGAAAAGGACTCGTTGAAGCATATAGGAAAGTGTTGTAAGAATGCTAGGAGCTGTTAGGAGGACATAGTGCAGGGAGGGGGGAGGAGATTGGCTGTGATCAGACAATTGTCTATTTGGGATGGTTGATCCTGTGTTATCTATATCTACTGTACTGTTACCTTTCAGTGCCTGTGATGATCTTGAGATGGCTACCAAAATATTCACTTTAATTAGATTGAGCAACTATTCATCTACTAGTGGTAAAAGTCAACTAATAGTTAAATTCATTTAGACTTCAAAATCTTTAAGATGTTTCACCAGTTATCCAAGTGACTTATTCAGTGCAGTTGAACTCTAGGAACATTTTACTGAAGTATACATCCTCAGGAATGAATCTGAACTGAGGAAGTCACTTGGATAACTGGCAAAACGTCTTCAAAATTTCTCACTGATTGTGACCTGCCAAGCTTAAAAATACCAGACCTTGACGAAAGAAAGCTTTTACTGACATGTCACAGTTGATATTTAAAAAAAAAAAAACGTTGCTTATCATCATCTTGGAAATATACTCCATAGAACATTAAAGGGGTTTTCCAGGCAGCGCCCGCTGCCATTGCTGTGATTCACCAGGGTCGGAGCGGAAGCCGCTGCCCCAACCCCTATGTAGTGGCCTGCACTCGTAATTGCAGACGTGATTTCAGTGGGAGCTACGCCTGCAATTAGAAGGGCTGGCCACTACATAGGGGTCGGGGTAGCGGCTTCCGCTTTGACTCCAGTGAATCCCAGCAATGACAGCGGGCGCTGCCTGGAAACCCCCTCTTAAATGCAAGATGTATTATTTTTATTAAAATTCTTATTTTATTATACTTGTCATGCTTTTCACTGAGGTTAAAAGGTCTAAGTAGGTGGATTAACCTACTGCTTGAACCACGAAGAGCCAAATATACACATGATTAGCTGCTCAGAGCCGCAGGGGGGTCTTTGGAGCAACTAGTCATTTGATTTTCCTTTGTTATTAATGCTCTAAAAGTGCACCAGCCATGTCCGTAAACTCATCAATGTCATGAAAGTTACATATAAGTATAATACGGCTGAGGTGCAGTGCTTTGGTGCTGAATTATATCTTTTACTTTTGCAGTTAAGCACTTTGGAATATGACGGAGAAGAAATAAGCGGCTTGGCCAGATGCCCATTTGATGCCAAACAAACCAATGTAGCCCTGTTTGCAGGTAAAACACTTGCTGTTATTTTTCAATTTGTTGGACTAATTGCGTAATGATTACCGGGAACAAACAAACAAACATCTATTTTTAAGACCCATTTGTCATATTTTATGTAAGGTTGATGTTTATTTGACATACAACCAGTAAAAGAAGTATTGCTTTTAGACCACTAGAAAAGATTATATGTAACTGTAGATGTATACTACACTATACCTGCAGAGTTGTTATGGATAGAGTCAACCACCAGTATCATGGACAAGATTTAAAGAAATGGTCACCCATTTTAGCCCTATAAGCTAAGCTTATGGGCTGAAAGTAGGTGAGCCATGGACTACGGGGATGCATTTTTTTATACTTACCTCCCCCGTTGTTCCCCTGATGTCAGTGCTGGAAGGTGTTGCTGCAGCACATTGAGCGGAGATGCTAAGTAGTCCGCCCATTATAAAATTAGAACGGTCAGTCTACTTAGCGTGCTGCTCAATGCATTGAGTTGAGTTCAGTGCTAACACCAGGAGAATGACAGGGAAGCCAAAAATAACATTTACATCCCCGGACTCGGCGAGTCACCAACTTGCAGCCCATTAGCTTAGCTTACAGAGCTAAAAGTAAGTGACAGATTCCCTTTAAATGTGTTTTCCCATCTTATAAAGTGATGGCATATTACTGGGTTGTCCACAATAAAAACATTTTTTTTCCAAATCGGGTCCCCCAGTAATAAAAAGCTCATAGAACTCATACTTGCCCCTCCCGGCTCCCTGCTTGTTCCCTGCTGATGGCTCCGTGGTGTTTGTTTGCAGGCTGCAGTCAGCCTGTGACATCCCGTAAAGCTGCCGCTGCAGCCAATGACAGAGTTTGGTGATAAGCAGCAGCATGTTTGGAGATGACTCGGGCTGACTTTAGCCTTCAAAGATGACGGTGGAGGAGCAGCAGGGAGCTGGGAGAGGTAAGTATGAGCTCTTTATCATGTTTACATACTGGAAGATCCCTTTGGGGGAAAAAAAGACCCTTTAAAGGACATAGGATTCCTTAGTGATGCAGAAATTGATTTATATTTTTACCAAAATAGTCTGTTCTGAATGTAAAGCTGCTCCAGTACTTTAAGACATAGCGGTCAGTGCTGCTAGAACTTGTCCAGTGTTTTTTGTACTAGACTTTGCAGCTTTGTTTATAATTAAGATTTTAGAACTGCGGCTACTGAAAAATACAGATTTTATGTCTACGCCGCTGCCAATATTCGTTCTTGGCACCTTTTATAGTGCAATCATTTTTTCTGGCAGACAGCTCTGGTCAGATATTGTAGTATCAATAACAGTGTATATTGTACGGCTTCAGCTTTAACTCTGCCGTGTGCTGTGATATCGAAGGCATTTTATATCATTGTAGTATCACGCATGCATGGCACATTTCTAAGAAAAATGCCAATCATTTGCTGTGTGTATATTACCATGTTTATAGCGGATCATATAATGAGGTGTTCTTCTTTCTCACTCAGATGGGAAGTTATACTCTGCCACCATGGCTGACTTCCAAGCCAGCGATGCTGTAATCTATCGGAGCATGGGGGACGGATTTGCTCTGAGGACAATTAAATATGACTCCAAGTGGCTAAAAGGTACTTGAAACCAAGCTTTTATTAGTAATGACAAAGAGATCAGGCACCTACTTGATATGGGAATGAGGCATAACACGGTTTAATAGTATTTCTCAGAAATATGATGCATATTAAGTACCTTGGACCCTTTTAGTTTTGACACAGCTATATGATGAAGCTAAATCTTGCATGCTGATACATCAAGGTCTTTACTCCAAATGCATATTTTTCCCCTTTGCAAAATGGTTTATGATTGATTCTGCAGTATAAAAAATCATAACTGTAATATAAATCCTTTGAGGCCCTTTTACACTCCATTAGACAGCATTAAAGACTGGAAGAGCAATTAAGCTTGAATCCCTTCGTATATATATATGCATCAAGTCAGAGATCTGTAAGCTCAGCGGCCGCGTGGTTTTAGTTTCTGCATTCAAGATGTGCGTTGTGTATCTTCTACGATTTAACTGATATACGTATCCTGTCCTACTGACTTTCCAGAGCCGCATTTTCTGCACGCGATCGAGTACGGCAACTACATCTACTTCTTTTTTCGAGAGATTGCGGTAGAGCATAATAATTTAGGCAAGGTAAGTGCAGATTTGGGGGGTTTCCAAGTTCTAGTGTTTAACATGGAACTAGCAAAGATGAGAAGTTCAAGTTCACAAATGTGGCATAACATTTTGAGCAAGTCGATGCTTGATAAATCTCTCTGCTATTATAAAATTATCCATTAGCCTTGGGGCTGTTCATTTTCATCTGCTTCTTAAGCACAATCTATTACCGAGATATTTGCTTCACTCTTTTCTTTAATTAATCTTCAAAGACGGACTTTACGTGACCTAGAAAACTTAATGTATCTTATTCAGCCTAGGTGTGTTATCGGTTCTTCAAATGTGCAGGAAATAATACGTGGCTTTATCCGAGACCAAGATGGCTGGCAGAATCCTGCCTGACCCTGATTAGAAAATCACTTTATTTTTTGGCAAGGATTAAATGCATAAATATGTTTATATTTCAACAGAGGTTCCATTGTGCCTCCCAAATGTTAAATATTTAAATGACACAAATGCAGTTTATGATACTTTGGCTACATTATAGACATTCCACTGTAAATTATTAAACCATTTACGCATGGTTAATTAAAGACTTCACAAAAGGTGGGGAATCTGTGTGAATGTTATGGGCTTTGCTCAGTGGTGCATTAAAATGGACATCAGGCCGCAGTTAAATACTGTCTGCTTTCTCTCAGTGCTTAATTCAGACAAACTAGAGCTTGCTGAAGGCATCCTCATATAGGGCTTTGTAATCCAAGGAAAAAGAAAATTGTATAGAATTTTACATTTGAGATTTTTGCGTAGAACGTTTTTAAGTGAAAGGGATTTTTATTCATATGGAATAAAACGACAATAGCGCCCAAAACTAGAAACGATTGTTTTTAAGAATTGGTAGAAATTTGTAACAATTTCAGAAAACTGATGCAGCAATCGAATGGCATCACTATATAAGGGTTTCAACAGAGGAACGTGTTTTAGCACCGTTATGCGGCCGTGATGGTCAAGGCCGCATAACAAAACAAAACAATTGATTTCAGCGGTTTCATTTTCACTTGCTCTTTTGTTGGGCGTGAATACTAGGACTTGCCCTGCCTTTCTTCACACATAGTTAATATTACACAATGAAAAGTTAGGGCACAACCCATCTTCCTGCTATGGTGTGGAGTTTGGACGGTCAGAGAGAAAAAAAAATAGTCATGCGCAACTACGCTCGAAGCGTAGTTGCGCAAATGGCCGTGTGAAACTGCCTTAAAATGGAAATTCTAAAGTCAATAAATCTTCTTCTGGGCTGGAAAGCAATTAAATAAAAAATACATCTTGTTATTTGTATAGCGCCAACTTATTCCGCAGTGCTTTCAGGTAATTTATTTATGACCCCCCCCCCCACCAAGCTGGGTACTCATTTAACCAACCTTGGAGGGATGAAAGGAAAGAATCCATTCTTATGCCATTAAGTTATGAGAAATGAGTTGCTTTTTCTTGCTAAATCAGGGCCATGGTGCCTTGAAAGATCTTAGTCTGCTATTTCAAAGATGCATTGTAAACTTGCTGACCGGTGGGGGCCTTGCTGCTGAGATCCCGCCGATCTAGAGAAGAGAACTCCCATGTCTCACTTTACTGTCACTGTGGAGGTTGCTCTGAATGGGGCACTGGCCCGAGCATGCGTGGTCAATGCTCCATTCATTTCAATCAGAGTGATGGAAATACACAATCAGGCTGCCACTTGGGTACTCAACAGTTCTATTGAAATTGAATGGAGCTGTATTGTGCTTGCGCAACCAGTGCTTCATTCAGTCTTCTCCTTACAATGAGACCCCCCACCGATCAGCAAGTTATCACCTATTTTCGTTCAACTCCTTTAAGGCAACAGCATTATGTAACTGCAACAGAATTGACAAATACTCTTGTTCATGGTCAGTTTGACCCCTTCATGTACAGTCCCAATATACACGAGCAGTATCCAGGGATCTTGATGATAGTATAGTAATACTCATCTTGTAGACAAAGTTAAACTGTATTGAGCCCAAACTGGTAGACAACGTTTCGACCTCTGTCTGCGGTCTTTGTCAAGTCATGTAATGCTGATGATTGCACTTAAACATATGTACTTCCTCACCCTGTATGAATTTGACTCTATTTTCCAGGCTGTACATTCCCGTGTTGCACGCATATGCAAAAATGACCTAGGAGGGTCACAAAGGGTTCTTGAAAAACACTGGACTTCCTTTGTAAAGGCAAGACTCAACTGTTCTGTTCCAGGAGATTCTTTCTTCTACTTTGATGTTCTACAATCTATAACAGACATAATAGAAATCAATGGAGTTCCCACTGTTGTTGGTGTGTTTACTACACAGCTAAATAGGTAAGGACAAGAAGAGATTAACATCAAATGGAGTCCATCACTTTCTTTATACTTTTCCAATTGTTTCCACTATATAATGCGCACTAGAAGATGTCCTTATTTTTGGTTCCTTTCTCAGCATACCAGGTTCAGCGGTTTGTGCTTTTACTATGGATGACATTGAGAAAGTATTCAGAGGAAGGTTTAAAGAACAAAAGACTCCAGACTCTGTTTGGACGGCCGTACCTGAGGATAAAGTACCCAAACCAAGGTATTACAGAAAAAAAGATTAGTTGTAGAGATATTTAACAAAAATACTCAAAAGGTGGGCTTCACTTTGTGTGGTAACCAACGAAAATACTTAATGTATCAGGGTGATATATCCGGTTTCTTTTTGTTTAGGCCAGGCTGCTGTGCAAGACATGGTCTTGGTGAAGGCTACAGGTCCTCTACTGAATTTCCAGATGAGACACTGGCCTTTATAAAGTCACATCCTCTGATGGATTCTGCAATCCCTTCTCTTATCGAAGAGCCGTGGTTCACGAAAACCCGTGTCAGGTATATAACATAGTAATTTTAAAGGGAATCTGTCATCAGAAAATGACCTATTGTATAACGTTTTAAAAAAAATTATGTTTAAAAAAAAAAATTCGTAATACAATGTTTACATTTATTTTTGCTGTCACGATCTAAGCTTTTTCAAAGATCCTAAAATCCTGCAGTTTTCACACTGACCACTCAGGCCGGGCTTACACAAGCATATCTTGCAGCATACTGGTTTTGTGTCACTCATCGCCATGTACTATCTTGCTGTGCATGCTTGCGTAATACCTGCCGATATAGGACAAGCTGCAATTTTTCTTCTGTGCGTATTTGGCGTAAACCATGCGAGCGGCAACATGGCCACCTATGGCAGATTCGTACAGCGTATTAGGCTCGCAAGACTCGGGTGTAGAATACGCAATATCGACGCGCTCATGCAAGCTGGGCCTAAGTCTGTAGAGAGAATTTTTCCGGGATCCACCATTCTCAATAGGTGATTATACAGCTCACCTCCTCCCCCTCCCTGCATAATTACTTCTGCACAGGTTACAGAACATTTCTAAAACACTTTCCCACAGAAGTCAGGAGATCAACACCTGTTCAATCTGTTGTATAGCATATCACTAAATGCTGTTAACTGCTGTTTAGGCAAGATGGCAGCCCCCATAGTCATAGACATACAATATAATTAAAAAAATCTACGATTAGAAAATAAATACAGATTAGAAAAATGGAATATATTTTGAAAAGAACAATATAGGAAATAAATTCCCTTTCTACATTTCAGTAGTAACGGGTAAAGAAGCGATTGGTTCATGATGTAATGTATGGTTACTCAAAAGTCCACCAAAGCAGAAGTTTTCATCAGTTATACCGTTTTCTCCTCTCTCTGACTTTCAAATCTGCTAATATAACATGTGGAATTGAGGATGTTATATTTATCCTCCTTCTCCTCTAAATTATTTACCTGCATCCATTCACTAAACCCTTTAATTGGAATGATAAATTGAATGAATCATAAATGTCCTGTGTTTTCAGGTATAGATTGACGGCTGTAGCAGTAGACCACCTCGCCGGACCTTACCTTAACTACACAATCATATTTGTGGGCTCTGAAGCTGGCATTGTGCTAAAGATCTTGGCTAAGACTAATCCATTTTCCCTGAATGACAGTGTATTACTGGAAGAAATTGATGCCTACAACCGTGCAAAGTAAGCATTACCTTGTACAAAACAAATGTATTGATTTCACATGCAAGTTAGTCTCTTACACAATTGCACATTTTCAGTCTATTTACTTCTAATGATATCCTTGGGAAAGGAGCATTCTCAAATACACAAGAGTATAGGTTTAAGATACAGTAATATAGCTGAAATAATACTGTTCATATCGTAATCTATGGTCTTGTATAAGTATACCGTAAAATGGGACTTAAATGTTAAAAATGATCCAAAACCAGCATGACGGTGTTCTACAATGCTACAGTAACATATGTGACAGCAGCAAACATCACAGATTTACAGGTCAAACAATATGTTAATGAGTAACTGTACTTTCAATTTTTTACTATGTAAATAATGAGCAATTTTAAGCCCTTTTGTCAGTTTATTTAATTAGCCCATTCCTTTTATTAGAAAATGGTTCTTCAGAGCCTACCTTATCCTATTCAACTATGCAGCTGAAGACTGTTGCTAAGGAAAATCTCTGTCTTCAGCTGCATAGCTGAATACAACTACAGACGATGGCTCATGGCTGCTCATCACAGTGCCCACACTATATAGGGCACTTATCAGCACATACAAGTGTTGTATAAATGCAGCTGTCTAGATGTCCATAATAACTTTATTTTCTCTTCTATCATACAGCTTGTTCACCAGCATCAGAGGTTTCATTCAGAACCTCTGTTGCTGAATTACACTGAAAAACAGGATGAAATGGCACAGCATGACTCTATTTCATCCTGTAAAATGCCAAAAGCCTGGGCGGAAAATGAACAGACTCCATTATAGTCATTAGGGTCCATTCAGCGCCATTTAGTTCTATCGTATGTTATTTTTCCCTTCAGCTACTGCATGCTGTGTTCCTGCTGCATAATGGAGCAATAAAACGGAACCCAGAAGCGCGAATGTGAATGAGCCCTTAATATGCATCTGGCCGGATGCTCCATCTCTCTTTAGGAGAAACTGCATTGAGCTTCTCCTTACAGCCCATTCGCTCTCCACCGAGACCTGATACATTGTATCTTGGTGCATTGAGTATAGTACTGAAATACACAGCTAATGTACTGAGATATTGTGCATCGTGTCTCGGTGGGGAGCGGACGGGCTCTGAGGAGAAGCTGAATATAGCTTCTCTTAAGGGAGGATAGATCTCTACAGCACGGTCGGCCACTGAACAAAGGCTTAAAATCACCTGCTCTTTACATTACAACATACTGAAAGTGCAGTTACTCTTTTTAGAGTTATTATTGGGTAGACTCGCATGTTGGAAAACCTCCATGTATCATTTTGAGAGTGTTTTGTGGTTATTGGACCACAGCAAATTACACATTTACTGTAAGTGGTAAGCTTATATAGACCCATTACTCATTTCTGAGAAAATGATCATCTATTGATTGCTCCTTTTTTTTTCTGCTGCCTATCTCTAGAGTAAGTCATTTATTTCAAGGTATCATTGTTGTTATAATGCGTAACCCATATTGCATATTTTAGATTTCTATAGGTCTGTAAAGGCCAAGTACAACTGAATTCTATCAGAAGGGAAGAGTAGTCTTTGCATTGTGTGTCTCATTTACCTAGCACTCAGTTCAGACTGGTTCAGGCTTTCCATGACGTGTGTATAAATGGTGTTAAGTACATAATTATTGACCAAATCCATGGAGGAAAGTGCTTACGTCATCCAGTTACTGTTGAATATTCTTTTGGCTATCTTGTGAGCTCTGGTTATGGGCTCTTTTACATGGAATGACCTATCTGGCGTAGGGTGCCCGACAGTCATTCCAGCGATGACTATATATCTTCTGATTGACTTATCTCATTCTAGCGATGTTCGTTCCTTTGCTTTTACACAGAAATGATCATCACTCAGTAAATGGAGACGGAACGGGCCACGGATTGTTCCAGCCCACCCACCTCCATTAGATGAACAATTGCCTGTTTGCAAAGGCTATTTGACTGTTTTAATGCATGCATAAACTGAGCAACGAACAATAAGTGAACGAATTATCATTTGCCGTTGAGTCGTTGCATGCATATATGCTGAACAATAGTCATTCAGATTCTCGCTGGATTGTGGGAATCTAAACAATAATTGCGCCGTGTGAAAGGGCCCTAAGTGTTAGGCAGTTTACTTGGAGAAATATGGCTACAGTCAGAATGAAAATGCAAATGGTAATAGAATTGGAAGGACCCCCCACTATGGCAAACGCCAAGGTATTGGCCTGCATATACAGATGTTGCAAAGTTTAACCCAATGCTGCTAACTTGATGCAATAAGCTATTGTAACGCTATTGAAAACACAATACAAAGACCAGTGCCACTGCTTACTTAAAAAGTTGAAGGCGTATTCCCATCTCGGCTTTTCATAGCAGAGATGGCAAACTGCTGCCATGGTCTACCAACCCCCTGGCCAGAGCACTGTTTCCATAGCTCTCATTGAAGTGAATGGATTTAGAAACAAGGTAGCACAGCATGCTACACTGGCTCCGTAGCTGGCATTCATTTCATGAGAGCTATGGAAACAGCACTGCACTAAGCACTCAGATTTTTTTAACAGGTGGTCAGAACAGAGTGGCCAGATTTTCCCATCTCTGCCATTAAAAGCTGAGATGCGAATTCCCCTTTAAGTGTCAACTTAAACTTTACTTACTCTGTAAATGAAGATTTGAGAGCAGTGCTCCATTTTTTAAGGGGTTATCAAGCAATAAGATGAATAGGCCAAAGCTAGAAAAAAGGAAAATTTCAAATATATTCTTGATTAGAATTCTGTTTCACCGCTCATAGAGAGTGGCTGGGATGGTGACAAATTCTCTATTGATGGTGAGTAGAGATGAGCGAGCATACTCGCTAAGGGCAATTACTCGAGCGAGCATTGCCCTTAGCGAGTACCTGCCTGCTCGGGAGAAAAGGTTCGCCTCCGCCGCGGGTGACAGGTGAGTTGCGGCAATCAGCAGGGGGGAGAGAGAGAGAGATCTCCCCTCCGTTCCTACCCTCTCTCCCCCGCAGCTCCCTGTCCGCCGCCGGCACCCAAACCTTTTCCCTCGAGCGGGCAGGTACTCGCCAAGGGCAATGCTTGCTCGAGCAATTGCCCTTAGCGAGTATGCTCGCTCATCACTAATGGTTAGATGTAGATCCGTGCCAAATATTATTCCAGTCTCTGATTCGGTTGTATTCCGAAATATTTTATATTTTGCTCGGATATTTAGGAATGAAATGATTTCATTTCTGCAGGTGCTATGGTGACAGTGATGAGGACCGAAGAGTCTTATACTTGCAGATGGACAAAGATCACCATGCCTTATTCGTGGCCTTTTCAAGTTGCATTATTAGGGTCCCACTGAGTCGTTGTGACCGATATGGCTCATGCAAAAAGTATGTAAAACTTTCCTTCAGGCGGTATGTATTGCTGCCGGTTACATAACAAATCCCTTGACAAAAGCTTTGTCCTTAACAAATAGGTCCTGTATCGGTTCAAGAGATCCTTACTGTGCTTGGCTAAACCATGAAACCTGCGGCAGAGTCAAGCCCGGCATGTTGTAAGTGTGATTACACTCTCTTACCGCTAACAGTTGTGATATATCTAAAATTATAGGAATATATAAACTGTTTTATTAGGATTATGTATTTCTGGCTTCTACCGCGATGCTTGTAGATGGGACTGAAATTATTTGTGCTCAGTGATAAAAATGACTCTATGTATTTTCTATTGTATTTCGAACGTAATACTTTGGAGACAAAAACCATTAATCCTAGCAGGAATTGTAATATCTGCTTTGAATCCAGTTGGGAGGTAAAGTATTGCTTCTCTGGAGACTCCTATTAATTATCACAAAGCAATTCTCCTGTACAAACAAGCATAAATTGGCTTTCTATGTTTACACAATATTTTGTGGCTATTGTGTTCGCCGCTAGAATATATTTCCGATATATTTAAGTGCGGAGCCTGCTTTCGCTCTGTTAATATTTCACGGTAAATCTCATTTTTATTATACAGCTTCGGATACGAACAGGATGTGGAACACGGTAACACAGCGCAACTCGGCGATTGCCATGGTAAGGATCCAACACCGATTGCTCGTTATGGTCTTTTAATTAGTGCTTGGTAGTAGTAGAATACAGTGGTCCCATAATGCACATACCACCTTTTGACCGTAACCTAATTTTTTTTTTTCTTTTTCATGGGCTAAGCTGTTTTGCATTTAATAGCAGTAGTAAAATGATGTGTTTTTTTTTCTTTGTATATTACTTTTTTTGGCTATGTGCAACTGCTTAAGGACATAGAGAAAAAAAAATCTTTTATCATAAACAACTTTTTTGCTTTCCGTTTAAGATTTGACTTTTTTTGTTTGGTTTCCTTTCTTTTACTGATGACCTGTTCCTTTAATTTTAGAAAAAATGCCTACTACAACTACACCAGATTACAAAATATTTGGCGATCCAACATCTGGTTAGTTTTATTAATTTTATCTAAAATTAACTGCCTTTTTCTTTCGGTTCAGCATTTTCTGCTCTTATGACCCCCCCACCCCCCCTACCCCTTTCGCAGTTGGCCTCATTTTTTGTGCTTCAACCTCATGCACTCACTAATTGCAAGGATAGATATCTGTCCTTTTTTTGTTTGCTATTTTTTTCTTTAAGAAGCCAAGTAATTCACCTATGTGTGACCGCATGTTACCCAGTTGCCCGTCATTGATGGATGCGTCAAATCTTTTATTAAAAGTCTTAATTAGTATGTGACATTTCCACAGCATGAAAGCCAGCCAGCTTTCATTATTGCTCCCCATACATTTGTCAAAGTGTGTTTCTCATCTATTAGTTATAGATGATGGTCACATTTTTCATACATCTCTATATTTGATTGCATATGTACTTAACTGTGTACTGCTGGGCTTTAAACGTTTGTCTTATCCTTTTATGTATGACTTGAATGGCTCAGGATAGTCAATGAAAAATAGTTTTAAAGGTTACTTCATTCGCAATGCGTAATTCTCCTATGATGTTGATATTTATGTGGCTTACCTATGCGGCCATGTTAGGTGTTGAGAAAGTATTCCTGCAATTCTGACACCTCAAACAGGCAGTATAAAGTCCAGTGGAACAGAAAAAACATAATGTGGCACTGCTTCCATATAGATCATTCCTTGGAGTTAGAAGTCCATACTCAGGTGGTGCTCTGCCTACAATAGTGCTTAACGTAAATCCAACGTCCGCGGGCCAAGGCAACACAAGTGCAGTAGTTAGGGAACACGCGAAACGGCTGTCGCTAACTGTATTGCACTTGGGATGTCTTGTCCCGCTGAAGTTTTGCAATAAGGAAAAATTGGTGAGTGCCGCTATATCTTCTTCGCTATTAGATTGATGCCCAACAGGCAGTAACCACCCTAGAATCTTGAAAATAAATAAGTTGTCACATTCTTGCCCCTTTTACTTAATTTGCTACTATGTGATAGAATCTTGTTTCACACCCTGGCCAAAAACAGTATTTGTATAGTTAAAAATTAATTCCTCTAAAACATTTATTTAAAGGAAATTTGTTACTTGGACTGGAACAATACATTAGAGCCTTTTGTGGGTGCAACCTCCCAGAGTGCCAATCAAAGGGGTTGGAATGTTTCCCACATATACTTCTGGTACAAAAATTTGCCACATTCAGTTCCCTCTGTACCCATATAGTAGGGACACTTGAGAAATGGGACATTTGCTCCTTCCAAAAAGGGGCCATGAGGTACAACTGTGCATTGTAATCCAGTATTGGCACAGCATGTGCTGAAGGACAACCTCCGAAAGATGCCCTTCTCCAAAAGACGTCTTTCCTTCTGACGGGTTTCCTTTTAGATTTTCTGTGTTGTAAAGGTCCCTTGAAAAATGATTGGTCAAAACGTTTTTTGTTTTTTTTTTCTTAAAATCACTGAAAAAACCCTCCTTTTTTAACTAATATTTACCTGACAACATGAAACATTTTTGTTTTTCATTTTGGGTGGAGAGAGCTTTTAATTTCTTAAAACTTTACATATCATGTCCGATTCTGCAATGATCTACTATAATATATTGGTGTGGTTATTGTAATACAGCTGTATATTGGTATTCCATGTAATAAACATTTGTTTGCTACCACAGACAGTGAAGCACCTCCCACTTCTGTAACTACAATGACAAGTATTCCAGTCATTCTTCCAAAAGTGATTGGTTCCTGGAAACCCAGAATGACTGGTTTTCGGAAATTTGTAGATGAAGATGACCTAAACGCCTCTGATTACATTGATACATTAACAGGTGTTCCGAATGGTAAGGCCTTAAAGGGGAAGAATGGAAAACTGAGTGGAAATCTGCAATATCCATTTTTATTCTGTTTTAATTTATTCAAGTTGGACTATTTTTTTGATTGTTTGGAGCTGATTTACACTTTCTGGCTTTAGCTGGCTGTGAATTCAGCTTCCTGTATTATGGCACATTCAGTAATTCTACCCATAGGAGGTATGGCAGGTTTCCACTCAGGCATGGCAGTGTACTTTTGTTTTGCTTAAGTTATTTTATTGGATTTATTTGCTTGTATTTTATTTAACATTTTATTTTATGTGATTTGTAGTTTTATTTTTTTCCATCATAAATTGGAAAATTATATGAATTTTCCATTACACATCATATTTGTTCTACATACTTGAAAGGTCACCAATGAAAATGAACTGTGTTGGGGAGACAAGGGGTTACATACTATACAAAAAAGTGCCAGTATCAGCCAATCAGAGCTCAGCTTTCATTTTCAAAAATGCACTGGGAATTTTAAACCAAGCTTAGATTGGTTGGTTGATACGGATAGCAACATTTTGTCAACACTGACATTTTGTTCTAAACACACAAACTATAAGTTCCTGTCCGATCACTGGGGATAGTGCAGCTAGAAATTTTTGTTTTTTACTCCATGAGTATCTTTTTAAGAACTCGTTGTCCTTCATGTAGCATAATCTATAAAAGAATACCTCTGTAAGAGGGAAGAGAACATAGCAAGTCTGTTCCTTTGTAAGTTTAAAGTGACAATATCTCTGTACTGTATGACATAGTGCAGGAAAAAATGGGTGGAGCTAGGTGAGTTAGGTATATAGGGCCTTATTGGCTAAATAAAGTGTGAGGCCTTAGTCAGACGGGCGTTTTTTGCCGCGATTTGCGCATGCGCATGCGTCCGGAGATTTTATAAAACCATTGCTTTACAATGGTATCGGACACATGAGCGCTTTTTATGCGCTCGTCCGATAAATTATAGAACAGAAATCGCAGATCCCACCTATCTGCGATCTTTGATTCCTGTTTTCTTCTCTATATGCGCTCAATGGGGCCGGCGGCAGCAGCGCCGACCCCATTGAGAACATATAGAAGACAAATCATTCTTCTCTGCCACAGCTGTTACAGCTGTGGCAGAGAAGAACGATGTTTGCCCATTGAATTCAATGGAGCCGGCAATACAGCCGACTCCATTGAAAGCAATGGGCTGCCGGCGTGCGCGGGATGAATTGTCGGGAAGGGCTTAAATATATAAGCCCTTCCCTGCAATTCATCCAGAAATGTGTTAAAATAAAAAATATATATATACTCACCTGCTGCCGGGAGCAGGTAAGTATATATATATTTTTTATTTTAACACTTTTCTGGATGAATTGCAGCGAAGGGCTTATATATTTAAGCCCTTCCCGACAATTCATCCCACACTCGCCTGCAGCGCATTGCTTTCAATGGAGCGGGCTGTATTGCCGGCTCCATTGAATGCAATGCGCTGGACAGCTCCGGCCCGTTTCTAATGAAACGCGGCTAGGAGCAGATTTTCGGGCACCGGTCACGCGATTTGCGGATGCGCATCCGTCATGCGATCCGCAAATCGCGCGAAAAAACGCCCGTCTGACTAAGGCCTAATAGTGAGAAGGATCATGTAAGTGCTGCCAATCCAAAAGGTGCACCACATCCACTAAGGGAGGGCTGCTCATAGTCAATAGAGGGGTAAAGACAAAGTCTGGTGACCGTGCAAACTTCCAATTATAGGATTTGATGCAGATTGAATAAGTCCAACTTTATTAATTAATAAGCAAAAAGAATGTGTTCTATGGCAAAAAAAACCCTTCCTCAGCTTACTGGAGGGAGAAGGAGGTCATACACTGATAGTGACAGGAAGGTGTTTACAAGGATAAAAGATTACAAGATTAGGAAATACAGGAAGAAACTGGAGTGAAAGAGGATAAAGATATAAAAATAAAATGTGGAGTTCTTGGAGAAAGAAACAGTTAAACGAAATACAGCAAGTGATGTAAAAGAAAAAGGAAGTGATATATAACGGAACCGTTCAAAACAAAAATATCAATTCATGCATTAACATTCTCGGGAGCTTTGGGTGAGATCAAATAAAAGCCACATAGTAAAGGAATCAAGTTCTAAAATAATATGCATGAGATTAATTAATTCTGGATGAGACTTAAAAACAACCTTTATTAATTATTAAGATTAAACATTTATAGGAAGACGTCTGTATGATATTACAGAACATAGAAGGTTATAAAATGTTATTAAAAAGCATAAAAAAACATACATGGGAAGGGGGGAGAGTTGTCTATTGGTGCACATGCAGTCCTGAATGTTTACTAAATAGAATTCCCGAGTATATAGTATATACGCTGCGGCTGGGTTCACACGGGTTTTGCTGCAGTTTTTCCGTTGCGGTTTTGTCGCAGAAGAACTGCGTCTGCGGCAAAACCACTTTGAAGATTATTTTGTCTTGTGTATTTTCTGCGCTTTTTCAGCGCGGAAAATTCGCAAGGGCTTTTTTACTTTTGCAGCATATTTTGCTGCAAAATTTTGCTGCGTCCATAGAGGTCTATGGACAAAGAAATCGCTGCAGAAAAGTAAAAAGAATTGACATGCTGCGTCTTGAAAAACCGCGTCAGTGCGGAAAAAAATCTGTCCTGTGAGAACAGCTTTCTGCCCAAACACATTTCCACTGCGCTGCACTGCAAACGCAGCGGTTTTGCCGCAGTGCGGATATGCAACTGCAAACCGCAGCAGATCTGCCCCGTGTGAACCCAGGCTAAAAATGAACTAAGAGGGCAAATAGTGGAGGAGTATGGAAACTTGATTTCTCTATCTTATGCACTCTATATAAACTAGACATTGGGGAATATATATTCTGCCCATAGAGGATTGGATGTGCACTAGAGTTGAGCCAACATACTCTGCCGAGCTTGAGGCTCGTTCAAGTATTAGCATACTCGATGGTGCTCATTACTCGAACGAGCATCAAGCCGTGTTTGACCCCGCCCCAGTTTTTGGCTCCTCCCCACTGTGGCGTGCCTGTTTTGGCCCCTCCCCGCCGCAGCGCGCGTCATTGGCAAATTTTTTGTCTGGCAGGCAGGGGAGAGAGAGAACTTCTACATATAAATTTTAATTTAATTGTTTAATAAAGGTTGGTTTTAAGTCTCATCCAGAATTAATTAATCTCATACATATTATTATTTTAAAAATGGGTTCTTCTACTATGTGGGTTTTTTTTGCTCTCACCCAAGGCACACGAGAATGTTAATATATGAATTTATATTTTGTTTTGAACTGCTTCGTTATATAGAATTCCCTTTTTCTTATACACCAGTTTAACTATTTGTTCAACCAATAACTAGATATTTTTTTCTTATTTCTAGATCTTTGTTTACTTTTTTTTTTTTCCTGTATTTCCTAATCTTCTAATCTTCTTCTATCCTTGTACACCTTCATGTCCCGATCGGTGTGCTGAGGAAGGGCTTTCATCCTGAAATGCACATGGTTTTTTGCTGGGTATTCATAAAAGAGCTTTCACTTTTCCAATCTGCCTTAAATTGCATAATTGGAAGTTTGCATGGTCACCAGACTTTGTCTTTACCCCTCTATTGTCTGTGCTGTATGAAGTACACAAAGTATATCCCTATAAGGCCTCATGTCCACAGGCAGATTTTTGCTGCAGAATCCAGAGCGGGCGCCCCCCTCCGAATTCCGCAGCAATAACCCTCCATAGCACGCTATGGTAAAATGATTCTTCATGCACACAAGAGGAAATCAATTGCGGTTTCCACTTGCGGATGAAAAATCGCACCATGCTCTATTTTACTGCAGTTCCCGCACGGACGGCTTCCATTGAAGTCAGTGGAAGCCGTCTAACCGGCGGCCTATCTGCAACTAACATTGCAGATGGGCCGTGAACACCATGGGAAAAGCAGGAGTTTAAAAAAAATCTGTACTGCGCATGTCTGACGGCGAGCCATGCGGACCATCTGCAGTACAGAGAAAGAAAAGCAGGTACATCCGGACGCCGCTGCCGCCAGGGTCGGATTCCACTGTGGGTACCCGCATGCAGAATCCGACCTGCCCGTGGGCATGAGGCTTAATACACAGACAATCCACACAGGATTCTGATAATAGAATATTAATGTGCTTCCGTTTTTGGTTGCTTATCATCTATAATACTCTTATTGCATGTTTGTTTTTACATGTATTGGTATTACCATTTTTTCATCAATTGTGAGCTCTCAGAGAGTTCTGCATTTCTTCTTTCCTTTGACTTTTTTATGTTCATGTTTCTTATTTACTTTGTGCACTGCCAGTACAATTGATAACCCGGAGCATTTCTCGCTAAATGTTCAAAGGCCTTCCCACTAACAGAATCTAGTTTTCTTCATTCACTAATTCTTAGTCTATTCTATGGCAGAATGATGCATTGAGCTCACACAAGAGTGAACGTCTTCATTTTAGCCAACTGTGTTTTAACTTTCACAGAACTTTTATTGTAATCTTTCCTATGTGTGAAGAACTTTGCTTTTTGTATGTCTGTGGTTGCCAACTTACTTTTCTGGTAGAGATGAAAAATGAGTACTAATCTAAATGTTTTCTTTCTAGGTTAGATCGCATGTGTAAAATAAAGGGATTGTGAATGTGCAGTGCTGGGAATAAATGTTGCTTCTTTTAAAAGGTCACTTATTATTGCATATTGCAACACAAAATGATTTATGATCTGAAAACGTAGTTCTTAAATTATTATTGCAGAGGTTTGAATGGTTTGCCTGACGAGGACAATACCTATATGTGCGCTGACACCTCCATCCTCTGTTGACTAACAAGGCATGAGAGATTAGCACATGCACAGTGCCGTGCAATATGTTATTCAATGGAGGCCATTGATGGACAGGTTGGGTAACATGCACCTCTACTGGCAGCTTTTTTTAGAACAGAAATATGACGCATGGATTACAGAAGACTTTTGTAACAAGGGGGCGCTGCTGCTCACAGGATGGTGAGCAAACAATAGTATACTAGTAAATACACTGTGTATTGTTTACAGCCAACCTCCAAAATATGATTATACAATGGCCAACACAACAAGTTGTAGTTTAGCAGCAAATTCTTCCTATAATGTTATATCAGTCTTTCACATCCATCATCAATCTAGAACTCCATGTATATTAAACCTTAAAATATACTATTCTCATATGTACAAGAGCACTAAGCCAAGAAGATCTGTTTAAATATATATATAGATGTATCAACACTAGAGATGAGCGAGCTTACTCGGCCACACCCCTTTTTCGCCCGAGCACCGCGATCTTTCGAGTACTTCCGTTCTCGGGCGAAAAGATTCGGGGGGCGCCGTGGGTGAGTGGGGGGTTGCAGCGGGGAGTGGGGGGGAGAGGGAGAGAGAGAGGGCTCCCCCCTGTTCCACGCTGCTACCCCCGCTCCGCCACGCCTCCCCCCACCCCCCGGCACCCCCCGAATCTTTTCACCCGAGTACGGAAGTACTCGAAAATCGCGGTGCTCGATCGAGTAATTACTCGAAAGGAGTACGCTCGCTCATCTCTAATCAACACATTAAGAAAAAGTTGTTTGCCACAATTATTTTCCCTTCCAATGGCTTTTTAATGACATTTGTTCTGTCGGTAACAATAGCTTTTCAATGGCTTAAGATCAAGATAATTTGTTGCAGAAGGGTTGGCCATGCGCATTAGATTTTCATCGCCCAATTTTAACAGGTGTTGGGGGTCATTTAATAAGCCTGGTGGCCTCCAAATGTTCCCTAGATGGCAGATGTCAAGGAAGACAAGGATCAGGCTACTGGACTTCAAAATGCCCTATTCTTTTGTTCTTAGAGTGTAAACAATAGAAGGCAAAAAATTACCAGCACTCCAATATATGGTAAAATGATGAATGAAAGAAAGAGCAAAATCCAAAAAGACTTACTTCACAGGGGTGCCTGGTATATGGCACCCCCGATCCCAGGCGGCATATAGAATCGCAGATATATTGAAAACGTCCCAGGAATGTAACTATCCACTTTTATTATCCAATATGCAACGCGTTTCAGCCTTACAATCTGAAGCCTTTCTCAAGCATAAAACATAATAATGAATCATATATATATATAAACAAGCACTTGATTACCTGTTTCATATCGGGTGTCTCTGGCGGTATTACGCCTACAACGTAACTTCCGGTCACGTAATGATGACTTGTGGCACGCGTCACCACCAGGGGCATGTTCCACCAGCACCGTAGAGTGATAAGCCTCTGCATTCTAAACATGTGCACTGAGCTGAGTGTGCATATCATGTATCATATAAGATAATTGACTACCAAACGAAAGTTTGGCCGACTGCACCACCCCACAAAAGTAGTCTACCAAGAGAACATCACAATGTGACATCACCCTAGGAGTTAGTCATGACTCGGTGCTTGCACCTTGGGACTTTACCTTATCTACCTTATGTACATGGATAGCCTAAGGTTCTAGGACTATTGAACCACAATAAACGGAACAGTCTCTTGAAACAGTGGTAGATACAGAGTCAACACAAAAATAGTCTTTGATTTCCAACAGATATAGAATGGAAAATTAGATTTTTTTTAATGCTCACCCTGTATTCCTAGACATGGTAATCCTGGCAAAATTATTTCCAGGGCAATGCAACAATTCTTCCAAGAAGTTAAAAATATTCCAGAAGAATATCTAGGACTGTAGCCTCAGCTAATGTTAGTGTTATAATAGCATAATAAGAGATATGAAGCGTGTTATGTAAAATACGTCAATTTTTCAACAGTAGGAATATTCCAAAAACCAAACATAGTGGTTGTGCTAAGCTGATAGTGTTGAGAAGTTTCCCTGGTCAACTTATTGTTAAAAAAAAAAACATGAATTACGTGCCATATTAGAGTTTTTGAATAACTTATGAAGCAGTACAATGAACAAATTTACAGAAGCAAGGCTAGAATGTCTGAAGGGAAACAAAATTAATCCCGACATGGACCAAATAGAAACTCTGAGGCAGACTGTGAAGTAAAGAGTTCATATATGAAATCTGGTAGTGTGTCTGAATTAAAGCACTTCTGTCGATTAGAGTGGGCTAAAAATTCATCAGCAGGGATATGGAAGACTAGCATCCAGTTCTTGGAACTGTCTGGTTCCAGGTGGTTGCAATCAGTTATTAATGTTATGGGACAGTTTCATTGTAACAAATATGCAATAAGAGAGCACAGCATTTCAAGCAATTTTCATTATAACCAATGTAAAAAAAAAAGTAAAGATAACCAGACTATAATTCATGCCCAATAGAATTATGCCGCTATTTGGTTGTCCTTGTTATTGGCAATTATATGGAGCAACAATGATAACAACAGTGATTTTCTTTTCCTCCCAAACAAAATAATGACTTTTTGAGTTAAAATGACTTTCTTACAGTAGTTTGACAAGTCAGTAAAAAAACATCTACACTGATTTATTTTTTTTAACTTCCAAATCACAGACGAACATAAGTACAGCTACTCTGGCTAGCTAGAGTAAAGCTCTCACTGAGCTACCACCATACCTCAGCTTCGTGTAAATGTGACATAGTCAGTTAACTGCAGTAAATTTACAATGTCTACATTTGCCCAGAAATGTGGCTGAATTAGGTCATTTTGTCTGACCGTTGTTTGAAAAATGAAAGCAAACCATCTTTAGAAATATGATTGGCTAGGTTGGAAAATTTTGGCCGTGGTCATCCATTTGTACATAGGTACTGGTGCATCTTGTCTCCACCAGAAGAATGGGTTTAGACATGGGTTGGCCGAGTTGAGTAGTAGGGGAGGCCAAGGTGATGCCCACAACAGCAGATTGGCTGATGCACACATTCAGCCCTCACACCTGTACCCGGTGTACTGCTATGTGTGCTCCTCACTTGGCTACCATCTCAGCTCCTAGCACCTCTGTCAGCTGTCACTCGCCCCCCGGTGTGCTGCAAATTTCCAGTTCTGACCCTAGTGTCACTTTCCTGCAGCCCCTGCTGTGCTCTCCGCTCCTCAAGCCCTCTGCTCCACTGAGCTAGCTCCTTGAAGATGGTCCTCTATCCTGCCATGCAGAGGCAGCGGTGGTAGTAAAATCCCCGCTCCTTCAGAACACGGTCAGCGCTGTGCTGCCGTCACCCTCCCCACAAGCAGTGGGAACAGCAACTAGGAATGCTGCTCTTGCATCCGACCCTATGGTGGCTCCTCGCTAAGAAAGCGGTTCCTCTGGGCCCTGCAGAGCTGCCTCCTCCGTCCTGCCTCCTCCATCCTAGCATGCTGTGGGAGCGGAGAAAGCCACTCCTTCTGACCCCGCTCAGCGGGGAGCCGCGTCCGGCACAGTGGGAGGTGGCCTCCTGCTATATCAGCGGGTGTTAAGTGGTTGTGACAAATTCAACTGTATAGCGCGGACCGGAGGAGCAGACATGCCGGAGTGCAGGGATTAAGTGGTCGGCCTGAAGTAGACTGTTAAGCAGGGCCAGGAGCAGCAGGAGGATCACAGTTACAGCAGCTTAGCAGGGTGTGGCCCAGCTCACCTTGTTGCAGTCTGGGACGAAGTACACAGTCGACCGGGGCCAGGAGCAGCAGGAGGATCAGAGTTGCCACAGCTCACCTCGGTCCAGATGTCTATCCGCTAGCCAATCCGGAGCTGTGGGCGTTCCCTGTTGCTCTACTTGCACAGCCCACGTCTCCATGCATAACTCTGGTGGAGACAAGATGCACCAGTACCCTGTACATATGTATGGCATGATTGGCTGATCCCTTTCCTGCTTTGCACAAGCTCTAGGAAGTCAGTTTTTGGCAGATTAATTTCTCCTGTTGCTGGTGGGATTGGTCATTCATACAAACGATACCACTGATGATTGATCACTCATATTGCAGCCATTATCTTATGTGTATGGTTGACTTAACCTATCTGTCTGGTCTCACATTACATGTTTACAAGTATATAATTTATCAGCAGTGTTCCATATACCTTCATTTATCATTAGCTTATATTAAGCTGTACAACACCACATATGCATATGTAAGAGCAGTTTCAGATGAACATGATTTTCTCCCCTTATGTGGCCGTGATAATCAACGGGACAAGACAAAATGAAACCACTGATATCAATAGATTGCAGTGGTTTCATTTTAAATTTTGGGATTCTCGCCCATTAATTGTACAGGCGAGAAAAGCTAGGACTTGCCATATCTTTCCCGCAAGTAGTTGCACCTACCGTATAAACGTCTGAAACCGCCCCACCACTTCATCCTTTATAGATGTCAGAGCTGATTACTATATTTAATGATTGACTCACTAGGTGGACTGAGCTCGGGTAAGGTTGCAAACATAGAACACAATAAGCTGAAGGTTGCTTCAGATAGCAAGAGTTGCTGAGATACATTCCCCTTTATTCTATAAGGGAATGTTATTTCTATGACAGGTATACAAATTACGCTAGTGCTCAACAATGGCAAAAGCAAGGCATTCCTGTGATTCACACATTACTTTAATGCTTCCTATAGAAAAAAGTTACAAGTGACATTGTGAGGCCTTAGTCAGACGGGCGTTTTTTCGCGCGATTTGCGGATCGCATGACGGATGCGCATCCGCAAATCGCGTGACCGGTGCCCGAAAATCGCCCGAAAATCTGCTCCTAGCCGCGTTTCATTAGAAACGGGCTGGAGCTGTCCATCGCATTGCATTCAATGGAGCCGGCAATACAGCCGACTCCATTGAAAGTAATGCGCTGCGGGCGAGTGTGGGATGAATTGTCGGGAAGGGCTTAAATATATAAGCCCTTCCCTGCAATTCATCCAGAAAAGTGTTAAAATAAAAATATATACATACTCACCTGCTCCCGGCAGTTGGAGTTCCGCGCAGCCGGCCTGCAGTGGGTGTGAAGGGGGTGTGAGTCAGACCTGCCCCCTGATTGGCTCAGCGCTGAGCCAATCAGGGGGCAGGTCTGACTTACACCCCCTTCACACCCACTGCAGGCCGGCCGCGCGGAACTCCGGCGGCCGGGAGCAGGTGAGTATATATATATATTTTTTATTTTAACACTTTTCTGGATGAATTGCAGGGAAGGGCTTATATATTTAAGCCCTTCCCGACAATTCATCCCGCGCACGCCGGCAGCCCATTGCTTTCAATGGAGTCGGCTGTATTGCCGGCTCCATTGAATTCAATGGGCAAACATCGTTCTTCTCTGCCACAGCTGTTACAGCTGTGGCAGAGAAGAATGATTTGTCTACTATATGTTCTCAATGGGGTCGGCGCTGCTGCCGCCGGCCCCATTGAGCACATATAGAGAAGAGAACAGGAATCGCAGATCGCTGATAGGTGCGATCTGCGATTTCTGTTCTATAATTTATCGGACGAGCGCATAAAAAGCGCTCATGTGTCCGATACCATTGCAAAGCAATGGTTTTAAAAAATCGCCGGACGCATGCGCAAATCGCGCAAAAAAACGTCCGTCTGACTAAGGCCTAAAGATGATAAAATCTTTTCTAATAGTCATAGTTTTTTTGTATATTTTTATTAATTGCGCAGAAACATTGAAGTAGCTTTTAAGACTCTGTTAGGCCGCCTGCAGACGGGCGGAAATCCCGCGGCGTGATTTCCCGCGGGATTTTCGCCGCTCAAAGCCTGCATAGGAGTGCATTACAATACGCACTCCTATGCAGACGGCCGCGGTTTGGCTGCGTGAAATATCGCGCGGCAAACAAACCGCGGCATGTCCTATTTCTATGCGGGGCTCGCAGAGCCTCGCACAGAAACATCACTCACCCGGCCGCCGGCTCCAGTCTGCGCATGCGCCAGCTGCTCGGCAGCCGGCACATGACAGAGCCGGGGCCGCCAGACGCGGGTGAGTACGCGCTCGTCCCTGCAGGCGCTCGGGTCGGGTCCCACGGTGAGAATCCTCGCCGCCGGATCCGACCCGCTCGTCTGCAGGCGGCCTTATGCTGAAATTTTACCTCAAGTCATGGTCAACCCCATGTCGTTGTGAATCACCGATCACATGTTTGTGAGCGGCAGTAGATATAGTTTCATCAGTTAGACTGGCGTTTTGTTTACAGCTGTTTTGACTTTTTGTCATGTTTTTTGGGACAAAAAATGCTGTGTCCCATGTTAGCTGTAGATCAGTGGAGAATTTTAAATTTCATGGCATTTTTAACAATCTTGAAAAAAATCTTAAGGGCTCAGTCACACAAGCGTGTTTTATGCGCGCACAAAAAGAGCGCTTCTAAAATAACCAATAGGTTCCTATAGAAGCACTTACATAAGAGAATGTAGGTGTGCTAAATGGAGCACACCTAACAAAGATAGGACATGTGTGACTACAATGCAAAAACGCAGGTCCGTGCTGTGCAGGAGTTTCCATTGACTCCTATGGGGGCAGGAGTTAACGGAAACTCCTGCACTGGGAATAGATTCCCTGCAGCTTACAGCAGGGCATTTAAAATGTGCTGCCCAGAAAGCACATTTTAAATGTACCGCTGTATACTCCTGTTAGTTCCCGCGGGGATGAGGGGACTCTCCAAGGGTTCTATTAATCCCCGCGGGGACTAACAGAAATTTACAATGGGACATTTAAAAAGTGCTTCTGGGCAGCACCTTTTAAATTCCCTGCTGTACACAGTGGGGTATTCCTACTGCCCCCCCTGCTGGGTAATTCTGCAGAAGCGGGAGGCAGTAGAGGACTACCTCCCCCTCTCTCCCCAAGGGAATTCCCTATAGCGCGGGGGGAAGGGGTGGTGGAGTTACTGAGCTTTCCCCAAGAGCATTGGGAGGGGGAGGGGCTAGAGGGATCCACCCTTAGCACCGCTTCTTTATGGGTTGCCATAGGGAATCTCTGTAAGAATCCCTATAGCCCCGCCCACTCTCTCTTTGCTATGGGGATATCCCTCTGGATTTCCCCATAGCAAAGAGAGAGAGCAGACCTATAGGGGATTTCCTCATAACAAGGGAGAGAGAGTGGAGCAATGGGTGATTAAGCCAAAGCCCCGCTCCATCTCTCCCTGCTGTGGAGAAACCCCTCATAGGTCCGCTCTCTCTCCCTGCCCTGGGGAAATCCCAAAGCCCTGTGGGGGCTTCTTCCCTCTCTCTTCTCCAAGCACAGCTGCTCCAGGGAATGGGCGATTTTCAGGCACATGAAGCTTCCGGTCTTTTGTGCTTAGAACATTTGCCCGGTCATGCGATTTGTGAACATGTGAGTAGCGCTTTCTTTGCACGCCTATAGGTGCACAAAAAAACCACTCGCCTGACCTCGGTGTGTGTATATATACAATGTACAATAAAAATTACAAAATATATTGGCGCCAGTATACACTTCAAGGACGCTTCTAAATTAATCATAAAATATAACCGTAAATTAAATTGCCAATGAAGAAGAGTAAATGAATAAATCTTTTGGTATCATAATTGTGTGTATTGTTGTATTTCTGTAGAGCAGTCTAACGTTGAGAGTATGTGTCCACTAATAGTAATTACCTTTCTGGGTTTTTTTTTCTTATTTTCTGCTTGACTTTCCATAAGCCTTATTAAGTGGTTGTGCGTTACTTTTTCAGCCTTGACTCCATGTAATCATATCACAGCAGCTAAAAGCTAAAATCTTATTAGCATATGTAAACGTGGCTAAAAGCACAGGTTTGCTCAGACACAAGACTGGTACAAATCGCATCAAGACTAGGGCTCATATTAGCCTCAAGGACAAGCCATGATACATTTACCATATTTCCATGGTTTATTTTTGGCGCAGGGTCATAATGCCCTTTACAATACACTAGAAGGATTGTGATAGTTTACAACATATTTTGTATTATGTACATAAAACTTCTGTGGTAACTTAGCATTTGAAGTTTTCAATTTCCCAGTGTACAGGCTGTTACCGGAGACTGTACCATACCAAGCACAAACAATAATTGCCACTAATTCTGTTGTAGCTGTCACTCGGTTTAATTTTCAACTTCATAATTTACCCTTTCCAATTTGTTTTGCATCCTGATTGACACAAGGACTGATAGAAAGGAGAATGAGAACAGAATGCAAATGATTTGATTTAGATAAACACATTTAATGAGCTGCCACCAGTTTGAAGTCTGTTGATTTGTTCTACGTTGCACAGATATTTTCTAAAATTTGGCATTTATTTTTCTTAACAGGTGTAAGATGGGAAGTGCATTCAGGAGAATCTAACCAAATGGTCCATATGAATGTTCTGATCACTTGTGTCCTTGCTGCATTTGTTCTCGGAGCGTTTATTGCAGGAGTGGTTGTCTACTGTTATCGGGAGATGTTTGCACGGAAATCCAGAAAGATACATAAAGATGCAGAGTCTGCACAATCCTGTACAGACTCAAGTGGAAGTTTTGCAAAACTCAATGGGTTGTTTGACAGCCCGGTTAAAGAATATCAGCAAAGCATCGATTCACCTAAACATTATACAAATATATTGACTAGCAGAAAGGATTTGCCACCCAATGGTGACACAAAGTCCATTATGATGGACAGTCAAGGACAGCCACCAGAACTAGCTGCACTTCCGACTCCTGAATCAACTCCAGTGCTTCAGCAAAAAAGCTTACAGCCCATCAAAAACCAGTGGGAAAAGGCACAAAATAACTTAAACATTTCACGGAAAGAAACTCCTCTTAAAAGTCCACAGTTCTTTCCTTCCAGCCCTCCTCCCCACTCACCTTTAGCTCACGGACAAATCCCAAGCGCAGTTGTCCTTCCAAATGCTACTCATGATTACAATACATCATTTTCTAATTCAAATGCACACAAATCGGATAAAAAACTCCACAATATCGAACATACACTGGTAAAACAGTCTAGTAAAAGAGATCGACGTTCTGTGGATTCTAGAAACACATTGAATGACTTCTTGAAACACCTAAATGAATCCCAAGGAAATCCCAAAGCTATGATGTCAGATATTCAAGTGGCTCATCAAAATTCCCATCAGCCTCCACATCAAACATTAATGCTTGATACGATGGGAAACATGTCTGAAATACCACCTAAAGTTCCAAATAGGGAGGCATCGTTATACTCCCCCTCCTCAACTCTTCCAAGAAATAGCCCAACAAAACGAGTGGATGTGCCTTCCACCCCAAATGGGCAAATCACATCTCTAGAATTACAAAGAAGTTATCATAAAAACTCTTCACAGAGGCATTCAATATCAGCAATGCCTAAAACTATGAACTCACCAAATGGTGTTTTGATTTCAAGACAGTCCAGTGTTAATAGAGGTTATATGCCTCCAAGTCCTAACCCAAGGATGGACTATATGCAAGGAACACCTGTTATTGTTCATCAACAGACTTCCTTGTCACGACAAAGCAGTTATACAGGACATGGAACTCTCCCTCGTATGGGGATAAAGAGGACACCATCTATAAAACCTGATGTGCCACCAAAACCTTCATTTGCTCAGCAAAATACATCAGTTAGACAGCTAAACAAATATAGCTACTAAGATCTGTCATCTTGATCACAATGTGTATGGTGATAAGGCATGGTGTTAGAAAAGGACCTTTTGAGGCAGAGACATGCTTGCCGAATCAGTCCCTAAGTGGCCAAAGAAGCTGTGTTTAGTTTGGCGACATTGAGTTGTGCCAAAAACAGGAACAACAGAACAAGCTTGGTAGGAACAAAACAAAGGAAAGTGCTGGTCATTTTGCTTCTTTTGTGTGGAGAAATGTGGACATGTAGCACAGTGGGAGCTACTTCCGTTACAGTACCAAGTTTTAAGAATATACTTGAAAAACGGGATTTCATTTTAAACTGCCGCTGTGTGTAGCCATCCCATTAAATGTGAACATATTAATATGTATGCATTCACCTTGCCTCTTGCACAAGTGTCACAAAAAGTGTCCCAATGAGTAAAAGTTTGCATCTAAGGCCATTTAACTTCTGTTGTCTCAAGCCTAAAACATATCCTTAAGTCTACAGTGGCATTGCAATGTGTGCCACCAATTATTTCGAGTGTGTGTTGTTTTGTACGTGTGTGCATAAATGTTCCATACACACAACACATGTGCACGTTAAGATTCTCGTTGCAATTTCTACGCTATGAAACTGTTTACATTGAGCATGTCTGAACAAACAGTTGATTTCCTTCCACAAGTATTCTAAAGCTGGTTGTGCAACTGAGGGCATCAGTTCTCTCCCCCCTCCTTGCCTTCCAGATAATTATCTTGGCTGAACACGGTACCTCGTGCAAGAATGTAAAGATTTCTTAGAACTGTTATGCTGCTATTTAAACAATATTGTATAATTCACTGGATGTCACGGGGAGATTCTATGTTCATGCTTGTTCCTTCTTGGTATCAGTTGGTCTTTCGTGAACCCTGGCCACTGTGAATTTATACCATATGTTTTAACGAGTGTTGGTGTACTAGCAAAGGATACTTTTTAAATAAAGCTTCCTTCAAAGAAATTGCCGGCCTCCTAACATGACACTATACATTCGTGTATCATCATGAAGGTATATATGCTAGGGCACCTTACGTGTAGCAGTGATGTTTTACCTAAAGCCATGCTTACAAATGCTGGATACGGAATGAAGGCCATCGAGGACTGTATAATAGTAACATCAGAAATTAGCTGGACCCTAAATGACACTTGTTGTATTTTTTTAGCCCATGTGACATTTGCCGTTATTATTACAAGTACATAAAAGTTGTGTTCACATGATTCCTTTTCAGTGTGAGAATCTTCTCTGGTTGCACTTGCAACACATATATCTTGACTCCAACCATGAGGCCAACATATCTCCATCCTCCTTACTGTATTCTTCAGAAATAAGCTGTGCCACTATTCATTATGAGGGGAAAATGTTTGTGTGTGTGTGTATATATGTTGCCAGCCATTAGGGGGGTAGTACTAATCAAAGACAATAAACGTGGTCTGTACTTTTTCTAGCAGTGTTTTCTGTCTGTGGAAGTAGCAGAAATTTCATTGACCGCTAAATATGTCCTCTCATCCCTTTCGAGAAAGCAACTGGTAACCATTCTAAATATCTATGCAAAAGTTTACATTCTATACACTTGTAGTTTAGCGAAAGGTGTTCATTAGTAAACTGAGGTAGGGAAAATAAATAAAAAAGTGCCCCCATCCAACCACAGCCTTATTTCAAATATATGTTTCACAATGAATCCCTGTCGACTTCTTACATGTATGTCTGTGAATGGTGTTTGAAACTCTTACATTTCATTTCCAGTTTAATGGTCCTTTCAAGGGCTTTTTCAATAATGACTTTCTTCCTAGAGATCTAGTTTATGTAGTGGCAAACCACTTGGGTAGTGCTGAGCCGCATTGCATTTCTTATCACTGCTGGTCTGGCCCTAAGTCTGTACCATTCTGATGTTAACAGTTTGTTGTCCCATCAAGCATGCCCACAAACACACCGCCTGACCATTATGACCTTAGACTTTGCCTGCTATCCCATCATATGAAAGGCTGATACTTAGTGGATATAGTAATGCAATTACATCTCCAGCTCTTAAGGTACCCGTACAGCCTCAATAGCTGTGGACCGAATACCGACAGCTATTGAAGGAACTGTAGGATCAAGTGTTGGAGTGCAACATGTCCGCTCTTTCTTTTCCTAGAGAGTTGGGAGACACATTCGATAATCACCTGATCCCTCCAGTGTATGGGGACATTTACACTCTCACCTCATTCCTCTTTCGTTTTATTCCTCCAGAATAAATACATGGAATGTGTCGTACAAAGAGGAACTCAAAGGAAAAAAACAGAAGGGACCTCTAAAACTTGAATATGATGCATTTCTAGCTGTGGGCTTTTGAGTTCTACTTGGCTTCCAGAATGGAAGTAGCTCAGCACTAACCAACCCTTGTCGACAGCTGGCTCAAATGGCCAAATACGTTGGGTTTTGAGAAGAAGAAATGTTAAAGATATAAAAATGGCTGGTGTTTTCAAGGAAAGGATGTAATGCCTTTAGTAATGAGGAGGCACTATATGCCATACACTTAATAGGCATCTTAGTCCTTAAAGCAAGCAAGAGTGCAACTAGAGCAATATAGAGGCTAAACACAGCAGCACCATTTCTCAAACAACTGCTGTTTGGGGTGAGATTGGATTAATCTAGAGATGGCTGTGACTAGCTTATAGCGTAGATCATGGCCACCACTGCCCAGAAGAAAATAGGAAATTTAACAGTAGTGCAATGACAGCATGTGTATTTCATGTGTGAGTGCTTTTATGGGTCATGCCGGTAATGACAATGTTCTGTAAATATATGTGAGGGTACCTGAATCTGTGCATTTTGTGCCTTATTCATGAAAATACAAATTATGATAGTATGTCAAGTGTCTTCTGTATAGCACACTATTTTCTGAGTGTCAGAAAAATTTGGGAAAAAGCCCTATTGGCATCTATATAGGACACCATTTGCAACCATATATTCCTTTATTAGGACAGAATCTGCTCCAGAACAATAAGGGATCAACCCAATTAAGAAAATGTACAACTCAACTGATGCAACGCCTACCAGTACCTCTCTGTGACCGATGCTCAACACAGATGTCTTTTATAACTTCTTAACATGCACTTAAACGTAACGTTTATTGCACATACACAGACTGTTTCGAAGGCGGAGGTTGCATTCATTTTAGCATTACACAAAGGATCCTACAACTAAATCATATCTAACAAGACTATTTTTTAAACAGAAGGGAAACAGAATTCGTTCTCTCACTATTTTGTTCTATAAAATGTCTCTATTAAAAAAAAATAAAAAAAATGTTAAACTGTGTTTCTCGTGGCCAAAGCTGAGAACTCTTAATTTTTAGATTTGGGGCAATATTTTAATTTAATTAATACCAGTTATGCAATCTATGTCAACGTTGTCACTCAATTTTTTTAAGTGAAAATGCTGATGTGTTTTCATGTGTAAGATTGTGGTGTGAGCATAGAGACTGAATAAGCCAAACCACAAACTGTTAACCTGGGTAACATTGTACTGCCTTGTAGATCGTAACGTGAGATCAGTATTTATGTTGATGTTTCTAACATTCAATCTAGGCTAAAAGAAATTAATTTAATTAAAAAAAAAAAAAGTGCTTTAGCCATTTGTGCAAAAGGTAAAAGCAGATTGTATCTTTTTTATATTCGTCCAGCATATAAAAGTTACCTTTGAAATAAGTTGCTCTATCCTGTTCTGTAGAGTACTTTAACGTGTAGATATCTTGTAAAGTTGTATTGTGAATGTGTAAATAATTCTGTACTTTTGGGTTTTTAACACCGCATGTAAAGCTAAAATAAAATACTCAAGTGAAAAAAAAAAAGATTTGGGCCTCAATTGATTAAGGAGAAAGGCAAGTCACTAATTACAGCTAATGGATCGTCTTCATGAGGGTTACTGCATGAAGAAGGCAGCATGGTCATGGCTGGGAATATTGCTGAGGCATTGCGACTAGAGATGAGCGAGTATACTCGCTAAGGTACATTACTCGAGCGAGTAGTGCCTTAGCCGAGTATCTCCCCGCTTGTCTCTAAAGATTCGGGGGCTGGCGCGGGTGACAGGTGAGTTGCGGCGGGGGGGGGGGGGGGGAGAGAGATCTCCCCTCCATTCCTCCCCGCCGGCCCCGGATCTTTAGAGACGAGCGGGGAGATACTCGGCTAAGGCACTACTCGCTCGAGTAATGTGCCTTAGCGAGTATACTCGCTCATCTCTAATTGCGACCATTTGTCAATGTAAGTGAACAGCTTCCAGTGTGGGGTTAGTTTATGAATGATGCCTGAATGTCGGACATATTTGTATCCCAACAACCTCACTTGCAAAGCTATAATTGTTTGCATCATATCTGTCAAAGTGTGGAAGGTAAGATTTTTGTAAATCTCCAAAGCTTCGTGTGGCTCAGAGTGTGAAGGTAGAAGAAATACAGTCCTAAGCTCTCGCTCATGACCTGCAGGTTGCGAGTTCAAACCCTGCATGGTTCAGGTAGCCGACTCAAGGTTGACTCAGCCTTCCGAGATCGGTAAAATGAGTACCCAGCTTGCTAGGGGGTAATAAATTACCTGGAAGCGCTGCAGAATAAGTTGGCGCTATACAAATAACAAGGTTTTTTTATTTTTATTTTAAAGTTTTACATAAAAGAAGGAAAGAAAAATAATTTGCTCCCCGGTAACAGTAACAAGTTCTGGTATAGGCAGAGTAGATGGGGGGAAATTTTCATTATATGGTCTGCACAAACAAAGAAAGTCAGCGGTACATTGGCAATGTGTTTCAGTACCAGAGGAAAGTATCGGTACAGTGCTGAAACACGTTGCTGATGTACCTCCATGTCTCCTTTGTCTGAGCGCACCATATGACCGTGATTTTCCCTTATTTTCACTACCTATCATAAAAGAAATCAGTTTCAACATGAACTTAGTGCTCATCTACACTCAACATCACTACAGCCTCCAAACTGAATTACATTAGTAGTTGATCAGTGTGCCTGCTGTTGTGGTGTTACCTTGAACCCAAAGCAATAAATCAGCAACAATACCATTGACATGTGAAAACAGCCTGTATATCGGGCTCTGTTCTCTCTCTAAGTTTGTATGCCTAGTGTATATGTTATGGAAATCTCCCAACCAGGGGCCTTACTATAAGGGATGCAGAGGATGTGGTTGCACTCGGGCCCAGGAGTCTTAGAGGGCCCATAAGGCTTCTCTTCTCCATATAGGGAGCCCAGTACTACAGATAAAGCATTATAGTTGGGGGCCCCATTACAGCTTTTGCATTGGGGCCCAGAAGCCTCAAGTTACGCCTCTGCTCCCTACCTATGCACTGGACGTATCCAAAGACTTCTATGGACAAGACGTATGCCAAGAGTGTGTCCTTTTAGCATATGTCTGGCCAGTATATTATTTTTTTAAATTGTAAATAGTCAGCTAAACGAGACTAATCATTTTTTTTGCCATATATGCTGGGTGGGTGATAAGAGTGAACATGTTGTGAACAGATCCTTAAATGGGCTGTCCAGTTGTCAACTATTGATGGCCTTAGGATAGACCACTAACCTACTGTAGTTTTTATTAGTACCTTTTTTTAGGTGCATGTAATGTATTGTAAAACTCTTTTTTTAGAGGTAGAGAGAACATCAATTCAATAGGTTTCTTGTTTGTTTTTTTTAGTTTTTCTTTTTTGGGGGGAGGGGTGGGGTTGTACAGCATTAATCATACAGCATAAATGACACAATACATTTTTTCTGTGGGTTGGTACTATTATGATGATACCAAAAATATGTTTTTAGGTTTTTCTATTTTTGCACAATAAAAACCCCTTTTTAAAAGAAAAAAAAATTATATATAATATAATTATTTTTACATTGCTGCATTCAAAAGTCCCATAACTTTTTTATTTTTCCATGGTCTGAGCTCTGTGAGGACTTAATTTTTGCGTGATGAGCTGTAGTTTCTATTTGTACCATTTTGGGGTACATACAGCTTTCTTGATCACTTTTATTGTATATTTTGAAAGGCAAAGCGAACAGACTAAGCATTTTGCCTCCTTTTTTGTAGAGGGTATTTTTACAGTTTTGTCTGTCTAGGATAAATAGTGTGTTCAATTTATTATACAGGTTGCTATGGACATGATTATGCCAAATATGTGTGTTTAAAAAAAAACTAAACTTTTTATGCGCATTTTTCCCTGTTTCTTTTATATATATTTTTTTTTACACTTTTTATATCCTGGTAGAGCATTTGAACCATAGCAGCTTTGCTTGCTATAATAATGCATGGCCAGACTTCAGTACTGCAATGCCTTTATCGCTTATAATAGTGATCATAGGCAATGGCAAGCTGAGACGCCAGTATCTGGCATCCTGTTGCTATGGCAACCCATCGGCCCTCCATGATTACATCGCATGGTTCCAATGATCCCTTCACATGCTGCGATCTACAGCATTTAGGGGCTTAATAGCTGGGATACTTGTTCTTATGTACTCCTGCTGTTGCAGTGGGAGGTCGGCTATCGGTAACAGCCAGCTCCCACTCAGGAATGGCACGTGCTCAGTGTCTGACCCGCACCATCCACATGACTTAAGTTTACGTACTGGTGCATTAAGTACCACACTGCCATGACGTAAACTTACATCCTGTGTTGTTAGGATGTTAATAGTATACTGGTGGGGTCCATTACCTGTAGTCCCTGCTTATAATCTGTTCACTGGGCCAATGCATTCGCACACTAAACTGATTTCTTCAGGAAGCAAACATTTTCGTTCCCACTGCAGTGGCCAGGTTTGGTACTGTAAGCCACTCACTTCAATGGGAACTTTACCTAAAATACCAAACATGACCACTGCAGTGGAAACAGAGCTGTCTGCTTCCTGCAGAGATTATAGCTCAGTGCATGAGCACACTGGCCGAGTGATCGGTGGTATTCCTGGGCATTAGACTACTGCTGATCTACTATTGATGGCCTATGCTATCCATGAGAAGTGACAACTTTCTCCCCTTTTCTGTATAGGGAGAGAGCCGTCAGTGTTCATGCAGCGGGCAGGGAGAGGCCAGTGCTGCCTGTACCTGTGACTCGAGTCAAATGTCTTAGCATTTCAGGACAAAACCTCTACGATGGCAGCAAGCATCCCTGGTCCAGGTTCATGCTGCCTTGATATATGCCAGTGTATGGCATGCCAGGGGCATATGTTGATGCTGTTCATTCATCCCATATATCAGGAGATTTGCCTGGTATATGGCCCAAACATAACATCTGAATGCACTTATCCTGGCTCGTCTGTGTTCCCTCTAATCGTCTAATAAGAAACAATACAGTCTATAGCATTTCCATTAGTTTCTTGCACCGATCCTGCTATTTTCTGTTTTTAAACTGTTTTCTTAATGCAATGTTAAGATACATTAGCGCTTGTTTAATTCCATTTGCACGGCCCATATAAACGTCAATATGTGGATTTTCAGTGGTTTTTATTAAAGCCATAAATATCTAATTTGCAGCATGGTATCATATATCACCAGGCTCCGGCAAGTAGAACATAATTAGCTGGAGGCTCCTAGTTAAGCACACTGCTGTGGCTGAGGAACCCTGCATATTACGCTGATGTGTGTCATAATTGCCATTATTCTCCCTGTACGTGACAATGACAATGCTAAAATCAGGACAAAGGCAGTAGAATAATTCTCACTTTAAACCGTTACTTGTTGCCTTTTTTTACATTGCCCCGGTGTCATAAATCTGACAAAAATGAATAGTTGTCCAAGGTGAAGTACGTTGCAGAACACTGAGTCACACAACTTTACTCACACAGCCGGAAGGATGGCTTTCAAGCAGTTCTTCACGCTCTGCACCCCACTGTCATTCAAACATCAGCGGTATTGGGACTATTTTCAGCAGCCTTCAGTTAGAAACTGTCAGGGAAAGTGGAGCAGGCGTTCAGAACCATCTAGTGATCCCTCAAACTGTTTGATATAACCAGGGACCTTTAACTTGTCCTGTCGCTAACACACAGCATCCCTCTTCAGAGAAAGTGATGGCACATATTCTAGGAATGGGGTTAAAAGATTCATCCGTATTACCTCCCTGCAAACTTTTTAATGTTACATAGGCTACACTATTAATAGGCTGTCTTTGCTTTCTGCTTATACAGCTCTTCTCTGCAGCACGCTCTACAGTTTGAGCTTCACCGTGAATCGATTGAATCCTGTCTGTCAATTAAGCAAAGGTATGCAAAATAGCTACCTGCAGAGTACAGCAATGGGCCCAATGTGATCGAGGCGCTCAAAGTATGTAGATAATATAAGCCGTAGGGGATTTAGCAAGTCTGGAGCTTAAAGGAATATGTTCACATAAGGCATTTATGGCTTATCTATAGGATATGCCATAAATGCCTAATAGGCGCTGGTCCCAGAGTCCCTACAGCATGCAGGCAGAGAATAGATGGAAAAGTGTTCAGCCATTTCCGTAACTTCCATAGAAGTGAAAGGAGAGAGCTGCACTAAAATATAGTTCACAGAGCCCCCCGGTTCTGGAGATCAGAGGTGATACACTCATCTGTAAGACACTTATACAATGTCCTGTGGATATGCCATAAATGTCTAATATGGAAATATCCCCTTAACCCGTTGATGCTAAAGAGCGTACATATGAATCCTCCGGCAGTGGGGTTTGTATGTAGTGGGGTCAGGAGGTGAACCCATTTCATACATGGCCGGTGACACTCGCTCACAACAGCGAAAATGAGCCTTAATGCCTATCACAGCCATTAGCCCTTTAAATGCCCTGATCAATGTTTTTTTTTTCTAAAACCTTTATAATAAAAAAAAAAATCAAAAACAATTTTGGTATCACCATGTCTATAAAAGCCCTATGTATCAATAACATATGTATCCCACATGATGAACATTACACAATGCCATTACACAAAAAAATACACAATGCCAGATTTACACTTCTTTTGTCTCACTGTCTCCAAGAAAAAAATTAGAAAGTGATCAAAAGGCATATGAACTCCAAAATGGAACCAAAAAGTTGTCTCAAAAAAGAAAAAAATAGTACAGTCCCATCAATGGAAAGATAAAGTTATGGCCGTCAGAAGAAATTTTTTTTAAAGGATGTTGTATTTTTTTTAAGTACGAGCAGTGCAGCTGTTCAGCAATACCTGGAATGTAAGATCAATGAACCAGGGCAACGTGGACGTGGTTATTGGTGAGATGTCAAGATTAAATATAGACATTCTGGGTGTCTGTGAACTGAAGTGGACTGGAATGGGCAACTTTACAACAGATGACCACCAGATATACTACTGTGGACAAGAGGACCACAGAAGAAATGGAGTAGCCTTCATAATCTATATATATATAATTGAATGTATGCGTGTGTGTCTGTCTGCGTGTCTGTTTGTCCTTTATGCGCTACTACACCATTCATCCGGTCACCATGAAACTTTGGGAAGTTGCTGAGCACACTCCTGGGAAGATTATAGGCATAGTAAAACTATCCTACGATAAATAGCGCGTGTGAGCGTCGTCGACAGTTAGATCGTTCGATTTCCATCACTGCCACTAATTCTCTCACTTCGCGATGTCATAGAAACTTGAAATTTGGCAGAAGCATTGATTATGTCATAAATAGGAAAAGTTAATAGGTCCCAACTGAATTATTCAATTCTAAGCGCCAAAGAATTAGCGTCCAAATTTTACGTACGGAATCTAATTTTCTCGCTTCCCAATGTCATACAAAACTTGAAATTTGGCACGAGCATTGATTATGTCACAAATAGGAAATGCTAATGGGTCCCAACTCGATTATTCAATTCTATGCGCCAAAGAATTAGCGTCCAAATTTTACGTACGGAATGTAATTTTCTCACATAGAAACATGAAATTTGGCACAAGCATTGATTATGTCATAAATAGGAAAAGCTAATGGGTCCCAACTCGATTATTAAATTCTATGCGCAAAAGAATTAGCGTCCAAATTTTACGTACGGAATCTAATTTTCTCGCTTCCCAATGTCATAGAAACTTGAAATTTAGCACGAACATTGATTATGTCATAAATAGGAAAAGCTAATGGGTCCCAACTCGATTATTCAATTCTATACGCCAAGGAATTAGCGTCCAAATTTTACGTACGGAATGTAATTTTCTCACATAGAAACATGAAATTTGGCACGGGCATTTATTATGCCATAAATAGGAAAAGCTAATGGGTCCCAACTCGAATATTCAATTCTATGCGCAAAAGAAATAGCGTCCAAATTTTACGTACGGAATGTAATTTTCTCACATAGAAACTTGAAATTTGGCACGGGCATTGATTATGCCATAAATAGGAAAAGCTAATGGGTCCCAACTCCATTATTCAATTCTATGCGCCAAAGAATTGGCATCCAAATTTTACGTACATAATCTAATTCTCTCGCTTCCTGATATATATAAATGAATGTATGTCTGTCTGTCTGTCCTTTATGCATTACTACACCATTCATCCAATTGCCATGAGACTTTGGGAAGTTGTTGAGTACACTTCTGGGAAGATTACTGGCATAGTACAACTATCCTACGATAGGTGGGGTGCGTGCGAGCATCGTCGACAGGATTCCCCCCCCTGACAAAGATCGTTTGCTTTCCATCTCAAGCACGAAAGCAAAAGGCATTACGAGCAACGGGATGAGTGTTCAACCAGAAAATGATGCATCCGCCGAACGTTTCGCAAGACAATTGCTGGATATTGAGAATGCTGAGGTAAAATGAAAGCTGTGCTGTGATTGGTTGCTATTTCTTATACTGCTGAGGTAACATGAAAGCTGTGCTGTGATTGGTTGCTATTTCTTATACTGCTGAAGTAACATGAAAGCTGTGCTGTGATTGGTGGCTACTTCTTATACTACTGAGGTTGCATGAAAGCTGTGCTGCGATTCGTTGTTATATATTATACCACTAAGGTAACATGAAAGCTGCGCTGTGATTGGTTGCTATATATAATACCGCAGAGGTAACATGAAAGCTGCGCTGTGATTGGTTGCTATTTTTTATATTGCTGAGGCAGAATAAAAGTTGCGCTGTGATTGGTTGTTATTTCTCTTACTGCTCAGGTAACATGAAAGCTGCGCTGTGATTGGTTGTTATATTTTATACTGCTAAGGTAACATGAAAGCTGCGCTGTGATTGGTTGTTATATATTATACCACTGAGGTAACATGAAAGCTGCGCTGTGATTGGTTGTTATCTAGATATATAAAAACAAATGAATGTATGTCTGTCTGTCTTCACAGCAACGCGCGACGGGTAAGCTAGTTAATAATAAAGTGGCTAAAGCAGTGCTTGGATACAATCCCAAAAATGATAGAATGATCTCAATTCGAGTTCAGGGTAAGCCATTTAACATCACAGTGGTCCAAATATACGCCCCAACCACAGCTGCTGAAGAAGCAGAAGTAGATCAGTTATATGAGGATCTGCAGTACCTACTGGATAATACACCAAAAAGAGACATTATTTTCATTACAGGAGATTGGAATGCTAAGGTGGGTAGTCACATGACACCTGGGATCACAGGCAAGAATGGTCTGGGACAACAACATGAAGCAGGACATAGACTGATAGAATTATGTCAAGACAATTAACTGTGCATAACAAACACACTCTTTCAACAACCTAAAAGATGGCTTTATACATGGACTTCACCAGATGGTCAACATCAAAATTAGATTTACTACATCCTTTGCAGCCAAAGGTGGCGGATATCCAGTCAGTCAGTAAAAACAAGACCTGGAGCTGACTGTTGTTCAGATAATGAACTTCTTTTTGCACAGTTTAGAATCAGACTAAGAAGAATAAGGAAGACACACAGATCAATTAGATATAAACCTCACTAATATTCCTAATGAATATGCAGTGTAGGTGAGGAATTATTTAGGGGACTAAATTTAACAGATAGGGTCCCAGAAGAACTTTGGACAGAAGTTCGCAAAATTGTTCAGGAGGCGGCAACAAAGAACGTCCCAAAGAAAAAGAAAACCAGGAAGGCAAGATGGTTGTCTGCTGAGACACTGGAAGTAGCCCAAAAGAGAACGAAAGCAAAATGAAACCGAGATAAGCGGAGATATGCCCAATTAAATGCACAATTCCAGAGGTTAGCCAGAAGGGATAAGGAACTGTTTCCAAACAAGCAATGCATGGAAGTGGAGGAAGACAACAGAATAGGAAGGACAGAAAATTAGAAACATAGGAGATAAATTTCAAGCAAAAATGGGCATGATCAAAAACAAAGATGGCAAGGATCTAACAGAAGCAGAAGAGATCAAGAGAAGGTGGCAAGAATATACAGAAGATCTGTATAGGAAGTATAATAATATTGAGGATAGCTTTGTCGGTGTGGTTAGTGAATTAGAACTAGACATCCTGAGGAGTGAGGTTGAATGGGCATTAAGAAGCATTGCTAATAACAAGGCAGCAGGAGACGATACTATCCCAGTTGAACTGTTTAAAATCTTGATGATGATGCTGTCAAGGTAATGCATGCCATATAAAATAGAAAGTTGTGACACTAGTGCCTGATTTAAAGGAACTTTTGTGGAGAAATAAGACTAACACGTGTTTAAGTAAACTGCAGGCACACCATTTACTATTGAAAGCGGCAGTCTTCAAACGTCTTAGACAGTAGAATTCGCATAAACACAATTTAAACTTTTATATACGGTTAGATAAGCCCTGGGGAGGCAGCACCTGAGATATGGAAAAGCTATAGAGAGACTGACAGAGTTGAAAACCCCTTATTAACCCCACTAATAGTAATTGCCAATGGGAAACATGAGCTAAAGTTCTCTAGTACTCACTCAGTCCTGCGGAGATTCTCTGCTGTCTGCAGCTTGTGGGGAAGTGGTTTCTCTAGCTGTTTGCTGCAAGCATGGAGGGAAGGCACGGCTTGAAAGGGTTTCAAGTCTTGAAAAGGACTGCAGGGTTCCCTCAGAGTTCCAGTGACCAGACAGAAGAGAAAGCCAGCTAGATGGTTGCAGGCCTCTTTCCCCCCTCCTTCTGGTTCTCTGTCTAGTCACTGTCCAGCTCTGACTCCTGCACTAACTCCTTTCCCACCTCTAAGTGCTTTTATATTTTTCTACTGTGACATAGCACAGAGAGAGAGAAATTCCCAGTCTCCTCCACTCAGGGCTCTCTACTCAAAATGGCTGCGGTTAGCTCTGCCCCCCGACCAATCCGAGAGTTCCTTTCTTCTTCTAATCAGGTGGATCAATGGCAGTGAAAGGTCCTTTTTGCTGCATAGAGAAAGCTCTTCTCAAACCCTTCAACCATTAAAGTAAAATACAAATGGGTAAGCTAAATTAACTATTTAATTCCCTATTCTGGCCCCAATTTCTTCTTAAATGAAATCTGCATCACTACTCTTGCTAAGGTAGTTAGGACAGTGATTCTGGACTTTTAGTTAGGTACATTTACTGTAGTTCCACACTTCAGGTCACTAAACCAATCCAGTTCATGTAAAGAGAAATCCAAGGCAGCAGAGGTATCCAAGAAGATAAAATTCAATCTTTATTCATCTCATCCTTAAAATGTAGTGTATTCTTGTACTTGAATTACGCCTTAAGTTTTGGCTTTAAAAAGGTCGTGTGTGGCTGAAAAGTGTGCTGCATTTTAAAGAAGAGATGAATAAAGATTGAATTTTATCTTCTTGGATACCTCCGGTGCCTTGCATTTCTTTACATAAATAAAACCAAACTAGAGAGGATATACTGACATCCTTGCTCATTCTTTGGCTGGGACGGCTCACATGCATGAGCTTGCAATCTCCTTGTAATAAATGTTGGTGCTGTTCCTATTCATCTATTGTTTACAAGAAAAGATATTATAATTTCTTCCCGAGAATCGATTTGCAGTCTATACCACAACTCGCATATAGCCCGTATTTATGTTAGTGTGAGCTTTTGGTTGCAGAACATGCGCCACAATTCCATGTTCCCGAGCGCAACATTGGGCCAAATTTCATGGCCTGATATTGCTCTCGCCTGTGTAAAATTAGCTTTACTGTTTATTGAGTGTTTGTTCAAATAGACTGTCTAGATATCTGAGTGTCTGGACTCGAACCAGGAACCTCCTGTACTCCAAGCAGTAGCCCTTTTTATTGAGCCATCAAGCTCTTTGGATGGTTACCTTGCATACCTGTTTCCTTGTTCCCAGATCCTGTTAACCCAGCCCTTGTCCTAGCTCCACCCAGCTCTTGATTAGACTTCCTAAAAAAGCCCTGACCTGCTATTGCACCAGCGCATGATTATTGTACTTCATTTCCTTCATCAAGCTACATCTCCTAACCTGCTCTTCTCCTGCAAACTGTGACTACCTGCTGACAACTCTGGCTCTTTTCTCGAATACGCTTTCTGCCTTATCCATTGTACTGCAACCAAGACTTCCCGATAACGATTCCGGCTTCCATCTGACTACGCTTTCTGCCTCATCCATTTGTACTGCAAACGTGACTACCTGCTGATGACCTCCAACTTCCTCCTGACTACTCTCCGGTCCCCACAGCTACTACACCCACGCCTCCTACCCAGTGCCAGGAAGACGCTACACTGAGACACATCAGTCTGGATGGGGTTAGTTCTGGGGGATCGTGCATTGGCCAATGTTTTTGCAGGCCACTATCTTCCTTTTTCTTTCAACCAGGGCTAAACATGCTGAAGGTGTGTCTAAATCTCCATAAGAATGCAGGTGACAGTGACTAGGCTGCATCTACAGAACATGTCAACCAAGTGATCAATAACCACTTACAGAATGAGCATATATATTAAATGAGTGGAAGTTTGTAAAAGTCTCAATGTGAGCAAAACAATTTTTATTCTTTTGAATGAGTCGTGTAATTCACCCTCTACAATGGACACAGTAGCTTAACTGTGTTGCCCATCTACAGATAGGGGTGGTCTTGAGTTTACTACCTTTTAAAATGGTGATGGAAACATTGAGTTATTATTTTTACAAAGATAAATAGTTATTCATTAGTTACTGTAAAGTGATACACATATGGCTCTTCACAGATTAGACTTGTTAAGAGATCACTATTGATACTCTTTATTAGAACCTACTAAAAACATACATACTAGGGCTAGACAGCTGTGGTGGGGTATCCGGACATAATAGGAAAACCACAACGCTCCAGTGACAAGACAGACAAAAAACAAAGAAACTCAGACACACATAAGGGGGAGAGCGACAGCTCTCAGCTCAGATAGAGAGGTGAGAACGACTGATAGACTCAAGGTGTCTACTGTGGAGACACCAAGAATATAGTACTGTCCACTCAATGGTTCGGATAATTTTGATTGCTAACTCTGCCAACTAATTGCATTGCTCCTCTAGCTGTACACGTTTCTCCGCCAATAAGGCGGATCTTCGGGAGATACAGGAACCTAGATGAGGCTGACAGACTGAATTAAATATCAATCAAATATGTATTGTAAATTGAGAGGAAAAGTCGTGTGTAAAAGAATACAGAACAGGTGACGAATAAGTGACGTCACTCTCCTATATAGTATCCGTCCCGTAGTGTGAAAGATTGCACAGATGGGTTTCCCGATAGGGGACCCAAAGCAACACGGGGCTAAGGGGATATTAGTAGCTTTGTAGCTTCAACAAACGCCTTAGGACAATCCCTAATGGACTGCACAACTGCCGTTGATGCCACTAGCAAGCGTCAGTCTTGCCTCTTTGTTAAAGAGACCCCCAACCCCGGTGGAGAACAAAAATTAAAAAAAACAGCAGCGCCTCTAGCCTTGATAGTAGGTCAGGGCATGAATGTTACCTGTGGCTAGCCCTAGTGCATATAGCACATGAATATGGATTTGTAAACTCTGCTTATACATAAATAAATACAAGCAATCAGACCCCTAAATCACAACACAGCCACCGCCATTATTAGTGCAGGAGTTGCATAGACCCACATGGCCGGTAGGTATAAATAGAGAAATTCACCTCATCTTACTCTTACAGCATGAGTGTGGAGGTGTACAAAGCATTGTAATGGTTCTCATTAATCACTTCCTGCATCCAATGACATAGCACAGGGGGGCAGGAGTCATAATGACACACGCCCTACTGTGACGCAATGCGCATGCTCAAAAGAGAAGGAATCATGTCACAGCAACGTCTCAAGAACATGCCCCCTTTCCCCGAAGCCCGAAGAAGAGGGCCAGGGCATCACAGACAGCTTGTCTCAGCTTACCATATATCGCGGGAGCTGGGCATTAAAGTAAGGTCACGTGACTCGGCCAGCATTGTAAACGCCATCTTTGAAATTGGCACTCCACCAATGCGCTGGAGACTGAGACATTTGGCTCATTTTAATCCCTTATATTGAAACGGGAGCCTGGTTGTACAGACATTAAGGTGTTGTTGATGAAATAAAGAATCTGTAGAAAGTAATCTATGTCATGAATTTGGCATTACTCCTAATTGGGATGATCGCAAATATGTTATGTATTGATTGCAATAAATTTATAAGCACAGAAATAAGGATGGAGGGGGGAGAGAACACAGACAGGAAACGTGTATCAAAGCCCACACATAACAGAGAGGGAACCAATTGAGATTTTAAAGAAAGTAATTGAAGACCAATTGGTCATTCAATCCTGCTGGCTGCAGGGACTCCAGGTGGTATATCCACGCTGCTTCCTTCTTCATACCTGAAGCCATCAGAATTAACCACTTCAATACCCTTAAATTTGAGACATGATGCATCACCTGCATAATGGTTGCGTATATGAATTGCTAATGATGTGCTTTCTGCTCTACGGATATTTCCTATATGCACTAAAATGCAACGGCGGAACTGTTGGCACGTCTTGCCAACATACTGCTGTGAGCAATTATAGGTGGCCAGGTACACAACATTTGTCGTCCTACAGTTGACAAAATCTTGCATGGTATAGATTTTGCTTGTCGCTGTGGAAGAGAAAGTCTTGCTTCTATCCACAAGCAGACATGCAGAAAAACCAGAGCATGTGAATGTGCCTGTAGGTTTTGAAGAGGAAAGCCAATCAGTTTGTTGGACTCTCAGGTTCTTAACAACATGATCTCTTATGTTGTGGCCTCTTCTGTAGGTGATACTGTGGGTGTCCGAGATTACATTCTTGATGTCCCTGTCGTTCTGCAGGATATCCCAAGTTATTCAGGATATTGTGACCTTCAGCGTGTCTGGTGTCATACGTACCGATGACTCTCAATTTTGTAGAAGAATCCCTTGCTCGTGGAATAACAATTTTGATCGGTCTTGTGAACTAGCGAACGCCTCCGCTTGATCCAAAAGTTCCCGGGGATATTTTCTTTGTATGAACTTATTTCTAAGTTTCATACTTTCTGTTACAAAGAACTCATCACTGCAGCAGTTGCGTCGCAAGCGCAAAAACTGGCCCTTCGGGATGCCCTTCTTCAGACAGTGTGGGTGGAAACTGTCCCATTGGAGTAAACTATTTCTTGCAGTCTCTTTGCGATAGAGGCTGGAGGTAATACTCCCATCAGATTGTATTGTGAGTTGGACATCCTGAAACGCCATTGATGTGTCACAAATATCAGATGTAAACCGTAAATTGAGGTCATTATGATTCACGAAATTGGTAAACTCGCGAAATTGGTTTTTAGAGCCGGACCACAAAATCAGAACATCATCAATGTAACGTATCCAACATAGAATGTAGGTTGACCATTTTTTAGAGTCAGAGGGGAATACACACATGGCTAGATTAACTCCAGTTGAACATTATTGACATCAGTATTAAAATTACTTTTTTGCTTGTCTTGGCCTGTCCTTCTCCCTTAAAACCTAATTTGTAAAGCCCTGACTTGCTAGTATTTTTCTTCCTTGCCTTTATTCTCCCTCATTCCATCTTCTCAATCATGTTTCTTGTTACACAAGATGGCTGTTGAGCTCTTAAGTGCATGACAGTTGTCCCAAAGTTTATCACTCCTGTGCTTTCACACACTGAAAAAAGTGGAGCACGCTGGAGAACTTTTCTGGCCGCCCACCTCTACTCAGAGTAAACAGGCAGTCGATCATAGATGAATGACTGCCTGCTCACACAAAGGACGATTATCATCAGGTTTTTATACCTATATAAAATGAATGACGGACAATAAGCAAACAAATTGGCGTTCGTTGTTCAATCATTGGCTATGTTTACACTGAACAATCATCATTTAGTTTCAGATGATCCAGTGATTACCTGAACGATAATCATTCCATTAAAAGGGCCTCTTAGTCTTCAATCCACCACAATAGTCACTGCCACTTTTTATATGTGTTTTTTCATTGTCTTAGATTTTACTAAAATTCATGGTTTCTTTTTTTTTGCCCTAAAAGGAATTTTAAAAATGTACTTTACGGCTATTGACAATGCTTTTCTATGCTTTCATGAAATTAGATTGATTTATTAATAAAACTTGTTTGGTACATGTCATTAATAATTTTCAATGTAGAGGATCCTATAAAAAAAAAAGAAATAAAAAAAAAAAAAATATATATATATATATATATAATATAAACAAAATATAAATTTACACTTCGGGTTTTACAGAAAATGAAAAAGTAAATAAGATAGTAAAGCCTAATTTTCCATCAAGCAGACACAGATGTGCCTAATATACATGTATTCCGCCAACCTGCTACACGGCTTTGTGGAGATTACTCATTGAAAACCAGCTATTGAGGTTTTACAACATAAAAAAAAAAAACACTTTTGAGATGCTGTTGAAAAGGGAAGTGCCCCAGCTGGAATGTGGGGTGAGACTAGAAAAGGAAGCCGCTCACTATAATTGATGGGGAATGTGAGTTGCAAGTCAGACGGGAACTGTGGAGTGGCACCAGCCCAGGGGGATCACGTTCAGCAGAAGGCAAGGAGCACTTGATTAAGGAGGTTTTTCATTCTGAATAAGGAACCCTAGGGAGTTAATTGTCAATCTTTAAAAAGCAGGTGAATAAAAAAGGCAAGAATTGTTTTGAATATCTCTACAGAGGGAATATGCCAAGATTTGTGCCACCAAAGTTGTTAAGTCGGCGCTGATTTAACCTCTTCAACCCTTGTTAGTTTTTCGAAATGACAAGAAAGTAAATATAATAATGGATGTTGCTCTGACAACTTCACGCGGCTCATCCTGGTTGGAAATTTGTGCCCATTTAAGTGAATGGTGACATTAATTCTTCTCAATTCTTTCCCTCTTAATTATTATTTTCCTATATGAAAATCTTGTGTGGCTTAGAAGAAATCCTTGAGAGAGTTCTTTTCTTAATACATTGTTCTCTATCAAGGGGAACAACGGTTTCCAGTAAAGACAGTGTTGTCGCTCGAACTCCATTGTAACTCAAAAGTGAATACATTAGAATTAGTAATTAATCCCTTTGCTTAAGGTTCTTTCACACTTTAATTTGAAGGTAGAGAAACCTAACTTGTTAAGCCTGTGGGTTTCAGAGTGTGTAAGTTAGATTGTTGGAACTGTATACCCAAGAGTTACAAATGTGCTCTTTTTTCGAATTTCTCTTCTAAGTCCTGTTGATTTGTTATCATAGTTTCAGCATTGTTGGTTAGTCTTTGTACTACTTTGCTTGCATATTGGCCACATTCACACACAGCAGAATTTCAGTCGCAGAATGCATGCTAAAATTTCACAAATATGTATAGTACAATGTAAATGAAAGGGTTTTAATTAGAGATGAGCGAGCACCAAAATGCTCGAGTGCTCGTTACTCGAGTCGAACTTTCAGTGATGCTCGAGAGTTCGTTTCGAGTAACGAACCCCATTGAAGTCAATGGGCGACTCAAGCATTTTTGTGTATGACTGGTGCTCCGCTAAGGTTTTCATTTGTGAAAATCTTAGCAAATCACCAAAGTCATGTAAAAAACACAGAAATGGATAGGGCAGGCGAGGAGTAACATGCAGGGCTGCATTTCGGGCTCCGAGGTCTCACTATTAAGCCACAATAGTGGCAAGAGTGAGACCCCCCCCCCCCCCCCACTGTCAGCATAAAGATCGGGACCAATGAATGACAGCTGAGAGCTGCCCCTGATTGGTCCCTGCACTGAGCCAATCAGAGGCAGCACTCACTTACCCATTGAATTCATGAATGGGTGAGTGAGAGCTGCCTCTGATTGGTGAGGCTGTGACCAATCAGAGGCAGCTCATTCAGCAGGCGGGAATTTTAAATCCCCGGCTGCTGAATACTACTCACAGCAGTTCAGGAGAACTGCCGGCCGCGGCTGAACTCCGTCTGCCGGAATAAGGTGAGTATATTTTTTTTTTTACTTTTTACACATTTCTGGATGAATTTCAGGGAAGGGCTTATATTTTTAAGCCCTTCCCGAAAATTCATCCCGCGCTCGCCGGCAGCCCATTGCTTTCAATGGAGCCGACTGTATTGCCGGCTCCATTGAATTCAATGGTCAGTGCTCGTTTAATCGAGACGAGTACCGCGTGGTGCTCGTCTACAGTAACGAGCATCTCAAGCACCCTAATACTCGTCCGAGCATCAAGCTCGGACGAGTATGCTCGCTCATCTCTAGTTTTAATAAATCTCATTCACTTGCAGCAGAAAATATCCATAGCACAAATTAGATATAGGCCACCTGCACATGGCCGGATTTGCATTGCGGAATCCGCCTCTGGCTGAGTGCCGCGGGTTTTGAAGCAGCGCTTCTCCCAGTGGAAATCTCACATTTTTTCGCTGCGGCCAAACCGTGAGATTTCCGCCGGGATTCCGGTGTGTGTGAACCCAAGCTTAAAGATTAATCACTGGGTGAGTTGAAGAAGGGTTAAAAAAAATTATATATATATACACATACATATATTACAGTCGGAATGCATAAATTTGGTGTAACAATCACACAAAGGTTAATCCTTGGAAGTGCAACTAATTACATTTGTTGTTATAGCAACACACGACAAAATGACTTGTGATTGAAGACTTCCCTATAGATTCTACTTGCCTATTATTAGAAATGAAGAGTAAATGGAGCAGGCGAATAAACTTGTGATGTCATTTCTGAGTCTGCCCGTCCACTCCATATCACATTGTATATAAAGAGAATTATGAGCACTCTGGTGTAATGGAGGTGCTCCGAGAAGGGAATATAAATCAAATTCAGTAAAATGAAGTTATCAGCACTCTTCTCATTATGCTGCTAATAGGTACAAATGTGGACTTCACAACATTTTATAGAAAATAGAATATGATCAAGACATTTTCATCCTCCCGGTTCTTTTCCGTCACCTCAATGCATGTCAACTGCCGAAAACAATGTATCCCCAATGAAGCAATCGAAGATCCCCAATACTATTTCTTCATTTCCGCATGCTGTATTATTTCTATTGATCACCTTTACATAATTGAGCTCGGTGTATTTGGAGTGTAACATTCTGCGTTTGCACAGTATATTGATATACAGACCTTTACAGTCATGTTTGCATACATATAGACACATTTTGCTTCCTTTCTGGGAATGTCCAGGAGACTCATAGAGGGTGTCACTTTCAGGCCCTTGACAAAGAGAATGCAACCCAAAGCAGTGTTATGTGGCTGTATTTTATATTGAGCATTATTACTGCTTGCATTTTTTTCTCTATGAACGTTGATGCACTAGATATTATATAGGCACTTATTGTGTTCTGGAACCCCAAGATGAGAACATTGTATTGTCCTTCAAGTATGGTCAGGAATGTCTCTAGGATAGTGAATAGTGTCAGAGGTGTAACTTGAAGCTTCTGGGCCCCAATGCAACATCTGTAACAGGGCCCCCAACTATAATGCTTTATAATAGTACTGTAGTTCCCTATGTGGAGAAGTGAGGCCTTATGGGCCCCCTAAGGCATCTGGGCCCGGGTGCAACCGCATCCCCTGCATCCCCTATAGTTATGCCCCTGAATAGTGTATATAAAGGTGGTGCTTGTGTCTGTGGCCACTAGTAGGGTTGTCAACTGTCCATAAACACGTAGAACTTCTTTCCTGTGTCCATGAAAAATAATTAATGCATTGTGAATTTTTTCGAGGCTGCTGGTAATTCAGCAGGTTGTTCTGAATGCAATATCATTATTTTGCAGGTCACAGTAAAAGCTGCTAATGAGTTCATATCTGTATATGACCTATATACATGTATTACTTGTAATCTTTATCACTCAGTATGCTTTTTTGTTATGTCTGTAAAAAACGTTAGCTGCCTGTGATTTTTGGACAAGATGTCCAGAAAAATGAATAATTAAGATTGGCAGCCCTGGTAGCTAGCATGAAAAATGATTGCTCAAAAGTGGGCAACTACGGAGACTGCAGTTGCTGCAGTAAAGTCTATGGACTTTCCTATCCAATGGAGTGTCACTGATGAGCATGCTTTCTTGCCTTATATTTTTCTCTGAAATGGTGGAAAATTGAAGGATATAGATATAACATTGTAGCATGCTGGACTAGCTGGATATGTAAAAAAAAAACTATCGACAATTACGATGGATTAGGTTTTCCTAGTAAAGTGGCCAATCATAACCCTTTCCAATCCAATTTTGTATTCAGGGTTTCCTAAATGGCTTTCTCTTTTTGCTGTTATACAACAGAGCCATCTGCTGGTTAAAGCCAGTGTGTGTGCACCTGAGAGGTGCCGACAGCAGAGTGGCTGGCAATAGACGGTAAGAATACCCTGTCGGACGTCGTCTGACATTGGAGCTGTACAAGCTTCAATCAGAATGTAGGAAGACGTCAGACAGTGGATTGGAAAGGGTTAATCCTATTGAGACTTCCCAAAGCTCAGAGATTTTTCTGTATCAAAGTACACATTCACTTATTTCCTGATCCATCAACACCATATGTTTTATTCAGTTGCTGTAATGCGTTGCTTTACATGCAGCACCGAATTATATCTATAAGTGTTTTACATTTAAATCGTTTCATCTCACAATCCGCGGAACAAAGAAATAATCTTCTAGTAAATGGAACATTTTGGGTGAACGGGAACATCCATTGTCTAGCCAATTGTGGACATGACACACTTATAACTGGATCTGTATTACCTATGTGATATTTTCTCAAAGTGGAAATGGAAAGTCTAGTAAAGTATTCCGTATACCCAACAAAGTAAGGCAGCTGGCTAAAACCTATTATAAAGCAATTTGGTGAGTTTAGAAAAGCACAGGAAACTGCATATGGCATCAAACGGAATGGGGAATTCAAACAGGTTGTACATTGTAAGTGATTCTGTTTTCAACAGCAGTGAACCTGCTAATGGAATATACAAAATGGGAACATGGAGCTTGAAAACTGGCAGATTAAACCAGCCCCGAGGAAAATCTCCCTGGATAGGGTTCTGTAATGATAATGACACCGGCTGTAATGATGCTAAGAGCTGTAAACTGAATTAGACAATATTCGAGGATTGAACATAGTCTTAAGCAGTAAATTAGATCTTATTTTAAGTTAAGCAACTACAAGATAATACGGTTTAAAAGTATATTGTGTGTCTTATTCATCGTGATGATAGTAATTTGGAAATTCTTAGGAAAGGTGAGGCCTGTGGTTAATCAGGGCAGTTATCCAAATTATTTCTTTCTCTACTCCATCCTATTAGCAGTAACAAAACGAACCTGCATACAATTCGCTTCTTCAATTTTGTTTTCTTTTCAGTAGGAAAACTACAGTGCTCAGATGTTACTTCCCGTGCGTGACGTCATGTGATGCTCGGTCTGCAATGAGGAAATGTGTATACTATTGGGCATGGTGCCGATTCTAGAGAGGCAGTACATTTCTTATTATGATACAGTGGCACACATAAGTTCAGAAGAAAATTATTGACCCTGTGTAATTCTTGGGGGAGTACGGGGTCCTTTGTGAGTACAGTGGACCTCAGTTACGTGAATGTGCTGGTTGGTCTTCCTGCTGCTCATTGCCAATGCTAGCCCCAGCTGGGCAGCAGCCAGACCTGTCAGTGCATTCACTTAACTGAGGTTTTGATCTGGCTCCACCCATTGTGCTGATAGAGGACCCTGGACTCCTCCCCTGGCATTTGCGTTTCAGACGCTGCCACTCACACAAGGCCCTGGACTCTTTCCTCCTTGTGTCTGCATTAGTAAGTATGCAAGTGCTTGGATGAGAATGCAGTAATTAACCTGAGCTAGCATGGGTTTGTAATAAACAAGTAATCTCAGACTAATCTAATTTCCTTCTATGACAGAATCACCTACTGGGTTGATCAGGGAAATGCGGTGGATATAGTATATCTTGACTTTAGTAGAGCATTTGACAAAGTATCTCTCATACCATACTTATTGAACAAATGACCAAATATGGGATTGACAAGGTAACTGTTAGGTGGATTTACGTCTGGCTAAGTGATCGTACTCAAGGAGTGGCTACACATCTAATTTGAGGAATGTATCAAGTGGGGTACCACAAGGCTCTGTCCTACGCCCAGGGTTGTTCAACATTTTTTATAAATGATCTGGAGAAGGGAATTGAGGGGAAACTGATTAAATTTAGCAATGACACAAAGCTAGGAGGGATAGCTAACACTAGGGAAGAGAGAGAGTGTATTCAAAAAGATCTAGACAGGCTTGAACAATAGGCGGCGACTAACAGAATGGTATTTAAAAAGGAGAAATGCAAAGTCCTACATCTGGGCAAGAAAAATGAAAAAAAGTACATACAAAATGGGAGGAATTGAGCTAAGCAGCAGCACATGGGAAAAAGACTTGGGTATACTAATAGATCATAGACTGAACATGAGTCAACAATGTGGTGCAGCAGCCAAAAAGGCAAACACAATTCTGGGATGTATTAAGAGAAGCATAGAGTCTAGATAACGTGAGGTAATTATCCCCTCTACTCTTCCTTAGTCAGACCTCATCTGGAATACTGTGTCTAGTTCTGGGCACCCCACTTTAAAAAAGACATAGACAAACTGAAGTAAGTTCAGAGAAGAGTTACTAAGATAGTGAGCGGTCTGCAAATCATGTCCTATGAGGAACGGTTAAAGGATCTGGGAATGCTTAGCTTGCAAAAAAGAAGGCTGAGAGGAGACTTAATAGCTGTCTACTAATATCTGAAGGGCTGTCACAGTGTAGAGGTATCAGCCCTATTCTCATTTGCTCAAGGAAAGACTAGAAGCAATGGAATGAAACTGAAAGGGAGGAGACACAAATTAGATATTAGAAAAAACTTTCTGACAGTGAGGGTGATCAATGAGTGGAACAGGTTACCACGGGAGGTGGTGAGTTCTCCTTCAATAGAAGTGTTCAAACAGTCTGGACAAATATCTGTCTGGGATGATTTAGTGAATCCTGCACTGAGCAGGGGGTTGGACCCAATGACCTTGGAGGTCCCTTCCAACTCTACCAGTCAATGATTCAAATACTGTTGTTATACATCATGGTGCCACCCCTTGGCAAAGGCTGGTCTGAAATGCATGTCTTCATTCTCTTTGCACACAATGGTTGGTATTTTTATATTCTATGGACACTTTTATATCCTTAGATATGAAACTGATGGCCTTTATCTAACCCTATATTTTTGGTTGGCTTAATGAGTAATGTGGTTAAGTATCTTAATATTAGCAACACTGAGGCACTTTATTGATACTTACTGTATGTGCATTAGGTTTTACTATAGACCTGTATATGGTTAGTCTGTATCATTTTATGAATATGAATGAGATGGTGTCCTATTCTTTGCAGTACTCATTTAATTTTTTTTTATTGCATTCAATAAATTTGTTATATTTCTACTACAATTCAGTAGTTTCCTGTTCTGCAATTTGGTGACATATGCATTACCATATGTTACACAAATCAGAGCAGAATAATGCTTGCCATTTTTTTAAATTCAATCTGATTTCAGTGGGTTCATTTACTTCATTTCCCTTTTTATCACGTGCATTTCTCATGTGCACAAAAAATAGAACACCAAAGGGCCCCATAGAAGTCTATAGGGGTGCAGAAATATGCATTCAATATGCAAATACAGTGCAAAGCCACAGGGAAAAGAACACATGTGGAGCCCATTAGGCTAAATGGAATATAAAAAAGCCTACAGGCTTACCAGTTTGACTGTTGCCATGTCCCCAAAACGTGGAAGGCCAAACTGTGGACAGCGAACAGTTCAAGCCGAATCCTCGGCTCAGCAGCTCTTAAAACATTTACAAAAAGTTTATGTTTGTATAGCAAAGATAGCATCAATCTATCTGGTAGCCTTTAAAATCAAGATGGGAGTGTGTTCACATGAACAATCTCTGCATGCGCGAAGAAGGACAGTACAATATGCAGACACATGCGCAAAAGTACGTTGTTCATAGTGCAAATACGTTGGGCTGAAGTGTGCGCATTTGTACATACACTCGCGTGAAGGAGCCCTAAATCCCCTTTCACACGAAAGGCTCGGTCAGACGAACATGCAATTTAGCGCTGTTTAGCAGCGAGCACAGCTGGTTGCTGAAGATCGCATCAACGGGCTGCTTCAAGCTCCCTGTAGCAGTTCGCTCACACGATTCGAGGTGCGGGCTGCTTGCTTTCCAGCTCTCATAGTAGCCCATGGAAAGCGCACAGCAAAGATAGGACATGTCCAATCTTTGCCAGCACCACGGAGCCGACATGTGAGTTTGCACTTGCAGTCCTATTTTTTGTTAGGTGCGTCGTGTTTGGCGCACCTAACAACCTCCATGTGAACGCTTCTATAGGAACCCATTGGTTCCTATTAGAAGCGAGTGCTGTGTGCTGCTAAACATTATAGTCAATGGGGTTCGCCTGGCGCTGTTCTGTTGTGTCCAGAGATGGAATCGCTTGGCTGCGGGGATTCCCCTTTCCTGCTTCCCCGAGCAGAGCAGGAAAGCTGAATCCCTAACACGAGTGTGAAAAAACTTAATTCATTTTAAAAAATCATGTTACATTCAGATACATCTGTAAATAACAATCAAACCACATTTTATTAGTAATCAATACTGGAATCCGTTATTACAAAGGGTCGTTCATTTACTTTTTTTGCAACCTTATATGATTGAACTGCATATCTGAACTGAAAACTGAATAACAGAAAATGTGCTCTCAATAATGTAGTGGTTTTCGTAAAAAGACGGTCTTTTGGAGAAGTTTCACTATATCATCATTATTGACATGTATTAATATTATGCAGCGAGAAGATTTATTCATCCACATCTGTCTCTGCCTAGGTAGAGCCTAAACTCTAGTTCCCCAGCAGCGACGCACTGGAAGTAGGGGCAGTTTAGTTAGGAGTCCATTAACCTGCCAGTATGTTTGTAGACCGTATGGGAAAGCCAGAACTCCCTGAGGGCATCTCAACAAAACTTTTAATAGAACCCTGGTTGGATTCCGACTTGGCCCCAAGCAAGGTAGTAGTGCTCCTTCATGAAACAAACCTACTTTATTTCATTTTTTGCTAGATTTATTTTAGACGAATTGGGAAAAATAAGAAGAGTAGAAAAGACGAAATAACTTGTACATAGGAATCTCTATTTGGCATGCTCTGTGTGAGTTCACTTGTGACTCAAGACAATGAACTTGGCTCCGTCAATGTTTAGTTTATAAATAACTTGCCCCTTTCCTTTGAGTTTTAAAACTTCATAAAAGCACACCTGGGAGTGAGCGTTCCCTGACTTGCTGCAACCTGCCCGTCTCTACACCGCTCTGCTGCAGCTCTCCTCCATACAGCTGTCAGTTTTATGTTGTAGTGGAGGGAGGGGAGATATAGAATCAGCTGCAGCTTAATTGGACAGAGAACTAGCAGGTGTTCAGCTCCGTGTCTGGCTGTTTTCCAAACTTTGTTGCTGGAAGCCGATCATTAAAATTACCAACATGTACTTAGTAGAAAGAGAAAAACTTTTAAAAGTAACTGGAACACTATATACCATCCAAGAACACATTAATATTCAGAATACTGCGTTCAATCACAAAGGTATCATGTAGACTGGATATCACTCTAAGTAGCAAAAACAGTGCTATAGCAAAAGGGCTTTGGAGAAGTTGTCATTGCAGCTGGGCCCCACGCTTGTGAAAGACAGTGCACATAAGATGACCGCTCGTAAAAAGCAGTACAGAGATGAGTTGTCATGTAAGTTTCATGCAGTCAACCACCTCCATACATTTGGCATACTGGTATTTATGTCTAGTACTTGAGGCAGTGTACTACATGAGATGTCAGTGGGTCTCCATGCATGGAGGACAGCAATAGCCAGCTTCTCCTTACACAAGGGATGGTGTGGGACAGATGGGTTCACTCAACTCCAAGGTAAACTTCTTGCTTGATAAAGTTCTGCACACGTCACCGATGACGTTCTCACGCTACACAACCCTATATATCATATGCCTACATTTTTTTGTAGTTTAGGGCGGCTTTAGGCGGACGTATTTGCACCATGTATTGTGCACACAATACACAGAGAATGGAGCCCATTGATGTCAATCAGTTCATTTTCATTAATAATTTTTTTTTCACACTTTGTGCGTGTGCAGGGGGATAGTACCTGTTCTATCTTTATGTGTATTTGTGCACCAAAGAGCCCCATAGAAGTCTATGGAAGGTGCACAAATGCACGTGCGATACTCAACGGGATGCATGAAACGCTCAGCAAAACCCCGGAGAGAAAAACACACCTCATTAGGCTAAATAGCATTTTAAATCAGAGCATATTTAAATACGAACATGCTCTGCGTGCGCAAAAAAGTACAGTACAATGCACCGATAGGCAGGCAAATCAACCTCGTTCACTGCGCAAATATGTTACGCTAAGGCGAGCATATTTGAAGCTGCCTTTATAAAGATGCTAAGCAGAGTGCGAGCATTACATATGGCAGCATGTGATACTATCGGTGCCATCCATGTTTGCATATTATGGTGTGAATAAGGCCTGTTTATCTACAGAACTCAGCCGCAGGACGCACCTCAAGCCGTGGTAAATTCCATGCCAAAATCTGCAGGCTACCTACAGATTTTAATGAGAAGTTGAAAATGACTTAAAACCTGCAGATTTTGGAATTCCACAGCTGCAGATTTGGCTGCATCTTGTGGCGAAATTCTGTCCCCTGTGAAAAGTCCTTTACACAGGATGACTAATTGTTCAATAGTTGTTCCGGTAAACATGGCCACCAACATAGTCACCAAAATTATAATTTGCTCACTAGTTGCTAGTCATTTCATTTCGGCTCACTTAAAAAATGGTCACTGGTTGATCAAAAGTCATGTGATGTAAAGGCACAGCCGTTCGTATTTTGTGTAGAAAATTTTACATGGACATCCCCTATGAATGATATCTCGGCGAACAACTAATGAACAATAAGTGCTCTGTGTTTTCAAATACGTCATTCATAGACATCAATGTTTTGTCTTAGTGATTATCTGGCTGATAGTTCCTCAGAGTACAGATCCTGTAATCTCATCCTGCCATTACAATAGTTTTATGTGACAATCTTAAAGAATCTGGTCATACAATACAGATGGCTGTGGGCCAAAGATTGTTAAGCTGACAGTTATTCCTTCCAACTCCCCAATAGGAGCCTCGCGTGGCACAGAGTAGAAATGCAGTCCTAAGCTCTCGCGTGGTTCAGGTAGCCAGCTCAAGGATGACTCAGCCTTCCATCCGTCTGAGGTCGGTAAAATGAGTACCCAGCTTGGTTGGGGGGTAATGAATTAAAAATTACCTTAAAGCACTGCAGAATAAGTTGGTACTATACAAATAACAAGATTTATTTTATCTTTTTTTATATATCTCGATTCTTGGCCAAGTGTGCATGTATTCTAAATGGGGAGAGCAAGGAGAGCCAATGCCAATCACCTCTATCAGTGGTTATCTCCCCTGAGAACCAAAAAATTGGGCATGTTGAAATTCAGCTGAACTAACCCTTTTTCCTCCCAACATCTGCCATCAGAGGAGAGTTGGGACACCCCAGTTGTGGACTTATAGGCTGAACTGGACGGACATTTGTAGTTTTTCAGCCGTACATACTAAGTCACTCTCAAACATTCGAGAAAGATAGGGCAGGTGCTACCTTTTCTCGCACGTATTGTAAATGAATCCTGATAGTGAAAACAAAACCATTGAAATCACTGATTTCATTTTGTTCCGTTATGTGGCTGTGATTTTCACGTCTGCATAACAGGATAAAAACACGCCCCTCTGTTTAAGCTCTTAACTGGATTGTTAACTGCTTAGGCCACCTACACAGTCAGTGTATTTCTGTGAGACAGGTAAAACAACGCAATAGCAAGTCTTTGTGCACCCACAGCATAGGTGAGCCCATGAAACTCAAAGATAGTATTACACCTAAATCAGAGCGCCCAAACAAGGCAGTTTCACCCCACCAAGGACCTCAGCCTCGGCTCACACCCTCAGTAATCGTGGGCATAAAGTGGATTCGGATGCTAGTACAGCTGTGAACGTCTCTTTAAATCAGTAATGGTTGCTGTCATCGCTCCAAAGACTGGATGAACCACAAAGAAGTTCCACAGGCCATACCTGGCGCAGTTATTCTTACCCCCCAGGACCTTGGCCTCTGCCCACACCCTCAGTAATCGTGGGCCTCAAGCGGACTCAGATATTATTGCAGCTGTGAACGTCTCATTAATGCAGTAATGCTCCTTTTGTTTGGCCCAAACCACTGTCTCAGATAACTGTGGTAACACGAGAGAAAATACATGTTGCCCACCGCTGATTCCCAGACCCCAAGCAGGAGGAGGAGGTGGCATAATAAGGCCGAGAAACCATGACTGAGGTAGGAGCCGCAATACTCTGTGAGGGAAGTACATGAGCGGGCCCTGGGTCAGGCTTGGTCCCAGCCTCCACCTTGTGTGACCCGAGGTGCTGTGAGATAAACAGCTAAGGGAAATCCATGTGTTCCCACACACTTCATTCTGTGTATATGTCAGACAGCTGAACACCGCAATGGGAAACCTTTGTGCACCTACAGTATAGGCGGACCCCAATAACATTTATGTAGCAAAAGTATAGGCGGACCCCAATAACATTTATGTAGCAAGAGTATAAGTGGACCCCTGTAACATTTCTGTAGCAAGAGTATAGGTGGACCCCAATAACATTTATGTAGCAAGAGTATAGGCGGACCCCTGTAACATGTCTGTCGCAAGAGCATAGGCAGACCCCAGTAACATGTCTGTAGCAAGAGTATAGGCGGACCCCAGTAACATTTCTGTAGCAAGAGTATAGGCGGACCCCAATACCATTTCTGTAGCAAGAGTATAGGCAGACCCCTGTAACATGTCTCTAGCAAGAGTAAAGGCGGACCCCTGTAACATGTCTGTAGCAAGAATGTAGGCGGACCCCAATAAAATTTATGTAGCAAGAGTATAGGCGGACCCCTGTAACATGTCTTTAGCAAGAGTATAGCAAAAAAGGTGGCAGCATATAATGATGCAAGATGAACTCCGACGTTTCGACCTACAAAAGGTCTTTTTCAAGCCAAAAAACCGATGAAACACGGTATGAAGTCCATGACCCCAATAAAATTTATGTAGCAAGAGTATAGGCGGACCTCTGTAACATATCTTTAGCAAAAGTATGGGCAGGCCCGAATAACATTTATGTAGCAAGAGTATAGGCGGACCCCTGTAACATTTCTGCAGCAAGAGTGTAGGTGAACCCCTGAAATATTGGTGTACCAAGAGTATAGGCGAACACCTGAAAAAATTTGGTTACTAAGAGTGTAGGCAAGGGCCTGAAAAGTTGGTATACCCAGAGTACAAGTGCACCCCTGAAAAATTGCTTAACCGCGAGGGCAGGTGAAACCCATAAACATTTTTTAAAGATACAGCTTGCTGTTGCTTAATTTGCAACAGAGCCTGGAGGCAGCCTTGTGAAAAAAAATTGGTTTCTGGTAAAGTATAAATACCTTTGAAACTTTGAAAAATTGTAAAAAAAACTTTTAAACAGAGCCTTTTGGGCCACAGAATAATTGACAGTTCAGCGTGATGACATGCTGTTTTAGGAGGAGGAGAAATAATATCCGAAAGTGATTGACAAAGCTAATTTTTGTGGTGGTAGTAGAGGATGCCTTTTTCTCCTGTTGCAGCGAAAAGAATCATTAGGTTCTGCTGCTTTCCGCGGGTGGAGAAGAGAAGTCTGGGGAAATCCAGCCTTTGTTCATCTTTATGAGTGTAAGCATGTCGGCACTGGCAGTTGACAGGTGGGTACGCTTATCTGTCATGATTCCCCCAGCTGCACTAAACACCCTATCTGACAAGACGCTAGCGGCAGGGCAGGCCAGCACCTCCAGGGCGTACAGCGCAAGTTCGTGCCACATGTCCAGCTTTGACACCCAATAGTCATATGGGTGAGCAGAGGCATCACGAAGGACGGTGGTACGATTGACTACGTACTCCCTCACCATCTTTTTATAGTGCTCCCTCCGACTCAGCCTTGACTGGGGAGTGGTGACACAGCCTTGCTGGGGAGCCATAAAGCTGGCAAAGGCCTTGGAGAGTGTTCCCCTGACTGCGTTGGACATGCTGCCTGATCCCCGCGCCTCCCCTGCTAGTTGGCCCTCTGAACTGCGTCTTCTGCCAGTAGCGCTGTTAGATGGGAACTTTAGCATCACTTTTTTCACCAGAACCCTGTGGTATTGCATCACTCTCGAACCCCTTTCCTCTTCGGGAATGAGAGTGGAAAGGTTCTCCTTATACCGTGGGTCTAGAAGGGTGTACACCCAGTGTTAGCCAGAATGTGTCTAACGCTAGGGTCACGGGAAAGGCAGCCTAACATGAAGTCAGCCATGTGTGCCAGGGTACTAGTACACAACACATCACTGTCCTCACTAGGATGATGCCTTTCAGGATCCTCCTTCTCCTCTTCAGCCCATACACACTGAACAGATAAGAGGCAAGCAGCATGGGTACCCTCTGCAGTGTGGCCAGCTGTCTCTTCCTCCACCTCCTCCCCCTCCTTGCCCCTCCTCCTCCTCCTCCTCCTCCAAAACGCGCTGAGATATAGACATGAGGGTGGTCTGGCTATCAAGCGACATACTGTCATCCCCCGTCTCCTGTTCCAACCGCAAAGCATCGGCCTTTATGCTTAGCAGCGAACTTCTCAGCAGGCAAAGCAGCAGGATGGTAACGCTAATGATGGCCGCATCGCTGCTCACCATCTGAGTAGACTCCTCAAAGTTTCCGAGGACCTGGCAGATATCTGCCATCCATGCCCACTCCTCAGTAAAGAATTGCGGAGGCTGACCACTCCGCAGCCCATGTTGCAGCAGGTATTCCACTATTGCTCTATGCTGCTCGTACAGCCACGGGACCGCCACCATCATCATGTTTTTGAAAGCCTCCATTTCCAAAAGCCTGTACAGCAGCATCTCCAGGCTGATTAATTTGTCAATGTGCAAGTTTAAAGCTTGTGCATGCGGGTGGGTGGCGGCATATTTCCGCTTTCGCTCCAATGCTTGTGTTAGCGACAGCTGAACGCTGCGCTGAGAGACATTGCTGTATGGAGTGGTGGACGGTGGAGGTGAGGGTATGGGTGCGCTCATGCCTGAGTCCTGGGAGGGGGATTGGATCTGTGTGGCAGGTTGGGGCACAGGGGAAGAGGCAGTGGTGTGACCTGGAGGCAGTAAATGGCCTTTGTCCCACCTTGTCGGGTGCTTGGCCATCATATGCCTGGACATGCTGGCGGTGGTCAGGCTGGTAGTGATGGCTCCCCGCCTGATCTTGGTGCGACACTGGTTGCACACCACTGTTCGTCGGTCGTCCGCGCTCTCACTGAAAAACATCCACAGTTTTGAACACCTAGCCCTCTGCACGGAGGCTTGCCGCGAGGGGGTGCTTTGGGAAACAGTTGAGCAGCTCTTCCCCCGAATCCTCTGTGCGCTCCTCCCTCGGACTTACTGCCCTTAATACTACCTCACTGACAGACAACTGTGTCTCATCATCCTCATCCACAAAAAGCTCTTGAGACAGTTGCCGGAAGTCCCCAGCCTCATCACCCAGACTACGGGAACTTTCCAAAGGTTGGTCATCGGTCACGACAAACTCCTCAGGTGAGAGAGGAACCGTTTTTTCCCACTCATGAAAGGGACCCGAGAACAGTTCCTGGGAGTCTGCCTGCTCAGAATATGTCATTTTCATGGAGTGAGGAGGCTGGGAGGAAGAAGGAGCAGCAGAGGATTCAGAGTTGCAGTCCCTAGGCCGGGAGTAGTGGACTGCGTAGAAGACTGGGTGGTCGATACATTGCTGGACGCATTTTCTGCCATCCATGACAGGACCTGCTCGCACTGCTCTGTTTGTAATAAAGGTCTACCACACGGGCCCGCAAATTGTGATATGAAGCTGGGGAGCCCAGAAACTTGCCTCTCTTGTAATCCCTCAGCAGCCGGCTGTGATTCACCCCACCCAGGAACATGGCCTGTGCCCACACCCTCACTTGGACGCCCGCGTCCTCGACCCTTACCCCTACTCCTCATCATGGCGGATTAAGAATAGAACAGGGCCCAAATAAATTACCCCACTGTACAGCGCTGACAACTGTGGCTAATTCACCGCACACAGAGACTTGTAGATAGCGGAGGCTCTATGCTGTGACTTGAAAAAATTAACCCGCTGTCTTGCATTGATACTTAGGGGTAATTTACCACTCGCAGAGACTTGTAGATAACAGAGGCTGTATAGAGTGGGAGAAGACTCCAAAGCCAGTGGATAGTGCTGGTAACTGCGGCTATTTCAACCCCACCAAGGAAAGGGTATTGTGAGACGCTCTGCACAGTGGCAGAGCTGAAATAGTTTGCAGTGGCCCAGGAAATATTAGAGTACTGTTTCGCGGTGAGACCTCTATCTAATGCACTGCAGACATAGAACGATATAACTGAAATAGTTTGCAGTGTCCCAGGAAATATTACAGCACTGTTTAGCGGTGACACCTCTTTCTAATGCACTGCAGACACAGAACGGTATAACTGAAATAGTTTGCAGTGGCCCAGGAAATATTAGAGTACTGTTTAGCGGTGAGACCTCTGTCTAATGCACTGCAGACATAGAACAATATAACGGAAATACTTTGCAGTAGCCTAGGAAATTTTGTAAGGCACTGCAGGCTGAGAACGCTATAACTGCAAGGCTGGGAACAGGCCTAGATGCGTAATACAAAAATTGGTGCACTACTGCTCCCAGCCAGCCACAACTGTAAAGCACACGGTGAGATGTAGCCCTAAGAAGGACCGTTGGAGTTCTTGTACGGAGAATCAGGACTGTAAAACTTTCCCTATAGAAGTCGCTGTGTCCCTAAACTCTGCGTTATGCACTGCACACACAGAACGGTATAACTGAACTACTTCAGTTAGCCCTAAGAAGGACCGTTGGGGTTCTTGAAGACAGGATCCTACTCTAACACTATCCCTGTATAAGCAGCACAACTTTCCCTAACCTCCGCCAGCATGCGTCTGTGGTAAACCGCGGGCGGGACCAGTTTAAGTACTCAGCGGTCACCTGATCTCGCCAGCCACTAACTACTGTTGGCGGGCAGAGGGCTGGCACGTCACAGCAGGAAGTGGTAATGCCTTCCCCGCATGTTTATTGGCTAGAAAATGGCGCTAAACATGCGGGGAAGGAAATGCAATTGACTCGAGTACCGCGTGGTGTTCAACTCGAGTAACGAGCATCTCGAGCACCCTAATACTCGAACGAGCATCAAGCTCAGACGAGTTTGCTCGCTCATCTCTAGACATAACTTTATTCTGTGAGTAGTTACAATTACAAAGATACCAAAATAATAAAGGGATTTTTTTTTAGGTTTTTCTACTTTTGCACCATGAAAAGACTTTATTTTTGAAAATTTATAAAGCTTATTTTTGTATTGATGCATGCAAAGATCCATATATAACATTTTTACTTTTTCATTTCTAGGGCTGTGTGAGAACTTGTTTTTGTGGAACAACTTGCAGTTTCCATAGTAGAGGGCTTGAATTCTACGGGTCCGTATGATTATGGTGATATCAAGTTCATATATATTTGCTACTTTTAAAAATGTATTTTAATAAATATTTTTTGTCATAGCAGTATCCTGTAGTATGCTAAGATAGTGTGAACTTTAGAGACAAACCCTGATAGTTAATTAGAAGTTACAGAACAGGACTTATATATGGACTTATCTGTTTACTTGCAGATTAGTCTCAAGGCTTCTGCATTGTTTCTATGTTGTGTGGTTTAATGCAGCATCAGTAAAGGAAATATCTCTTGACCCCTTCCCAAAGTAATCACTGTTGTGGCTGTTCACCTGCACCATCTTACCTGTACTAGTCTCTGGGTGGTCATGTGAACTCATCAGCACCCTCTGATCGTGCTGCCTACTTGCTGCTGTCAAAATTGACAATGGCGTATAAGGAGTTAAAAGCCACAATTGGTGGATGCCAGCAGTCTCAGCTGTTGAATCAGCTTGTACCTGCCGGGTATGATGCAGGCTTGGCTCCCAAGTCTGTTCCATACACCACTCGCGACCGCCTGCTGCACATATACAGCATGTGGTCATTAACAGATTAATGTTGCTTATCCTTATTTTTTGAGCAGAAATAAAAAAAATGGGCAGATTTATAAAAATTACATCAAAAGGCTTGGAGTTTTAGTGCTTGCTGTGTTTTTTTACAGCAACAATTTCTGTTTACTGTATAACTAACCATTTTAAACACTAAAAACTAAATAAAATAAAATAAATCTTATTTGTATAGCCAAGTTATTTTGCAGTGCTTTTAAGTAATTTATTTATTACCCACCACCTGGGTGCTCATTTTTACTGACCTCGGAAAGATGGAAGGCTGATTCGACCCAGAGCCGGCTACCTGAACCATGCAGGGATTGAACTCACAACCATCAGGTCATGAGTGAGAGCTTAGGACTGCATTTCTGCTGCCTTGGCACTCTGCTCTATGTCTGCAAACTACGCCATTGATTGACAATCTGGGAATGTGTATAAAGAATATCGTAACATGTTGCAATACACGATGACAATCATACATCAAAACTTTGGTCTTCAAGAGGTCCTCTCAATTACTCTCAACATTCTTCTGCTTTGTTCTTACTATGTTAAATTGATCTGAAACCCCAAAGCCTGTATCTAAATAAATGCAATACAAAACCCTGTGATACTAAGAAAGCAGAATATTTTGAAAGCTCTAGCAATATCTATGATGTTGGCATTTTGATATGTCAAATGGAGTTGGTAACTCAAACAATTACGGGAAAAAAAGTGGCGGTATAACAGGTACATCGCAAGGAGTGGGAGAATATCTCTAAGATGCCGCACAGAATGCTTTCTTCTAACAAAACCACACATTAGATGATGCTGAAAGCACTTTAAGTGTTCGAAAAGTGGAGATGAACTTTAAAATATACTGTGGTAGATGAAGTTAATGCAAAATGCATACTGGCAAGTATTCCCATGACATAGGCTTTGTAAAAAATTTAAAGAAAAAAGCTGTAAAAAGCAAGTGTAAAAATAAAAGTGAAGTGTACACAGAGCCTATTTTATAGGTTTTCAGTTTAACGGAGAGCTCAGGTGCAGATTTATTTGCTAAGGTGTGCATTCATGTGTTTGTGTTGAAATGAATATATGTAATGGAGCGTGCAATAAGGTAAAGTATACAGTATCGTATATTGTGCATACCCACCTTACATATAGTTGACCACATGCCAACATGAGTAGGTTTGGATTACGTCATACCATGTTTTGGTCCTACCAGTGGTGACCTCACTGATCCTTAGAAAGAAGGTCCTCAGACTTTTTCTGTGCACAGACCTGCTTCCAACAAGTTATGGTTGAACTCAGAATGGCGTATATGAGTTACGCCTGAGAATATTAGGTGCACCTCGCATTGGAGAGTAGACGAACACACGTTCATGTGCTGCTCGATCTGTGGGGCAGTGCAATTGCATGCCTGATTCTTTTCCATAATACGGATAAAATTAGGACATACAACGATTATTTATCACATGGACCATTGGTTCGCATGAAAAGCTCTTGCGTATGCAGCCCCATAAGATGTGTGCTGGCTGTAAAATGCAACAAGAGCACATGGACCCAGAATACAGCTACCTGAATAAGCACTAAGTAAAAAATGGCAACAAGGCCCAATTCCTAAAGGGGTTGTCCCGCGGCAGCAAGTGGGTCTATACACTTCTGTATGGCCATATTAATGCACTTTGTAATGTACATTGTGCATTAATTATGAGCCATACAGAAGTTATCAAAAGTTTTATACTTACCTGCTCCGTTGCTGGCGTCCTCGTCTCCATGGTGCCGACTAATTTTCGGCCTCTAATGGCCAAATTAGCCGCGCTTGCGCAGTCCGGGTCTTCTGCTGTCTTCAATGGGGCCGCTCGTGCAGAATGCCGGCTCCGTGTAGCTCCGCCCCGTCACGTGCCGATTCCAGCCAATCAGGAGGCTGGAATCGGCAATGGACCGCACAGAAGCCCTGCGGTCCACAGAGAGAGAGGATCCCGGCGGCCATCTTCAGCAGGTGAGTATGAAGACGCCGGACCGCCGGGATTCGGGTAAGTACTACCCGGTTTGTTTTTTTAACCCCTGCATCGGGGGTTGTCTCGCGCCAAACGGGGGGGGGGGGGGGTTAAAAAAAAACAAAAACCCGTTTCGGCGCGGGACAACCCCTTTAAGGGAGTGCTGTGCAGAGAAAAAATCTAAACAATGGAGTCTTCTTGGTTCTAGGGATTTTGGTAGACCCAACAGTCAGACCACCGTTCTACAGGTTATGCGTGGTATTGCATCTCAACCTTATTAAAGGGTTATCCAGTAGAGATGAGCGAACGTACTCGTCCGAGCTTGATACTCGTTCAAGTATTAGCGTGTTCGAGATGCTCGTTACTAGAGGCGAGCACCACGCGATGTTCGAGTTACTTTCACTTTCATCTCTGAGACGTTAGCGCACTTTTCTGGCCAATAGAAAGACAGGGAAGGCATTACAACTTCCCCCTGCGACGTTCAAGCCCTATACCACCCCCCTGCAGTGAGTGGCTGGCGAGATCAGGTGTCACCCGAGTATATAAATCGGCCCCTCCCGCAGCTGGCCACAGATGCATTCTGACAGAAATTAGGGAGAGTGCTGCTGATGCCGGAGCTGCTATAGGGAGAGTGTTAGGATTGATTTTAGGCTTCAAGAACCCCAACGGTCCTTCTTAGGGCCACATCTGACTGTGTGCAGTACTGTTGAGGCTGCTTTTTGCAGTGTTGCACATTTTTTTTTTTTTTGTATATCGGCCGTGCAGAGCATTGCGTCCAGAGCATTGCGTCCTGCAGTAATTTTACATAGTCCATGGCCAGTAGTGGTGGTGAGGCAGGGACAGTGAAAGACATATCCAGTTTATATAGGCAGTGGGCTTTTCCAAAAAAATTTGGGAAAAAAAATCTATTTGGGCTGCCTGTGACCGTCCTGACTGTACTGCGTCTCTGCTAGGGGTAGTTGTCCTAATTCATACGCAGCCAGCTAAGTGTTACAGCAGGCTTGCGCAAAATTCTTTCCTGGCTCTGCGTTGCTTCTTACATCACCGCTGTCATCCTGTCCAGAGTGAAACAATCTGCAGTAATTTTACATAGTCCACGGCCAGTAGTGGTGGTGAGGCAGGGACAGTGAAAGACATATCCAGTCTATATAGGCAGTGGGCTTTTCCAAAATAATTTGGGAAAAAAAATCTATTTGGGCTGTCTGTGACCATCCTGACTGTACTGCGTCTCTGCTGGGGGTAGTTGTCCTAATTCATATGCAGCCAGCTAAGTGTTACAGCAGGCTTGCGCAAAATTCTTTCCTGCTCTGCTGTGCGTTCCGTAAGTGAAGTCAGCCTCCAACCACAGGCCAATAAGCGGCACATTTAATTACAGCGTTCTGTTTCTGCACTACTGGTAATACAGCATGCTGAGGGGTAGGGGTAGGCCTAGAGGACGTGGACGCGGGCGAGGACGCGGAGGCCCAAGTCAGGGTGTGGGCACAGGCCGAGCTCCTGATCCAGGTGTATTGCAGCCGACTGCTGCGGGATTAGGAGAGAGGCACGTTTCTGGCGTCCCCATATTCATCTCACAATTAATGGGTCCACGCGGTAGACCTTTATTAGAAAATGAGCAGTGTGAGCAGGTCCTGTCGTGGATGGCAGAAAGTGCATCCAGCAATCTATCGACCACCCAGAATTCTGCGCCATCCACTGCTGCAACTCTGAATCCTCTGGCTGCTGCTCCTCCTTCCTCCCAGCCTCCTCACCCCATTACAATGACACATTCTGAGGAGCAGGCAGACTCCCAGGAACTGTTCTCGGGCCCCTGCCCAGAATGGGCAGCAATGGTTCCGAATCCTCTCCCACTGGAGGAGTTTGTCGTGACCGATGCCCAACCTTTGGAAAGTACCCGGGGTCCGGGGGATGAGGCTGGGGAATTCCGGCAACTGTCTCAAGAGCTTTCAGTGGGTGAGGAGGACGATGACGATGAGACACAGTTGTCTATCACTCAGGTAGTAGTAATTGGAGTAAGTCCGAGGGAGGAGCGCACAGAGGATTCGGAGGAAGAGCAGCAGGACGATGAGGTGACTGACCCCACCTGGTTTGCTATGCCTACTGAGGACGGGTCTTCAGAGGGGGAGGCAAGTGCAGCAGCAGGGCAGGTTGGAAGAGGCAGTGCGGTGGCCAGGGGTAGAGGCAGGCCAGACCGAATAATCCACCAACTGTTTCCCAAAGCGCCCCCTCGCGCCATGCCACCCTGCAGAGGCCGAGGTGCTCAAAGGTCTCGCAGATTTTCACTGAGAGTGCAGACAACCGACGAACAGTGGTGTGCAACCTTTGTCGCGCCAAGATCAGCCGGGGAGCCACCACCACCAGCCTCACCACCACCAGCATGCGCAGACATATGATGGCCAAGCACCCCACAAGGTGGGACGAAGGCCGTTCACCGCCTACGGTTTGCACCGCTGCCTCTCCCCCTGTGCCCCAACCTGCCACTGAGATCCAACCCCCCTCTCAGGACCCAGGCACTACCGTCTCCTGGCCTGCACCCACACCCTCAACTCCGCTGACCTCGGCCCCATCCACCAATGTCTCTCAGCGCACCGTCCAGCCGTCGCTAGCGCAAGTGTTGGAGTACGCCGCCACGCGCCCGCACGCTCAAGCGTTAAACGTGCACATAGCCAAATTTATCAGCCTGGAGATGCTGCCGTATAGGCTTGTGGAAACGGAGGCTTTCAAAGGTATGATGGCGGCGGCGGCGGCGGCCCCGCGCTACTCAGTTCCCAGTCGCCACTACTTTTCCCGATGTGCCGTCCCAGCCCTGCACGACCACGTCTCCCGCAACACTCTGCAGTTCTTTGACATACTCCAGGGCCAGAAGCGCTTAGGCAGGGACAGAAGACATATTGATTGAATATAGGCAGTGGGCCTTTGCAAAAAAATTTGGGGAAAAAAATCTATTTGGGCTGCCTGTCACTGTCCTCAGTGTTCTGGGTCTCTGCTGGGTGTAGAAGTTCTCCAAATTCATACGCAGCCAGCTAAGTGTTACAGCAGGCTTGCGCAAAATTATTTCCTGGCATTCCGTAAGCAAAGTCAGCCTCCAACCACAGGCCAATAAGCGGCACATTTAATTACAGCGTTCTGTTTCTGCACTACTGGTAATACACCATGCTGAGGGGTAGGGGTAGGCCTAGAGGACGTGGACGCGGGCGAGGACGCGGAGGCCCAAGTCAGGGTGTGGCCACAGGCCGAGCCACTGCGGTGGCCCGGGGTAGAGGCAGGGCCAGACCGAATAATCCACCAACTGTTTCCCAAAGCGCCCCCTCGCGCCATGCCACCCTGCAGAGGTCAAGGTGCTCTACGGTGTGGCAGTTTTTCACAGAGACGCCTGACGACCGACGAACAGTGGTGTGCAACCTTTGTCGCGCCAAGATCAGCTGGGGAGGCACCACCACCAGCATGTGCAGGCATATGATGGCCAAGCACCCCGCAAGGTGGGACGAAGGCCGTTCACCGCCTCCGGTTTGCACCGCTGCCTCTCCCCCTGTGCCCCAACCTGCCACTGAGATCCAACCCCCCTCTGAGGACACAGGCACTACCGTCTCCTGGCCTGCATCCACACCCTCACCTCCGCTGTCCTCGGCCCCATCCAGCAATGTCTCTCAGCGCAGCGTCCAGACGTCACTAGCGCCACTGTTTGAGCGCAAGCGCAAGTAGGCCGCCACGCACCCGCACGCTCAAGCGTTAAACGTGCACATTGCCAAATTGATCAGCCTGGAGATGCTGCCATATAGGCTTGTGGAAACGGAGGCTTTCAAAAGCATGATGGCGGCGGCGGACCCGCGCTACTCAGTTCCCAGTCGCCACTACTTTTCCCGATGTGCCGTCCCAGCCCTGCACGACCACGTCTCCCGCAACATTGTACGCGCCCTCACCAACGCGGTTACTGGCAAGGTCCACTTAACAACGGACACGTGTGGACAAGCACAGGCGGGCAGGGCCACTAAATCTCCCTGACGGCACATTGGGTGAATTTAGTGGAGGCTGGGACAGAGTCAGAGCCTGGGACCGCTCACGTCCTACCCACCCCCCGAATTGCGTGCCCCAGCTCGGTGGTGGTATCTGCGGCAGTGTATGTTTCCTCCACTAAACCACCCTCCTCCTCCTCCTACGCAACCTCTGTCTCGCAATCAAGATGTGTCAGCAGCAGCACGTCGCCAGCAGTTGGTGTCGCGCGGCATGGCAGCACAGCGGTGGGCAAGCGTCAGCAGGCCGTGCTGAAACTACTCAGCTTAGGAGAGAAGAGGCACACGGCCCACGAACTGCTGCAGGGTCTGACAGAGCAGACCGACCGCTGGCTTGCGCCGCTGAGCCTCCAACCGAGCATGGTCGTGTGTGACAACGGCCGTAACCTGGTGGTGGCTCTGCAGCTTGGCAGCCTCACGCACGTGCCATGCCTGGCCCATGTCTTTAATTTGGTGGTTCAGCGGTTTCTGAAAAGCTACCCACACTTGTCATACCTGCTCGTAAAGGTGCGCCGGGTCAGCGCACATTTCCGCAACTCCAACACGGACGCTGCCACCCTGCGGACCCTGCAACATCAGTTTCATCTGCCAGTGCACCGATTGCTGTGCAACGTGCCCACACAGTGGAACTCTACGCTCCACATGTTGGCCAGGCTCTATGAGCAGCGTAGAGCTATTGCGGAATACCAACTCCAACATGGGCGGCGTAGTGGGAGTCAGCCTCCTCAATTCTTTACAGAAGAGTGGGCCTGGTTGGCAGACATCTGCCAGGTCCTTGGAAACTTTGAGGAGTCTACCCAGATGCTGAGCGGGGATGCTGCAATTATTAGCGTCACCATTCCTCTGCTATGCCTCTTGAGAAGTTCCCTGCAAAGCATAAAGGCAGACGCTTTGCACTCGGAAACGGAGGCGGGGGAAGACAGTATGTCGCTGGATAGTCAGAGCACCCTCATGTCTATATCTCAGCGCTTTGAGGAGGGGGAGGAGCATGAGGAGGAGGGGGAAGAGACAGCTTGGCCCACTGCTGAGGGTACACATGCTGCTTGCCTGTCATCCTTTCAGCGTGTATGGCCAGAGGAGGAGGAGGATGATCCTGAAAGTGATATTCCTAGTGAGGACAGCCATGTGTTGCGTACAGGTACCCTGGCACACATGGCTGACTTCATGTTAGGATGCCTTTCTCGTGACCCTCGCGTTACACGCATTCTGGCCACTATGTATTACTGGCTGTACACACTGCTCGACCCACGGTATAAGGAGAATCTTTCCACTCTCATTCCCGAAGAGGAAAGGGGTTCGAGAATGATGCTATACCACAGGGCGCTGGTGGACAAACTGATGGTAAACTTCCCATCCGACAGCGCTAGTGGCCGAAGGCGCATTTCCGCGGCCCAGGTAACAGGGGAGGCGCAGAGATCAGGCAGCATGTACAGCGCAGGCAGGGGACCATTCTCCAAGGCCTTTGCCAGCTTTCTGGCTCCCCAGCAAGACTGAGTCACCGGTCCCCAGTCAAGGCTGAGTTGGCGGGAGCACTGTAAAAGGATGGTGAGGGAGTACGTAGCCGATCGCACGACCGTCCTCGGTGACGCCTCTGCCCCCTACAACTACTGGGTGTCGAAGCTGGACACGTGGCCTGAACTCGCGCTGTATGCCCTGGAGGTGCTTGCTTGTCCTGCGGCTAGCGTCTTGTCAGAGAGTGTGTTTAGTGTGGCTGGGGGAATCATCACGGATAAGCGTACCCACCTGTCAACCGACAGTGCCGACAGGCTTACACTCATCAAGATGAACAAAGCCTGGATTTCACCAGACTTCTCTTCTCCACCAGCGAACAGCAGCGATACCTAAACAATACGTAGGCTGCACCCACGGATGGAAGCATCGTTCTCTATCACCATCCAAAACGGGGACCTTTTTGCTTCATCAATCTGTGTATAATATTCCTCCTCCTCCTCCTGCTCCTCCTCCTGAAACCTCACATAATCACGCCGAACGGGCAATTTTTCTTAGGCCCACAAGGCTCAGTCAAGTCATATAATTTTTCTAAACAATTTTTATACGTTTCAATGCTCATTAAAGCGTTGAAACTTTCAGCTCAACCAATTTTTATTTTAACTGGGCTGCCTCCAGGCCTAGTTACCAATTAAGCCACATTAACCAAAGCGATTAATGGGTTTCACCTGTCCTCTCGGTTGGGCATGGGCAATTTTTCTGAGGTACATTAGTACTGTTGGTACACTAATTTTTGGGGGCCCTCGCCTACAGTGTAATCAAATTAATTTTTAGCCCACCTGCATTACAGCTGACGTTACATCAGCTGTGTTGGGCACTGCAATGGGATATATTTATGTACCGCCGGTGAGTTCCAGGGAGCCACCCATGCTGTGGGTCCACAGGGAGTTGTAACTGCATGTGTCCACTTCTAAAGAACCCCAGTCTGACTGGGGCATGCAGTGTGGGCCGAAGCCCACCTGCGTTAAACATGACATTACCTCAGCTGTGATGGGCAATGCAATGGGATATATTTATGTACCGCTGGTGGCTTCCTGGCAGCCACCCATGCTGTGGGTCCACAGGGAGTTGTAACTGCATGTCTCCACTTCTAAAGAACCCCAGTCTGACTGGGGCATGCAGTGTGGGCCGAAGCCCACCTGTATTAAGCACGACATTACCTCAGCTGTGTTGGGCACTGCAATGGGATATATTTATGTACCGCCGGTGGCTTCCTGGCACCCACCCATGCTGTCGGTCCACAGGGACTTCACAATAGGGAGTTGTACCTGCCTGTGTCTATGAATTAAAAACCCCGGTCAGGTTGGGGCATGCAGTATGGGCCGAAGCCCACCTGCATTTAATCTGACGTTAGCTCAGCTGTGATGGGCACTGCAATGGGATACATTTATGTACAGCCGGTGGGTTCCAGGGAGCCACCCATGCTGTGGGTGCACACGGAATTCCCATTGCAGAGTTGTACCCGCCTGTGACTATTTATTTAAAAAAAACGCGGTCTGACTGGGGCATGCAGACACCTTGACAGAATGAATAGTGTGTGGCACATAGGTTCCCCATTGCTATGCCCACGTGTGCAGCTCCAGATGGAGGTGGCACAGGATTGGATTTCTCATTGCTTCTGTACAGCATTGTGGACTATCGCCCCGCGCCTTTTAAAGAGGGTCGCTGCCTAGCCGTGCCAACCCTCTGCAGTGTGTGCCTGCTTTTCCTCTGGCAGACGCACTTATAAATAGACATGAGGGTGGCGTGGCATGAGGGCAGCTGAAGGCTGGGCAGGGACAGTTTGGTGCGCTGTGGACACTGGGTCGTGGGGGGGGGGGGGGGGGGGGTTGGGCAGCATGTAACCCAGGAGAAGTGGCAGCGGAGTGTCATGCAGGCAGTGATTGTGCTTTGTTGGAGGTAGTGTGGTGCTTAGCTAAGGTATGCATTGCTAATGAGGGCTTTTCAGAAGTAAAAGTTGTTGGGAGGAGGGGGGGCCCACTCTTGCCGCTATTGTGGCTTAATAGTGGGACCTAGGAACTTGAGATGCAGCCCAACATGTAGCCCCTCGCCTGCCCTATCCGTTGCTGTGTTGTTCCCATCACTTTCTTGAATTGCCTAGATTTTCACAAATGAAAACCTTAGCGAGCATCGGCGATATACAAAAATGCTCGGGTCGCCCATTGACTTCAATGGGGTTTGTTACTCGAAACTAACCCTCGAGCATCGCGAAAAGTTCGTCTCTAGTAACGACCTACCTGTTAAACATGTTAGTTGTGCTTCTTCTGGTTGCATTGTTTTCTTGTTGCTTCGAAGATTTCTCATTGAACAATTTGCTTTCACAGTGTTGAAGCTTTCTTCTGTCTATTTCCTGAGCCCAAAAATCTACACAGTTTTCTGAAGGATGCTCAGGCCATAAACTAACATTGTATTGGACCACCAGAGGAACTGATACATCCGTTTCAGTCAGATCAGTTCTTTTGATCTTGGCCTGGTCATCAGTCTCCTCTTCATCCACTTGATTCTGCTGTTTACCAATTTCATCTTCCAGGTTCACCTCATTTTCATTTTCCTTGTTGCCTGAGAATTCCGGATTCTTTTCAGGTTCTACAGGATCGGAGTCAGTTGACTGTGGACTGTCCTCAGGTATTTCTTGGGTAACGGAGCTTCCTGCACTAAAAAAGTCACTAATACAGCAAGTTTTATGTAAAGGTTGTTCCTGTTCCTTGGCACATTTATAGTTTATTTTTTGTTTTGCAGCACGACTTTCGTATACGCGAGAAACTTAGTGGCCATCCTCAGATCTGTTGGGATTGTCCTTACCACTCATGATACAGGAATCGCAATCCTAACTCCAGCTATGTACCACTAGTAAACTTTATGTGACTTACTTCTTTTAAGAATATCTGTATTAAGCCTGATCTATTTTAAACCGGATAAATGATAATAATATTCAAACTAATTAAGTTAATACTTGCAGGATTAATAGGCTTTCTTTATCTTTTAAAATCAATCATTACAACTCCTTGATTTTAGACAGCCCACGCCACAGCTGATTGCTTATTTTAGGTTTATGCACAACCGGCTTCGGAAATCAGGCGTATGCCGTCACGCTGTAACTAACTATGCAACTTTACTGCGCAGGAGATTTAAAAATAGAAAAATACATAGAATTATTATTTTCTACACAAATAATCTAAATTTTTGGAATCGGATATTTCAAAGGAAATTTCACTTTTTTCACTTCACTTGGTGGGGACCCCTGGGTGGCTGTCTATGTTCCCCTTGCTTAAATCCAGGCCCTCAAATAGAGCTAGCATTTTAAAGGGGGCTTGTCACTTTATGTCCTCATGTCCACGGGGAAAATCAGGCCTGCCACAGATTCTCCATGCAGAATCCCGCAGCGGGTCCCCCTTTTTCTGGGGACATGAGGCAAAAATAAGAATAAACTCACTGGTCCGCACACTGCGGATCTTCCCTCCGTTGTGGCCGAATCTTCTTTCTCCGGCCCGGCAGATGTGCTCGGCACGCCGGCAGCGTGCCGCGCGCATGCGCCAGGCACATCCGCCGGGCCGAAGAAAGAAGATCCGGCCGCGACTGAGGGAAGATCCGCAGCGTCCAGACAGGTAAATTTTAATTCTGGTACGGGTGTTCCGTGGATCCGGACGACTTCCATAGGCTTCAATAGAAGCCTGCGGGAGCCGTCCCCGCGGGAGACCCGCACTAAAATGGAGCATGTCGCGGTTTTTTTCCCACACACGCAATCTGCGCCTCAAGGGTAAAATGACATCTGCAGGTATTTAACTACCTGTGGGTGTCCAATGCATCTCTATGGGGCGCGGATCCGCGTGCAGGAAAAACGCTGCGGATTTTAAATCATCTTTTTCCCGTGGACATGAGGCCTATGGCTTCCTAATCCTAACTTTTTTGTGTCCGTTTTTTGAACTTGGACAAAAACGCTAGAGCATTTTTGGACTGTTTTTCCTTACTTTTGTTGCATTTTTGAGTCTATTGTATTCTTTTAAACTTTCAAAATGCAGCATGCTCTAGATATGGCATTTTTATTTGTGGCACTTTTTGGTCACACATTTTTGGCATGTCATAACAAGAGCAGGTTGGGTTTGGAAGGTTTTGAAAAAAGAAAAAGGCTGTGGACTCCAAAAATGCAGCCAATGGGCTTAAGCAGATGGGCTTGTTTTAGTCTCATTATGCGGCTGAGATAAGCAGGGATGCATAATGAGATGAAAGGAAACCATTGATTTCAATGGTTTTATTTCCACTATCAGGATTCTCGCGCGTTAATACTATGTGCAAAAAAGATAGGGAGGATCTATCTTGCCATTTTTTTTCAAACTAGCACAGAGTTTGAATAGTCAGAAAAACCCAAAACACAGTTCATGTGCTAATACACTCAGTAGTAGCAAGCGTATTAGCGCATCAGTCCATGTGTTTTCAACCAAAGTGAGGAATAACTGTGCAAAAATGGAGGGTTTGTAGTGTCTTTCATAACTTCCTAATGACAGTACCATTTTTTGCTAAAATAGAACATTGCAGAAAATGCTTAGAAAAATGCTATGTTTGAAACCACCTTGTAGGAAGATTTGCTGAAACTCCATGAGGAATTAATACATACTGAGAAAGCACTGAGCGATAGTTCAGTGCCTAAGCAGAAGCAACTGTTTAAATACTGCCAAGGGACAAGTGAGGAAACAATATGCCTAGAACCATATGCCACAGACCTGGAGAACAGCAAAGGCAGCGCTGGAGGTACGAGAGTCCAGAACAGGTGAGCATAGGCTCCTATATTGTTTTACACCATAGCCATCTGTTTTTTTTAAACTATCTCAGAAAACCCCTTTAATTGGAAGAGTAAAGTTGGATGTACGCACTGCCAGTGAAATACAGCGCAACTTTAGCTGATCATTGAAGAAATACTTAAACTGATGCACTGTTTTATGCCTAGTAATGGGTTGTGGGGCGCGCTACATGACACAGAAAGTATCCCTGTGGTGTTATTTTATTTCTTGTAAATAAGGGAAATGGAACAATATCTCTGCAGCGCCACCTATTGGAAAGCAGCATTCCTGCAAGTCAATGTTAGACTTTTTATACAAGCCTTGTAACATTGACTGGGAATTGAAAGCCAAGCCAGAATCCATACACAGACAGCTGTTTCGGGGTGTTTGCCCATCATCAGTGTGCAGTAGGTTTCTGGCTTGGCTAGTGAGAGGCCTGTGATGTGGGTCAGGAATGCTATCTTTTCTCCTTAGGGAGAGCACCTAGAACAGTGGTAGCGAACCTATGGCACACGTGCCAGAGGCGGCAAGCAGAGCCCTCTCTGCTGGCATTGCCTGCCATCGGCCGCTCACCACTAGTGAATACCGGCAGGGGCTGCAGCTCCCCTGCCAGTATTCACTCACAGCACTGCTAGCGACACTGATCCCGGTGCACACTATGACGTCAGTGTGCAGCCGGGATCCTCCTCTCCTTCCTTCGACGTCTCCTCTTAGGTTCCGCGAGAGCAGGGGGAGGAGGCGTCTGGCAGCACACTTATGTCACAGTGTGTGCCGGGATGCATATTAACTTTTTCTTCCCCACTTCTGTCCTAATCAGCAATTCCAGCAACCTGATTGGTTGTTTGGGTTGACTAATTCTCAATTCCAGCAACCTGATTGGTTGTTTGAGTTGACTAATTCTCAATTCCAGCAACCTGAATGGTTGTTTGGGTTGACTGATTCACCAAACAGCCAATCAGGTTGCTGGTATTGCTGATTAGGGCAGAAGTGGGGAAGAAAAAGTTAGGGATCATCGCCAAGCAGAAGAGAAGCTTACCTTCAAGGACGAGTAGGAGGAGGAGGTAAGTATGTGAGTCTTGGGGGGACCGCGGCCGCTGTGGGGAAGGGGGGGTCAACACTGCAATGGGGGCCACTGTGGGGGAGTCACTACTGCACTGGGGGCCACTGTGGGGGTCACTACTGCACTGCGGGCCACTGTGGGGGAGTCACTACTGCACTAGGGGCCACTGTGGGGGAGTCACTACTGCACTGGGAGCTGCTGTGGGGGGTCACTACTGCACTGGGGGCCGCTGTGGGGAGTCACTACTGCACTGGGGGCCACTGTGGGGAGTCACTGCTGCAGTGGGGGCCACTGTGGGGAGTCACTATTACCGCTGGGGCCGCTGTGGGGGGAATTACTATTATCCCTGGCGGGGGTCACTGTTATCGCTGGGGGGGGAGGGGGTCACTATTATCATGGGGGGTCACTATTATCTCTGGGGGCGGTCACTATTACCACTGGGGTATGTTTACATGTGGCGGAAATGGGCAGGGCTGTTTCACAATAGACCGGGTGCAGATGTTGACTGCTTTTTGGATGCGGAAATGCTGCAGAATTTTCCACAGAAATTTCCGCTGAGGACATTCTGCAGCATTTCCCCATCCATAAAGCAGTCAAAATCTGCACGCTGTCTATTTTGAAGTGGCCATGTCCTTTTTAGAACAATGGGGGTAAAATCATACATCGTGATAAGCCCCCCCCCCCTGATGTGTTGACACTTTGCGATAAATAAGTGGGTTTGGGTTGCCGCACACTTATGTCACAGTGTGTGCAGGGATGCATATTAACTTTTTCTTGCCCCTTTCTGCCCTAATCAGCAATTCCAGCAACCTGATTGGTTCTTTGGGTTGACTGATTTACAATTCCAGCAGCCTGATTGGTTCTTTGGGTTGACTGATTCACCAAACAACCAATCAGGTTGCTGGAATTGCTGATTAGGGCAGAACTTGGGAAGAAAAAGTTAGGGATCATCGCCAAGCAGAAGAGAAGCTTAACTTCCAGGACGAGGAGGAGGAGGTAAGTATGTAAGTCTTGGGGGGGCCGCGGCCGCTGTGGGGAAGGGAGGGGGGTCAACACTGCACTCGGGGGCACTGTAGGGGGTCACTACTGCACTGGGGGCCGCTGTGGGGGGTCACTACTGCACTGGGGGCCGCTGTGGGGGGGGGGGGGTCACTACTGCACTGGGTGCCACTGTGGGGGTGCGGGGGGTCACTACTGCACTGGGGGCCGCTGTCGGGGGTCACTACTGCACTGGGGCCGCTGTGGGGGGTCACTACTAGACTGGGGGCCGCTGTGGGGGGTCACTACTGCACTGGGGCTGCTGTTGGGGGGGTCACTACTGCACTGGGGGCCGCTGCTGGGGGTCACTACTGCACTAGGGGCCACTGTGGGGGAGTCACTACGGCACTGGGGGCCACTGTGGGGGAGTCACTACGGCACTGGGGGCCACTGTGGGGGAGTCACTATGGCACTGGGGGCCAAGGTGGGGGGGTCACTACTGCACTGGGGGCCACTGTGGGGAGTCACTACTGCACTGGGGGCGCTGTGGGGAGCCACTGCTGCAGTGGGGGCCACTGTGGGGAGTCACTATTATACTGGGGGGTGTCACTATTACCGCTGAGACCGCTGAGCGGGGTCACTATTACCGCTGGGGGGTGTCACTATTTCGCTGGGGGGGAGGGGGTCACTATTATCATGTTGGGGCACTATTATCGCTGGGGGCGGTCGCTATTACCACTGGGGTATGTTTACATGTGGCGGAAACGGGCAGGGCTATTTCACAATAAACCGGGTGCAGATTTTGACTGCTTTTTGGATGCGGAAATGCTGCAGAATTTTCCGCAGAAATTTCCGCTGAGGACATTCTGCAGCATTTCCGCATCCAAAAAGCAGTCAAAATCTGTACGCTGTCTATTTTGAAGCGGCCGTGTCCTTTTTAGAACAATGGGGGTAAAATCATACTTCGTGATAAGCCCCCCCCCCCCCCCCCCCCGATGTGTTGGCACTTTGCGATAAATAAGTGGGTTTGGGTTGCCGCATACTTATGTCACAGTGTGTGCAGGGATGCATATTAACTTTTTCTTCCCCCCTTCTGCCCTAATCAGCAATTCCAGCAACCTGATTGGTTCTTTGGGTTGACTGATTCACCAAACAACCAATCAGGTTGCTGGAATTGCTGATTAGGGCAGAAGTTGGGAAGAAAAAGTTAGGGATCATCGCCGAGCAGAAGAGAAGCTTAACTTCCAGGACGAGGAGGAGGAGGTAAGTATGTGAGTCTTGGGGGGGCCGCGGCCGCTGTGGGGAAGTGGGGGGTCAACACTGCACTGGGGGCCACTGTAGTGGGTCACTACTGCACTGGGGGCTGCTGTAGGGGTGCGGGGGGTCACTACTGCACTGGGAGCCGCTGTCGGGGGTCACTACTGCACTGGGGGCCGCTGTGGGGGGTCACTACTGCACTGGTGGCCACTGTGGGGGGGTCACTACTGCACTGGGGCTGCTGTTGGTGGGGTTACTACTGCACTGGGGGCCGCTGTTGGGGGTCACTACTGCACTAGGGGCCACTGTGGGGGAGTCACTTCTGCACTGGGGGCCACTGTGGGGGAGTCATTACTGCACTGGGGGCCGCTGTGGGGAGTCACTACTGCACTGGGGGCGCTGTGGGGAGCCACTGCTTAAGTGGGGGCCACTGTGGGGAGTCACTATTATACTGGGGGGTGTCACTATTACTGCTGGGGGTGTCACTATTACCGCTGAGACCGCTGTGGAGGGGTCACTATTACCGCTGGGGGATGTCACTATTATCGCTGGGGGGGGGGTCACTTTTATCATGTTGGGGCACTATTATCGCTGGGCGCGGTCACTATTACCACTGGGGTATGTTTACATGTGGCGGAAATGGGCAGGGCTATTTCACAATAGACCGGGTGCAGATTTTGACTGCTTTTTGGATGCGGAAATGCTGCAGAATTTTTCACAGAAATTTCCGCTGAGGACATTCTGCAGTATTTCCGCATCCAAAAAGCAGTCAAAATCTGCACGCTGTCTATTTTGAAGTGGCCGTGTCCTTTTTAGAACGACGGGGGTAAAATCATACATCGTGATAAGCCCCGCCCCCGGTAAATAAGTATTTGCGGTAAATAAGTGGGTTTTGGGTTGCAGTTTGGGCACTCGGTCTCTAAAAGGTTCACCATCACTGACCTAAAAGGTAAGTGAGTGAGAAGACTTATAAAGCCATCCATGCTCCTCTGAGTAATATGCAAATAAGGGAGTTAAATACGTATGGAGCGCCACCTATTGGAAGGCAGCATTCCTATAAGTCAACGTTAGACTCCTTATACATCCTGCACCAGACAACACAGTGTGCTGTATATTAATTTTTTTTAAAAAGTTACGATTATCCCTTTAACAGAATTCTGATTCATTAATGATATTTCCCAATTCTTATCAGAATAATCATTATAAAGTAAATAAAAACAACACAAAACATTTTCTGAGCTTCTGTCATGCAGTGGAATGGGACAGTTTTGCTCCAAAAAACTGCACTAAAAACTGCCACAAGAACTGGAGCTTTTATCCTCCTCATCATCAAACACTGGCCTGGCAGCAGAGCATGGCATTCAGGTGACAAACTGTATATTGCGACCCTCAAAGCAGCTAGAGCATACGAGTGTTCACCCTTCTGTAGACATATAACCCTGTTACTGTTTGCAGGTCTTGGTTGATCCAACATTTTTCAGGAACTCATTTCAATTAAGGCTTTAAATGCTCTTCCTCGTGCTCCGTAAGCGCCGTTCGTCTCTCATCCCCTTTCTTTAATCAAGTTTCCATCTCTTCGTGTATGCTTCTTTTATAATTAGTATTCAGACACTGAAATTGATAATTGGCTTGCACTCTAAAATGTTTTATGAATACACATTGAGCAGGGAAGATACATTTGCATATTTTATTGCTTATATTTGTAGGACACATTGTTTCTTTATGATATTACATTTTTCATTTAAATTGTCGGAGAAATCTGTTTCATTTGGCTTTTATTGGTGATGTGAACCTGTATTGTCTTAAAGACCAGTATATATTTATTTGCCACTGAGTCAGACTACAGCCGTGCCTTATTGTTTTCTGTCTCCGGAGTTTCATTTATATGCTTCATGTGCACCCAAGTAGAAACTTTTCACCTAGTCCCATGAGAACAATCTCCGGATACAGAAATCTTTCACACAAATTGGCATGTGAGATAAATTAGCTTTGTAGGTGCAGCACAAGACAAAAGCACCGTTGAAAAGAGTTGAACAGTTCACATCTGCACTTTGTTACCAGTGTGGCCTGTGAATCTTTTACAGATACCTTATTGTGGGTTAGTTTACCTAATTGGACATGCCGGGGTAAAGTTCAGGAGTAGTTCTTAAAACAAAGTTTAATTGTGAATGTGGTAAATGTATATGGCAGAGGAAATTCATGAGTGAGATATGGTGGAAAGTCTTCTTGGGTGCTGGACTTGTATCTATGTAATCTAAATATTTCGAGAGAGATCGTAAAGCCATCCGTATACATTAGCTACTTGCCGGATGATCCAACACTTATGTGTAGTAAGTAAAGTCTAGTGGATGTTACTGTATATGGAAGGCTCAGCAACCCAAAAACGGCACCCCATGAGATGAGTAATGCTTCAAGGTAACTTTATGCCAAGTACGATAATGCTCAACGTTGCAATCGGCAATAGACCTCTAGCAAGAGCAGCTATCACTTGTGTTGAGCGTGTACTTCGCTGATTCAACGTTTATTGAAGTTTGCCAACAAAGTAGTGCTTCAAACAATAATTAAAGAATTATTTTGGACTATAACTAGTACAAGGCCTAATGAGGCAGTACATGATATAGAAACTTTTTTTGGAGTATCCTTTGAATTCCGGTGTTACGCCCCACCCTCTCAGGCCCCACATTGGACATCACACAGTGTATATATTCTACCGAGAGTGTTCTTTTTATACACCCAATTCCATAATTGACATTTAAAGGACCATTCTGGCTAAGACACATTTTTTCTGTCTGTGTGTAAGGGGGAGCGTTGCCAATTTCCCCCTTTATATTCAGCAGCATACAGTTGCTCTGATAGCAGTGGGCGATGGCCTTGCTAGGCTCCACCCCCTCCATTTCAGTAGCCGGCCAGAAGGGAGAGCAAAGAGATAGGAGACCGGCACTTGCCAGCACTAGTCTGAACAGAGCTGCAGCGCTGCGCCAGAATGCTCCTTCTCTGCTGGCCAGAGCCACAGTTGAGAAGGAGAGCAAAGGAGGAGCATTACACCATGTTTATGAGTCTCAGCAGAGGCTGAAGAGGCGGATGACATGGCTAGCGCATCACCACCAGAAGATCTAGCCCCATGTTAGGGAATAGTGTGGGATAGACATTTCCAGCGCAGGAGAAAGTGTTCTGGTACTATAGGCGCCCTACAAATAGGGAAAAAAGAGCTGTTTCACAGTTCCAGGCAGATGCAAGAGAGCAGGCAGGGAGCCAGCAGCTGCTGAGGCCTTAAAGTGGAGGCAGCCTTGGCAGATGGGCATGAGTGTAGGCAGTTTACACATGACAACCGGAAGGGCATAGAAGTCGCATCAATGGCAGAGCAACTTGACTCTTGGGGTGAAGTGCCCTGCAATATGTGGGAGGAGAGTCTTCCTCCCTGTAGTGCCTGGCATCATGGTAGTGATGCTGAAGAATTGCCATGGATGCTGCCAACAAAAGGTGTAAGAGCGAGCAGCAAAACATGTTCCAAAATAGCATGAAGATAGAAAGGAGTATATGGAAAGCACCTCTAAGAACAATGGTCTGTTCTAACCTTGTTTGGGCTTCTGGACCCTAAGGGTCTTCAGGTGCCTCACCTGTGGTCCTTCAGTAAAATCTCGGGCTGTTCGCATCCACTTAATTAAGGGGAGAGCTGCATGGATACTAGGGTGTCACTCCCCAGTGTAATACAAATTTGTATTTGGCTTCAGAAAGGTGCCTGTGCACACCGAAATGCATTGCCATCTTCTTGATAATAAAGAGTTCCTAATAACAACACCCTGGTCAGAGGACTGCATCGTTACTGCAGAACCTGCATGAGATATCACTTCTAGGAGGGGGCTTCTGTGACACGTATCTCCCTCTGTCAAAGTAAGTGTTACAAGTATCTACACGGTTTACCTGGCAATATAGTTTCTTAATTTTACTACGGTCATCCTGGAAGCATAGGATTCTTTATCTTTTTTTTGTCTTTTATCCAAACTAGCATAAGCAGACTACAACTCTTGGGTGTTGGGTGAGGTAAAATCTGTGGCCAGGGTGAGGGTGTTGGACTCATGGTACTGTGATATGGTTATCAGAGTTATGGCACCCTATAGTAGATATGCAAAGCCTTGAGAGGGTTGAAGTGTTTTAATAAGTGCTGTTATGTAACTGTAATGCAAAGTGTTAATGTAGATGTGTATCGTATATGATGGTTAACTATATGGTGATATTTCTATGGCGCAGTAAGTGTAATGACGCAGTGAGGCACATGACATGAGCAACTGTGAGACGCATTCAAATAGTGCAAAGTTGGATGTAATATGGGATTGAACCAACAGTAATGATGTGTGATGACCTCTGTGTGATGGCCTCTGGATCTATGAAGTGTGACGTGTTCTGTGAGTAGGGACGCTGCTCCTACAGGTCATCTGAGGTCGGGGCCTACAGCCATGATCACGATGAAGTATGTAGCAGTAATGCCACAGATCAAGAGTTGTCAGAGAGTAATGGGAATAGTTGTGAGCGTACTGCTGCCAAGGAGTAAGATGCACCACATATGTAATTGCAATCAATGTAGAATACTATGGCTTTAAAAGTACTGTCACTTTAAAAGAGTTTGCCACAAGTTATTACATAACATTAAAGTATTATGGCCCTCTTATGGAGCGTATATATGTTTATCATGATACTGATGAGTAAATTTTTTTTTTTTATGTGAAAAAATGTCCTGCCTCTGTCTGTCATTGCCACTCCATTCTGAACCTGTGACACCCGCTCCCCTCACCTGATTACCTTTCACACTGTGGGGGTCTCTTCTGTGTATTTCAAAGGAAAAATGACGGGTCTGCGCTCCGAGAATTTGGCACTTCTTCAAGTTTATTCACACACTACGCGTTTCGTCCCTCCGTGGGGACTTTTTTCAAGTGTGGCACTCGGATTACAGCACTGTGATGTCTGCAGCCGCCGGTGAAGCTCCATAACTCTGGAGCTTCACCGGCGGCTGCAGACATCACAGTGCTGTAATCCGAGTGCCACACTTGAAAAAGTCCCCACGGAGGGACGAAACGCGTAGGGTGTGAATAAACTTGAAGAAGTGCCAAATTCTCGGAGCGCAGACCCGTCATTTTTCCTTTTAAACACGGATTCTTTCTGAGCGGCTCTCTGCTGGAGAGACGGAGGACGGACGCAGCTCCCCAGCTGACTGGCCCAGCAGGACACCAGGGAATTAAAGGCACAGTACTTATAAGACGATCCGGATAAGGGGTGTGAGTGAGGATCCTATTATACCACATAGGATCTTCACTGTGCACCGGGTGAGTGAGGCTTTATTTTACATATGTTACAATGATAAAAGTCACCGATATCCTCTGAGAGCGCTACCCTGATTTTTTGTATATTATTCTTCTGTGTATTTCAGCCACTTTCCTGCAGTGCAGCCCCTTGTCTTATGCTTATCATACACCATCTTGATGCTTGATGGTAAGATTTTTTTACTTTCAGTTTCAAAGCCATCTCATGATGCATCAGCACATCATTAACTAGAGAGTATACTTTTTTGCCTGCTAAGAGAACAGTCTAGTTATCCTTACCTTCTATAGTCACCTAAATAAGCTACAGAACATAAGTTTACAGTTGGGAGGATGAGCTGTGATCTCCTCTATTATAACTGTGTGACAGAAGCTGTGTGTTCATCAACAGTAACTGTGATAGCAGTGTTTCTGTCCCCTTCTGGCAGTTTCTGTGGTAGGATTCATGTACAAGCATAACACAGACGGTGAAATTGACTAGTTTCAAAGGGTATCTGAAAGTCAAAAATTAGCATATATGGAGGTGATGAAGAACTGATGCTTTCCATGATTCTTGCCATACTTAGTAATAAAATAACACTTCTCTGGGGAAAACTGGTCAAATATTGTTACAACTCATGGCTGTGGCCACCATATTACCTTTCTACCTCTCACTGGCAACTATCGTACAGATTTTTTCTAGCTCTCTTGCAGTTGCCCAGCTCTGGCACCTGCTTTGTCCATTACCGCTGCCCAGAGAGCACACTCATATGCTCACACTCTTAAAGGGCAAGCGCACACCTTTGCCAATCATAGACTATCTCTAGTTATATCAGGCACCTTCCTGAAAGTGTCTGAGTTTTTGGTCTTTTGTTGCAGCTTAAGGTGCTATCTTGTTCATACTGACTCTCCAGTTTCTGTATTTCGCTATTCCTAACTTCACTAAATTATCTACTCCTGACCTCTGCTTGTTGTATTGACTATTCTCCTGTCTGCTGTCTGCCCCATCTCCTGTCCTGTTTGTACCATGCTGAACTCGTTGTCTGTGCTCTGATCTGTGGATTGTTCATTGTCCTTAAATTATGCTGCCTGCCCTGACCCGTATTGTCTGAATATACCTCTTGTACAGCATATTTGTCTACAGCAGAGTCAGCTACCACATAACTGGGACCACTTCCAGTGTAACAGCTTGGGACCCTACAGTAAAGCCCACATCCCGACTGGTAGGAAAAAAGGGTGAAGACCAGGGTTCCTCATGCGTCATCTTTGGATTTGGCCCTAAGTCAAACCAGTGTGTGGCATACCGGATTTACATCCGCTGACCCAGACAAATATATAGCACCTGATGTATATAATATATCTCCAAGGGGATGCAATTATAACCATATTCAGGAATTATTCAAACATTCTAAGCACTGTCATGCCTGTGAGCCCTAAGGCAACTGTATCTATCCTATCCGATCTCTAATTCAGTTTGAAAACAATACTGACAATCAAGTAAGTCCATTTCTTCAAGAGTTAGAAACTTTATAATTTAATTTCTGATGCAATTTAGACTTGAAATCTTTGCATGGAGATGTGTGTGTGGGCACATTTTGTGAGTTGAAGTCTAAGTACCGATAGACTGTGCTGTTGGGAAGAGTATGTGTAAACAAGCATGGTCTCTGAGAGCCCTCACATTGGGATAAGTTAGCCATGAAAGTGAAATTTGAACATTTCAGCACTTCACATGGTTAAAAAAGAGCAATTTCTTCCTCCTCGAGTACTCCTTTAATAAACACTCATGGAGTCCATCCTCCATAATTTCATAAGAATTCCAGTTTCTTACTGTTAGTGCTTACAGGTATATAGGAAATACGTTTCCTGCGCTTCACACTGGGATTCTAAAGTTCTACCTAATTGTGATGTTATTTAGCAAATGTTAAGTATAATGCTACAATAGACATATTACAATCTAACACAATGCCACTATTTTACGAGGTCTCTTGCTAATATGCTGTCTTCAGTTTCCTGGCTCCCAGTAAAATGTGAGCTTGTTTTCTTGGTACGGCAATATTTTAGTATTTGATGTAATTTTATGTCGCCTACACATTGCACTTTACTGCAGATATAAAAAGCAATTACTTTGTTACAGTCTTGACAGTATTGCTGTTTGTGATCACAAATCCTTCTGAATTTTCAGCTTCAGATATAATTATCATATGTGTAAATTTTATGTGTTATAATTTGTAATTGGAGTTTATTTCTGGGCATGTAATGCAGATATAAAATACACAAAATCTCCTGATACAATATTTGTATCACTTGTTGTAAAACTTTGCTTATTTTCCTTTTTTGTCTCCTGAACTCTACAAGATAAGTGGTTCTCTTTTTGTAGCTTTGCTACTGCAAGGTGGACTTACCCCTTAGGTATTCTTAATTTCCACTTTCTTTTAAATAAAAATGCCACCCAAAACCAAAATCTTTTCAATGTGCTAAATTTAATTCTTACTTTACTCTTGACTGTAGATATGGAGCTACACTTACAATTCTGTTGTAAAGAAAAAGCTAGCTTCTCAACAAAATTGTGTTTCTGCTTCTAATGATCATGGGTTACAGTCCAGAGTCATATTTACAATTCTGTTGGCTTCAGGGCTGAAATCCTCCAACATTCCATGGTGGTCCATTGTTCATACAGAGTTTACTCTGGAGATTCACATCCTGGGAGACTTGTAGTCAAACTACTAACGACCACTTGTCCATTTGTATGTATGTATGTATGTGTGTGTGTGGGTGCTTCTCATGCTCTGCCCCTGGTGACATCATCGCGCTGCCCCTGGTAATGTCATCGAAGGTCCTACAGTATATATAAAACACAGATCCTGACCGACAGAAGAAGAACAATGTTAGGGCTCTTGGAAGGGGAGGACAAAAATAACACAATGATAATACAACTAAGCTGTTATTATGTCAGACCAAACTCAATGTTCCTGACAGGAGACACAGTTGTATACTATAAGGCTGCGTTCACTCAAATCCGCCTGCGGCCGCTAATCCCGGCATCAGCCAGCCATGTGGACGAGAAATCTCGTCCACACGGGATGGCAAATCCGCTGTGGCTAAGCCAGCAGAAGCCGCTGCTGCGGCGCGGATTTGCTGACCACAGCATGTCCATTTTTTTTTCTCGCTGCGGCCCGATCTCCTCTATGGGAACGCCGGCCGCAGCGGAAGAGCGAGCGGCCGGGCCGCTTCAATGCCGCCACGGGTTTTGCAGCGGCGGTTCTCCCGACGGAAATCTTGTGGTTTTTCGCTGCAGCCAAACCGCGAGATTTCCGCCAAGAATTCGCCCTGTGAGAACCCAGCCTTACAGTTCTCTTGTTCATGAACAATCCCATCACAATGTTTATTTGTAGGTAATGATAATCTGCTAAAAACGCATCTCTTCAGGGAGGCATCTCAAATCTCCTGACCTAGTCCTCCTGCCCCTTCCCATGGCTCCCCACAGCTTCCACCTTACTTATTGCATACGACCTCCTCCCCTACACTTCCTTACCACCCCACCCCATTTGCTTCTTAATAACTGATTTCCACATGTAATTCCTGTATGCCTGTGTTCTCCCATGACTCATCTTCCCCCCCCCTTGTACCTTCTGTACCACCCCTACCCGTTTGTTTCAAACTGATTGTATATCACATGTAATCATTGTATTGTCTGCATTTCTCCTATGCTTGAAAGCGCTGCGAAATAAGTTGGTGCTATACAAATAAAGATTATTATTATAATGCAGACACGCAGACAAGCGTTGCACTTGGCTATCTCTATCTGCCCCATAGAAATGAATGGAGTGGCGCACAGCGCTCGACTATTTTTGTCTGCCCCATAGAAATTAATGTGTATCAACAAATTTCATTTCTTTGTATTGGTAACTTTGCTTAGTTGCTATCCAGGAACTGGTTTTAAGCTCATAATAAATTAAAGACTGCATATTAGAAAAGCATCCCAGGTTGTACCAAATTGGGCGATTTATATTGTGTAGTCAATTTATGTAATGCAAGCTGTGTACTATAATTACAATCTATTAATATTATTACTATACCATTGCCCTTCAGCAATAGAGGTCTGTCAGCTTGCATTGAAGGCACATGTAGCCTAGGAGAGGTTTGTATTCAACTCTTTGCTAAAAAGCATCATGATCCTGAAATTCATGACTGTGAAATTGACAGTTAAGGGTTATAGTTTTCATTTATCACTGCTAATGACAATTGACTTTATGAAAACTTTTCATGTGAAATGCCCTCTAGAGAGATAAAATGACAATTACTTGTCTACAGAATCCATTGTGTAGTTATAACAATAAGGGGAAGTATATTCAAACTCCTAAAGGAACTTTATAATTTATATATTTTTACTAAATAAAACTATAACCTGAGAATCTCTCAGCTTGACCATGCTGTGCAAACTGCAAGGACCATGTTATAGAGCAGGAGGATCTGAGCAAACTGATATAAAGGGTATAGTAAAAAAAAAACGGATCCAGCACTATTTTTCAATACTGTTGTCCTATAATGAAATAACAATAGCGTACATGAATAGGAAGGCATGGATGCACTACACACTGATATGGCACACATATCGGCCCCAGAACATGGATTTCAATTCTGTATTGTAGTCCCTGTAGTACAGATGCAATGCAAATTACCAGTAAGAGCATGACCCAATCAAAAGACAATTCAAATTTCAGCGCGGCCATGAGGGTTGGAATTTGGCACGATCACCTCATTGGACCTTTGTTCATTCCAGTGACTCTCAACACAGATCGGTACCTGAATCTCCTGTGGATGATCTGCCCCTATTGTAGCAGGAGGAGGCCACTTTGAGTAAACATTTCTTACTTTACTCATAGCATTGGTCCCACTGGACGTGGAAAGTGGATTTTTGCTTCTCATTTGCTACTTTTTAACTTTGCCACAACACAAAATTTAAATCCATATTCAGGGTTTCCCAGGGGCCATGCGCCATATTATTATGTAGCGCGTCCATGCCTACCAATTCAAGTACGTTATTGTATATTTCATTATAGGACACCAGTACTGAGATATAGTCTTTATTACTCCACCCTGTATAGTTTCATGGAGAAAGATTCAGTATGACTTGCACTTAATTCAGAATGAGCAAAGGTTTAAATTAATAAATGGGTCCAATGGGTGGAGCTATCAGTGATTGACAGCTGCCTCTGCCTCTGCTCCACCCATTGGACTGTTCAGCTCAGAATGAACAGAGATATAAATGAGTAAAATACAAGTTATACTGAATCTTTCCCCATAAAACTATATATCAATATGCTCAGCTCCTCCTGCTCAATAACATGCTGCCTGCAGTTTGGGTAGAATGTTCAAGCTGACAGACTCCTTTTAAATCTGTTTTTATTTTTTAATTGTGTATATTTTTATTCTGTTTTTCTTACATGATTATAGAAGCAGAAATCCAGCCTAGGCTGCGAACAGCAGTGTTTAGAGATTTGCTTTACCGTCACCACATGCTCATAAGAAACATTCGTTAGAAAATGACTTTTTTAATTTGATGTGAAGTACATATAACAAGAATTTAACACAAGTAGAGAAATACGCGGTAAGAGTGCACAGTACATTGCATAGAGTCAGTAGGAGATTGATATAATCATTATGCAGAAATAATGAGGCTGCCTGTGACAAGAGAGAAGCAAACAAGGAGATTTGTGTTAAGGCTAATATGAGCTAACAGTAGGGAGGAGCAAGGAAGGAGTGTAGACGAGTTTACAAGTTTTAAGTTAAAATTTTTAATATTTTGTGGGGGTCCAGTGACCTAAATCCAACTACCTAGAATACCTGAACAGAGGTGTATGTTAACGCTTCTGGGCCCCAATGCAAAATCTGTAACGGCCCCCCAAATATAATGCTTTATTCATAGTACTGGGATCCCTGTATGGAGAAAAGTGGCCTTATGGGCCCCCTAGGACTTCTGGGCCTGGGTGCAACCGCATGCTCTGTATCCCCTATAGTTACGCCCCTGCCTGAACCCTTTCTCCTACATCTTTTCCCCCCAACAATACACAATACTAAGGAAAGATAAGTGAGCTCCTACTCTTTGTAGCTAGATTACTGTTGCCAGCAACATGGAAACATAGGAGTTGCTTCTCATCCCACATTACCCAATGGAGAAAGTGGATAACATCTTCGGACTTTCCTAACTTGTATGGATGAGCATTTTGGGCATGATCTGTGACATGTGCAAGTGTCACAGTGCTGAAACGTGGAGGAAGGAGAAGTTGGGCTGTATCAATCTGTCATTGATGATTATGGGATGACTACTGCAAAGTGATTGCTACAAGAGAGAAAGTGTCAGTCTATTATAAGGGCTCATTGTCACTGAAAACTGCAATATTTCAGGATTTTTTATTAATATAGATTACACATGTCAAACACAAGGCTGGTAGGCCAAATCTGGCGTGCTGCCTTATTTTATGTAGCCTGATCTCTCCTCACCGGCTTCTGCATGCGTCATCCTGTACACAGTGCAAATGCCAAAGTGAGAGGTCAGTGGTCAAGGACTGGAGCTACAGGCTGGGTGAGTGGAAAGCCTGTAGGGGTGTTGCCCAGTCAGAGACCAATAGGAAGGTTGCTATTACTTCTGGGACTAGTATGAGGGTCACTATTACTACTGGGGCCACTATGGGGGCCACTATTAAGGCTTGTTCACACGGGCATAAGCTCATTTTGGACATGCAAATACACAGTGTATTTGTGCAACCAAAATCAGCTTATGCCCGTGTTTTTAGGCTGCTCCAGCATTTTTATGTGTGCAAATACACTTCACACAAAAAAGAAAGTAGAGAGATTCATTGAAATGGTGTGCAAATAAGCAATGCGTATTCTCTGCACATTTGCGTCCACCCATTCACTTCAATGGCTTATTTCGGTGCACCAAAATAGGTAATACCGCAGATTTTTTTTCACGCGATCGCACATCGCATGACACAATACCCTCAGCTGAATAAACCCATTGAAATCAATGGGTTCTACTCACTGTGTATTACGCGTGCAAAAAAACCCCATGTAAACAAGCTCTTACTGTACAATTACAATCAGCTCTTTGAAGGCAGCCATAAGGCTGATGTGGCCCTCAGTAAAAATGAGTTTGACACTACTGATATAGATAGTGACAATGCAGCAATATAAAAAGTAGATTGAAATACAATTTTTTTTTCAAGGGTTTAAGGTTAATAAAGAAAGTTTTATAACAATAGTATTAAGACTAAAAATATTTAAATTGTACAAAATATCTTGAATCACTGAACATTTGGACATGATTCACCAAAGTAAATATCTAAAAGCAAGACAGTGCTCTAAGGGATAAAAACAAAGGTAAAAGACAAAAAAGGAGAGGACTCACCTGGTATAAAAGACCTAACCTCCTGGCAGACTGTCACACCTGTGGTCTATGAAGGCATATAGATAAAAACACTTTGTCACAAGAACATCCCAGGAGGAGAGCACATTGGAAGTGGCCCTAGACTTCTACAAGCTTAAAAAAACAGAAATAAATACAATCCAGTGCTCAAAGTGTAAAAATCCAGTGTTAAAGCCATTTTCACTTGGAAGGAGGGTGTATCCTGGAAATCATCAAGGAGATTCCCCACCCCCACCCCACTACCACACCCATATTAGTGTCCAGTAATGCAAAACAAATATAATTGTCTAGCCAGAAATGAGCGAGATTTCAATTGCATCACCAACCCAGAATTTCCCTAATTCTATTTCCTACCCAAAATACATAAAAATGTCTCTAACCCACCAGGATGACCCATTATCTCAGGGGTGGGTGCTATAACAAGTGGGCTGTCAGAGTATTTGGACAATCACCTGCAAAGATTTACCACCTACCTGCCAGCATATCTTGAAGACACTGGACATTTCCTATCTTTAATTGAGAGTATTGTGTGGAAAGAGTAATTTGTATGGGCTTCTCTAGATGTGAAATCGCTATACATACAATTATCACTGGAAAGATTCCTAAAATATAACTTTTATTTCAATTCATTAAAATTTGGCTCCAAAAACAAACAAACGTAGAAGGGGATATTCCCACCACCTAATACGGTAGTAAATCCGCAGAATGAGATACATGCACCCAAGTGTGTGTATATTCCTAACTACAAAGAACCTTTAATGAATATTAAAATTATTGTTAGGAGTATTTTTTAATGGTGTGTATAAGGTAGAGCTTCGCTGGCAGGCTCAAATAGGTACATCTATTGTGGGTATTTAAATACAGCATAATGACCCATCCATACAAAGATCTGGGCTGTAGTAGAAACCTAGTCAAACCATTCAATCAATGTGCAGGTGGTAACAGCACTGGTATACTACAATGTCCAACATCACAGGTTTTCTGGGGCAACCGGTAGAGCATTACTTCCTGCGAGAACGCAGGGACCACCTGTAAATTTATCTAATCAGAAGTTGACACAACAGAGGGCTAGACCGAACGATTCTTCATCGCACATGATGGAAGTACCCTTAATAGAGGTGGAGAACAAAATGAAGATTATAAATCTATCCACTAGGGCATTATCAGATGAAGAAGGTAACGTTTTGGAGAGGGGCCTGCCCTTCATCCTGGTGACCCAATTCAACTGATTTGTCTGGGCGAAGGACATGTCCCTCTTCTTGTGAAAATTAAAATTGAAAAAGTGTTTTTCGGTTATGGATCGCAATATGGTCTCAAGTTTGGGTTTAGAACTGAGTGATCTACCAGGACTAAGGGTTCTAGAGGATCTGGAACAAGAAAGTCAGCGTCAGATGAGAGAGGGCCCCTTTACTGATGTGAAATGAAGATGTACAAAAAAAACCCAGAAGGACAGTCACCATATATCAAAATATTTGAGAAGTTGATTCTCAATGAAATAAGAAATGCCCCCCTCCCTTAAAATCAAACGAGGAAATCAGGGCACTTAAACAACTTAAGTCTGATAGAGATCTGGTTATAAAGGCATCAGATAAGGAGGGGGGAGGGACATTGTGTTTATGTCTATTTGCATATGTCTAGACGGGAATATGTAGTGATGTGTATGAATCTTTTGGGAGATCCATCTACATATAGGATCCTAACATCAGATCCCACTGACATATTTCATGGGACTCTCAAAACCATATTGGATCAGGCGAAAATAAATAAATGCATTAGTCATGCGGAATATGGTTTTCTATTACCGTCTCACCTTAAGATTGCCAGGTTTGAGTCCAGTCGAAGGAAGGCCAATAGTTTCAGGAATAGACAAACTGACACAAAATGTTGGGATTTACCTTGACAAAATTGTATCGGCTCTCCCATCTTTTGTTCAGGATACCACGGACGTTCTTCGCCAGCTGGAGGGCCTACATGTGGAATCAGGGGTCTTCTTAGCAAGCCTGGACATCAAATCTCTGTATAATTCTATCCCACATGAGGTTGGTCTGACAGTTTTCCAGTGTACACAATAAGGACTCTGTCAGATGAGCGTGCTTTTTTCCGCTCCTATGTGCGGAAAAAAAAACCCTGCGTCTATTAGAACCATTGGTCTCCAATGAGGTGTTCACATGTCTGTTTTTTAGAGGCACAAAATACTCGCACCTGCAAAAGAAAGGACATGCGAGTGCAAATGCACGCATTTACGTGCATTTTGCACATGCATGGAGCGTATTTTTCGCACACATAGGCACGCAAAAAAAAAATGCTCATCTAACCGAGGCCTCAGGACTAGGGATGAGCGAACGTACTCGTTAAGGGCGATTTTGCAATCGAGCATCGCTATTTTCGAGTACCTGGCTACTCGGGTGAAAAGATTCGGGGGGCACCGGGGGTGAGCGGGGGGTTGCAGAGGGGAGTGGGCGGGAGAGAGAGCTCCCCCCTGTTCCCCACTGCTACCCCCGCTCCACCACGCCGCCCCCCAGCGCCCCCCGAATCTTTTCACCCAAGTAGCCAGGTACTCGAAAATAGCGATGCTCGATTGCGAAATCGCCCTTAACAAGTACGTTCGCTCATCTCTACTCAGGACCCCTCTTTGATGCGGATCACACCTCTGGAGAAGATGACACAGGTCATGTTCTAGACTCAAATCCAAAGAAATGTACTGGATATTCTGAGTTAACACGTTCGTGCCAAATAGCTTGAAAGAAGTACTAGAGAAAATATAATTACAGTGATTGTACAATATTCTACATCTTTAGATATACTTTTATTCCACTAACTTTTTTAATCCCCATTTTTAAGTTTTACTTTCTTACCCTTATTTTATTTTACACTGCTTAATTAATACTTTCCAATACAACTTTTTAAAACTCCTCTAGATTATTTTGATTATTACATTTTTATATATATTTTTATTTTTCATATTTCTCACATTTTAAACGGACAGAGACATTTTATTTATAGTTTACTACATCCCTCCCTGATCATTCCTCGTCTCTCAGTATCACCATTTATCATTATACATCATCAATCATCTCAGGTGTTCTCACAAAATTTTATTTAATATATTTCCATATTTTAGATTATATTTTTTATTTCCTACTATCTCTTATTATTCTCTGCCTGATTGTGTGGGTCCTGATTTATGTCCCCCTAGTTTTTATTATCCTTTTATTTCCCAATTGTTTAGATTCAGATTCATTTTTATGTTTAGATTTTTGTTTTTTTTTTGTTCTTTTCTGGTTTTATCATTGATAGCCCATGTTTTTATACACTTTTTTAAAAAATAGGTCTTCTTTTGTTAGGTACCTTGATTTATAGTTTATACAACATGTTTTTATTACATGGAATTTGACACATCAAATAATTTTATAGGCATTGTAATTAGAGATGAGCGAGCGTACTCGTCCGAGCTTGATACTCGTTCGAGTATTAGGGTGTTCGAGATGCTCGTTACTCGAGACGAGTACCACGCGGTGTTCGAGTTACTTTCACTTTCATCTCTGAGACGTTAGCGCGCTTTTCTGGCCAATAGAAAGACAGGGAAGGCATTACAACTTCCCCCTGCGACGTTCAAGCCCTATACCACCCCCCTGCAGTGAGTGGCTGGCGAGATCAGGTGTCACCCGAGTATTAAAATCTGCCCGCCCGCGGCTCGCCACAGATGCATTCTGACATAGTTCAGGGAAAGTGCTGTTGATGCCGGAGCTGCTATAGGGAGAGCGTTAGGAGTGATTTTAGGCTTCAAGAACCCCAACGGTCCTTCTTAGGCCATAGAAATCGCAGATTGCACCTATCTGCGATCTGCGATTCCTGTTCTCTTCTCTATATGCGCTCAATGGGATAAAGCATAAAGATCGTTCTCCTCTGCCACAGCAGTAACAGCTGTGGCAGAGAAGAACGATGTTTTCCCATTGAATTCAATGGAGCCGGCAATACAGCAGGTTCCACTGAAAGCAATGGGCTGCCGGCGTGCGCGGGATGAATTATCGGGAAGGGCTTAAATATATAAGCCCTTCCCTGCAATTCATCCAGAAATGTGTTAAAATAAAAAAAAAAAATATATATATACTTACCTTGTCCCGGCAGACGGAGTTCAGCCGCGGTGGCCGGCAGTGGGTGTGAAGGGGGTGTGAGTCAGACTCAGCGCTGAGCCAATCAGGGGGCAGGTCTGACTCACACCCCCTTCACACCCACTGTAGGCCGGCCGCGCTGAACTCCGTCTGCCGGGACAAGGTAAGTATATACCGTATATACTGGCGTATAAGACGACTTTTGAACCCCGAAAAATCTGCTCTGAAGTTGGGGGTCGTCTTATACGCCGGTAATACAAAAAAAAAGAAAGTGTCAAAAAAAAAAATCATTACTCACCTCCCCCGGCATTCTGCGGCGCTGCTGCAGGCTGTCGTTCCCTCCTGGTCCCTGGCAGAGCATTGCTTTCTGGACGCAGGGCTTGAAATCCCTGCCTCCAGAAAGCTACTGTGATTAGCTAACACACGCCGTCAGCCAATCACAGCCATTCAATGACATCATTATCATTGGCTGTGATTGGCTGAAGGCACGTGTGTTTTCTGGAGGTGGGGATTTCAAGCCCTGCGTCCAGAAAGCAATGCTCTGCCGGGGACCAGGAGGGAGCGACATCCTGCAGCAGCGCCGCAGAACGCCGGGGGAAGTGAGTAATGATTTTTATTTTTTGCTCCGCTGTATTCCCGGCATATAGGGTGTCAGTTGGGGGGTCGTCTTATACGCCCCGTCGCCTTATACGCCGGTATATACGGTATATTTTTTTTATTTTTACACATTTCTGGATGAATTGCAGGGAAGGGCTTCTATATTTAAGCCCTTCCCGACAATTCATCCCGCGCACGCCGGCAGCCCATTGCTTTCAGTGGAACCTGCTGTATTGCCGGCTCCATTGAGTTCAATGGGCTAACATCGTTCTTCTCTGCCACAGCTGTTACTGCTGTGGCAGAGGAGAACGATCTTTATGCTGACAGTGCGGGGGGGGGGGGGGGGCACTCTTGCCGCTATTGTGGCTTAATAATGGGACCTGGGAACTTGAGATGCAGCCCAACATGTAGCCCCTCGCCTGCCCTATCCGTTGCTGTGTCGTTCCCATCACTTTCTTGAATTGCCCAGATTTTCACAAATGAAAACCTTAGCGAGCATCGGCGATATACAAAAATGCTCGGGTCGCCCATTGACTTCAATGGGGTTCGTTACCCGAAACGAACCCTCGAGCATCGCGATAATTTCGTCCCGAGTAACGAGCACCCGAGCATTTTGGTGCTCGCTCATCTCTAATTGTAATATAACTTTGAATATTATTGCACTTCCGGTATTTGGCATGAACGCCATACAACATTCCCATGTTAAACCGCATGCAGGGGGATATGCATTACTAATGGCGGCATACCATTTCTGGTCATTGGAATGCAAGCTCGGATTCGGCGCTTTTTCATTGGAGTGCACAGACACAATGGGCGCCATGGTTATTCAAGAGTACGTACATTCTCGTATGAACGTAATTACGTTCAAGCTGCTCCCATGTTACTACCAATTTAAGAATATTAGACTACATTAGTCTATTCTGACATTTCTCCTATTGTTGTACTTGAGAAAGGAGGATTATCTCTCCAAAATGCATTGCACCGTCTCTATACCTATTCTGTATTTGGGTTGTTTACTATAATAATTGTTTTTTAATTTATACATCATTTAATCAAGTCTAGTGTCTGCAGAGAACACATATTTGTTTAGCATACCTGGACACTGGGCTGGGGATGGGGGGTTCCTTGATAATTTCCGGAACCCCCTGCCCCGCTAAGCGAGTGCATCAAAAGTTTTACCAAATGGATTCTAACACTGAATTTTAACACTTTGAGCGCTGGATTTTAATTTGCTTCTGTTCTTCAAGGTTCACCAAAGTGGATTTCTTCATTTTTCGGTATTGTAATTATTCGATCTCCCAGGACAGACAAGCACATATGTCTTATAAAGCTAGTGAAACATATTTCAGAGCAAAAATAAATATTCAAAATCAAAACTTTAGTGGAAATGAGTTTCTGCTTCAGCTCTTTATTGTTTGATAGTGTTTTATCATTGAAGCCCTGGGAGTAGAGAATGGTCTATTTGTTATTCATGTGTACTACACACACAAATGGGGTTATTTATCATGAAGAAAACTCTGTTTAAGGCAATGCACCTTAAACACTGCTTTCATTATAATGCCATGGCTGCTTAATAAATTGCAAGCAGCTCTGACACCTTATGCTCCATGTTCTGAAACTCCAGAAACGGTAGAAAAAAAAATCTGTGATACATAGACGCGATGTTTAAATACCTTCCACCTGAAGTATTACAGTCCAACATTTCAAGACTGCAGAGAATCCTTGAGTTTAAGTGTCTCCTCCCTTTCAGTTTCATCCCATTGCTTCTAGTCTTTCCTTGTGCAAATGAGAATAGGGCTGATCCCTCTGCACTGTGACAGCCCTTCAGATATTTGTAGATAGCTATTAAGTCTCCTCTCAGCCTTCTTTTTTGCAAGCTAAACATTCCCAGATCCTTTAACCGTTCCTCATAGGACATGATTTGCAGACCGCTCACCATCTTGGTAACTCTTCTCTGAACTTGCTATAGTTTTTCTATGTCTTTTTTAAAGTGGGGTGCCCAGAACTGGACACAGTATTCCAGATGAGGTCTGACTAAGGAAGAGTAGAGGGTGATAATTATCTCACGTGATCTAGACTCTATGCTTCTCTTAATACATCCCAGAATTGTGTTTGCCTTTTTGGCTGCTGCATCACATTGCTGACTCATGTTCAGTCTGTAATCTATTAGTATACCCAAGTCTTTCACATGTGCTGCTGCTTAGCTCAATTCCTCCCATTCCGTATTTGCTTTTTTCATTTTTCTTGCCCAGATGTAGGACTTTGCATATCTCCTTGTTAAATACCATTCTGTTAGTCACCGCCCACTGTTCAAGCTTTTTTTAGATCTTTTTGAATACTCTCTCTCTCTTCCCTAGTGTTAGCTATCCCTCCTAGCTTTGTGCCGTCTGCAAATTTGATCAGTTTCCCATCAATTCCCTCCTACAGATCATTTATAAAAATGTTGAGCAACACTGGGCCCAGGACAGAGCCTTGTGGTACTTGATACATTATGTTTAAAATTGTAAAATTGACAAATAAAAGCAGAGCCCCCAGCGGAATCCGACCCTGCCCATGTACAAAGACCCTGCATATCTGTGCAGGCATGCATTGGCGTCTGAGCAGACCTCTGTACTTCCGGGTCTTCTGCACTGCGGATGGTTCACACGGCTCGTCATCAGACAAGCGCAGTAGAGTTTTTTTATATCTCCCACTTTCCTGTGGAATTTGCGGCCCATCCGCAATTCAATTGTGGGCGGCCTATGGATCGAATGGCTTCCATTGACTTCAATGGGATCCACACTGAAATGGAGCATGCTGCGATTTTTTTTCTGGACCACATACTTTATTTCATTTGCGGATGCCCATGTTTCCCTATAAGCGGCTTGGTTTGCGGATCACCTGTGCGGATTCCGCAAATCAAATCAACCCATGGACACTGGGCTTTAGTCCTGTTGACCATTCCAACTAACCAGGGAGCTTCACTTCTCCATAGCATTTCATATACCTGAGCAACAACATTAATGAATGCACAGAAATAGTATTCAGGGGATAGTCAACCCCCCCCCCCTTAAGAAAAGTGCCAAGGCTCTAGGGTCCAAGGCAGCATAAACAGAGCTATCAACATAGCTTGAAATATTCATTTCTCAAAGCCCTGTGTTTCATGATCTGGATATCTGGATCTTGTGTCTTCTGCACTTCTTTAACTTTGCGGCCATAAGGCACAGCATGCCATCTATATGAAGATAGCGGTGACCCATTCAAATTAACAAATATCAAAGGAGTCACATGCTCAGGAAGCAATGCAGTGTGAAGTAATGCTACTATCACATCCATGGCACAGAACCCTGTTTTTCATTCCCTGTTGTTGCATGGCAAAGTATGGACAATATTTTGCATTTTATTTCTATCTTTGGAATCATAGATTTTCATCCATCATCAAAAAAGTCTCTTAAGCCAAAAATAAAATCTTGTGTATCAGCTGAACAAATAACACAGCTTGTTTATGCGTACTTTCCCAAAATCTTTGATCTTTTGTTCAGTATTCTCCACTTTCTGGCCAGGTTTCTAGATTATGAATTTTGCAATCACTGAAACGTTGTTTGTATTTTATCATCTTGCATCTTGGAATTGTCATTGCAAGCTGAACGTTTTGATTCTACAGAAAGCATCTGTCTTCCAAATTATTGGCAAGGCTGGCCAGGAACTGTCATTTATTCATGTTTTCCATTCTCAAATCATGGGATAGTGTGACACTTTTAAGCCCTTGTACATACTGCAATTGTCACAAACTTTCACCTGAAACTTTATTGAACCAATTATTAACCGTGTGATCATTGCTGTTTAGCAAGCATAACATTGCTTGATGGTCGGCTGTACATCTCTCTGTATAAATGGTGAAATGCATGGCTGGTTGTATTGGGATGAGTGATCATAGTAACAATCATTCATTCCCACAGCAGTGATTCTTGACCTGTCTAAAAAAAAAAAACCTGATAAAGAGCACCGATCGACACAATTTGTTGTTCGTGCTCATTACAGTGGGCTGTGAATTGGCCCATGTAAAACGAGCCTTAAACTCTATCTTTGACTCACCACGTTTATTTTTTCATCCTAAGAAGTATGCAAACAGATCGCCTAATTAAATTTTGTTCAATTAACTGTGCAAGCTCTGTCCTGTAGCTGTAACAAAAGGAGGGATAGTTCTTAAAAGCATCATACATTAGAGCAAGATCTTTTAAAAATTAAATTGACTCAAGGCGTTCATAAAGGGCAGTATATAGCATTTTGTCCCCACACTCGTTATTCATGTTGCATTTTGGAAAGCCTCTCTAAAATGTTTGCATAGGGCTGGCTAACTGTTTTATAGCCTGTACTGTTCAAAATATGTCTAACTTTATCAACTAAATGCTCAAAGAAGCAGCTATTGGAAGACACAAATCGGGAGAGACCTGTCAACCTAACTGAGCCGGGTGGAAAAAACTGATGGGGAGCTGGCCCGATGACTCTTCCCCCCATTCCAGGCCACTTTTTAAACTATGTTTTCTCTGAAATGTAGTATTTTTTCACAGGAATATATAGATGTCTGTTAAGTTGGTGCCTACTGGGATTTTATGCTGCCCGTTGTTACCATGAGGCTGGTCAGGGACCACGGGTGGCACGGTGGCACGGTTCGCCGCGGCGTTCTGGGATGGTGTTCCACCCACGTTCGGGTCGGCGAGCGGCGTCTGTGTGCTCGGGTGTGCGGGCGCGGCATGTGGCATGTGCGCACGTGCTATGAGGGGTGCGAGCGCTCTACCTCTGTGAGTTATAGTGGCTGGCTGGGAGCTCCAGTCAGCCAGCTTGATTGGTCTCCACCCAAGGGGTGGAGACTCCTGAATATAGTCTGGCAGCTGCTGATAGCAGTTGCCACTTATTGGTTCCGTTACCTGTGTGTCTGACTTTGGTCCTGCTCCAGTGGAAGTTACCTTGTCTCGATCCAGCTGTGCCTGTTTTCTGTCTCTGGCTTTCCTGTCTTGTTGGTTTATTCTATCGGCCTAGCCTGTTGGTAATAGTAAGTTGTCATCTGCATAGGTACGGCGGTTCCTTCCTGTCCTGCCACTAAGCAGCGTAGGGTCAGTGTTGGCGGCCTGGACCTGTCCACCTTTGGGGCTACCTACAGCAAGGGACATTGGCGTGGGTGGGGGGCAGGGAGTCCCGCGCCGTGCATACCTGTGCACCCTACTAGCACTGTAACATAATAACTGGCCGAAAAAAAAAGAATTTTCCTGCAGTTTTTTGAGGTGGGATTCACGGTGTGAATGGAGTCTTACAATACGATTACTGTTCAGATTGGTGACCTGGCCAGGATTGTTCAGGACCTGTCGGGGTGTCGCAGTCATCATGAGCAGCGGTTGGCTGTGCACGCTGAACCACTACCTGAACCTAAATGCCCATTACCCAAGGTGTTCGTGGGGGACCGGAAAAAATTCTTTGTCTTCCGGGAGGCTTGTAAGTTGTTTTTTCGCTTGCGGCCTCAGTCCTCTGGGTCAAAGCCCCAACGGGTGGGGATTGTTATGTCTCTGCTCAGAGAAGGGCCTCAGTCATGGGCCTATTCTTTACCGGCTGATTCCGCTTGTTTGCAGTCGGTAGACTCTTTTTTCATTGAGCTCGGGAATATTTTTGATGAACCCAATCGTGGAGGTTATGCAGTCAGTAAGTTGTTGGCCCTACGCCAGGGGCGCCAGTCGGCAGAAGAATATTGCTCTAGTTTCAGACAGTATTTAGGTGAATCTGCATGTAACGATTGTGGGCTCAAAGATTTGTTTTTGGTAAGCCTGGCGTTGGCAGTCAGAGCTGATCGTAGACTCAGGTCTAGAAGGGATGCTAAGCTAGAGTACCATCAAGAACGTGGTGCTAAGTCTCTGGCAACTTCTACAGCCTGTACCCCATTGTCAACCCCCGGAGCTGATGGTATGGAAGTGGACTGGTTGAGTCCTGAAGAACGGAGGCGGTTCCAGGTTTTAAACCAACGCTGTTTCTACTGCGGCAAGGCTGGTCATCCCATTGTGTCCTTCCAGGAAAGGTAGATACGGAAGCAGCAGGAAAACTTCAGCTCCTAAGTGACTGTTGGGAGGGTCATCTAGGAGGTCAGGTACTCCCTAAATTACTGGTGCCTTGCAGTGTGTCTTACAAGGCTTTTCACAGGGTGGGGCAGGCTTTTATTGATTCTGGGTCGTCCGCGAACCTTATCCATTTGCAGTTCAAAAGACCACTGTTATCAAGTTTTACCGCGTTAGGTTTGCCGATCCACTTTACCAGTATCGATGCAACCCCTCTGTCCTCAGGGGTAGTGTGTTGGAGGACACCAGAACTTCGGTTCATAGTGGGGGCATTAAATTCGGAGATTATTTCATTTCTGGTCATGGAGAAGATGTCCGTAGATACCATTCTGGGATTGTCGTGGCTAAGGACGCACAATCCTCAGTTCGATTGGACTACTCTGGATCTAGTTAGGTGGGGAGAGTTCTGTCAGGATCATCTAGTGCCTGTTACATTGTGCTCCACCTATACTATGAGTATTCCGGACTATTTACGGGATTTTCAAGATGTGTTCTCTAAGAAGATTTCTGAGGTATTACCCCCACACTGCGAATGGGATTGTAGGATTGATCTGGTCCCGAACAGTCCCATCCCTAAGGGGGCCATATTTAATCTGTCGGGTCGGGAGCATGAGGCTCTTAAATCCTATATTTCAGAGGCTTTAGCCAAGGAACATATGAGACCATCAAAGTCACCAGCTGGAGCATGCCTATTTTTTGTTGAAAAGAAAGATGGGTCTTTGCGGCCTTGTGTTGAATATTGGGCCTTAAACAAGATCACCATAAAAAATCAGTGCTTGCTCCCTCTGATCCCTGATCTGTTGAATCAGGTGGTGGGAGCACACTGGTTCTCTTAGCTCGACCTTCGGGGGGCTTATAATCTTATACATATTAAGTCTGGTGATGAGTAGAAGACCACGTTCAACACCCCGTTGGGGCACTTCGAGTGTCTGGTTATGCCCTTCTGGTTATACAATGCCCCTGCGGTTTTTTAGGCGTTTATGAACGTGGTCTTCCACGATCATCTAGGGGTTTTTATGGTTGTCTATTTGGACAACATTTTGGTGTACTCGTCGGATTGGGACACGCATGTCAGACATCTTCATTTAGTGTTAGAGCGGCTACGGGAGTACCAATTGTATGTTAAATTGGAGAAGTGCTCAAACGCGTGTCATTCCTTGGGTATATCGTTACTCCAACTGATGTGTGTATGGAGTCAGACAAGGTTGCGGCAATTGCACAATGGGCTAAACCAGATAATTTGAAGGCTCTTCAGCGCTTTCTTGGGTTTGCCAATATTTACAGAAAATTTATCAGAAATTTTTCAGTGATTGCACAGCCACTGACTGATTTCACAAAAAAAGGAGCGACGTGATGTCGTGGTCTCTGGAAGCTTAAGAAGCGTTTGAGCAACTTAAGAGGGCTTTTTCCACCACGTCGGTGCTTGCCCAGCCGGACCCCCATTTTCGTGGAGGTAGACACTACATAGGTTGGGGTGGGGGCAGTCCTCTCCCAGGAATTTGGGGGGCCGTTCAGGGTATAGTCCGTGTGCCTTCTTTTCCCGTAAATTCAGTAGCGCCGAGCGCAACTACGATGTTGGGAACAGGGAACTGTTGGCAATAAAATGGGCATTTGAGGAATGGCGTCATCTTCTGGAGGGGGCTCGACACCAGGTGACAGTCTTCACCGATCACAAGAACTTAGTGTATCTTGAGAATGCTAAGAATCTTAATGCGCAGCAAGCCAGGTGGGCGCTTTTTTTCTCGAGATATAATTTACAGTCCCGTACCGGCCGGGAGATAAAAATGTAAAAGCCGATGCCCTCTCCCGCAGTTTTAGGACTCCGGAGGTCAAGGACTCTTCTCCGGAAGGCATCCTCCCACCAGGTATCGTGATGGCAGCCCTGACACAGAACCTTCCGGCTCAGCTTCAGGAATATCAACAAGAAGCCCTGGAGGTGGTTCCGTCAGGGAAGTTATTTGTACTGATGTCTCTGCGATTGTTGGTTCTGGAAGAGTCTCATTCCTCCATTTTTGCAGGGCATCCGGGGGTCCAGGGGACTCTTGAGCTATGTTCCCGATTCTACTGGTGGCCCGGCATGGCAGTGAGGTCCAGGAGTTTGTAAATCGATGTTCAGCTTTGCACGTGGTAAGAGTCTCCGTAAGAGCCCTGAGGGATAGTTAATGCCGCTGTCAGTATCTGGTAGTCCATGGTCGCATGTATCCATGGATTTTGTCACTGACCTGTCTCTGTCACAAGGTTGTTCCACCGGGAGATAAAAATGTAAAAGCCGACGCCCTCTCCCGCAGTTTTAGGACTCCGGAGGTTAAGGACTCTTCTCCGGAAGGCATCCTCCCACCAGGTATCGTGATGGCAGCCCTGACACGGAACCTTCCGGCTCAGCTTCAGGAATATCAACAAGAAGCCCTGGAGGTGGTTCCGTCAGGGAAGTTATTTGTATTGATGTCTCTGTGGTTGTTGGTTCTGGAAGAGTCTCATTCCTCCATTTTTGCAGGGCATCCGGGGGTCCAGGGGACTTTTGAGCTATGTTCCCGATTCTACTGGTGGCCCGGCATGGCAGTGAGGTCCAGGAGTTTGTAAATCGGTGTTCAGCTTGTGCACGTGGTAAGATTCGCCGTAAGAGCCCTGAGGGACCGTTAGTGCCGCTGTCAGTATCTGGTAGTCCATGGTCGCATGTATCCATGGATTTTGTCACTGACCTGCCTCTGTCACCAGGTTGTTCCACCATTTTGGTAGTTGTTGACAGGTTCTCAAAAATGGCCCATTTTGTTGCTTTGAAAAAAATTGCCATCTGCCGCTGAATTAGTGAAGATTTTCATTAGAGAGATTATAAGATTGCACGGAATACTGGTCAATATAGTTTCGCAATGGGGGGTGCAATTCGTGGCCTAATTTTGGAGGGCCTTCTGTAAAAACTTGGGAACATCTCTGTCTTTCTTATCAGCATTTCATCCGCAGACGAATGGGCAAACGGAACATAAAAATCAAGACCTAGTACAATACTTGCGTCTTTTTGTGGGCGAGAGGGTCAGTCGGTGGGCAGAGTTTTTACCTTTGGCTGAATTTGCCATAAATAATCGTATCAGTTCTGCGACAACGGTGTCACCTTTCTTCTGTGTGTTCGGTCGGCATTTCCGGTTCCTGACTTGCATTCCAGTACCTACAGCTTGTCCTGCTGTTGATGTTGTTACTAGTGAGTTGCAGAAAGTCTAGAATGGTGTGCACAAGAATCTGGAGGAAGCAAGTAGTCGTATGCAACTACGTAGTTGCAAAAGGTCCACTGTGTCAGAGCCATTTGAGGTCGGTCAGAAGGTCTATCTGTCCACGAAGAATATAAAATTGAAGCTCCCCTCGGTAAATCTTGCGCCGTGTTTTATCGGTCCCTTTGCCATAACGCGAGTCATTAATCCTCTAGCTTATGAGTTGGATTTACCGAGTTCTTGGAGGGTGCATAGGGTGTTTCATAGATCCCTTTTGAAGTTGTTTATCCCTCCCTGACAGCTTTCATTGAACTCATTTATGTTTTTTGGAGATTAACTCTAAACAATATATACTGTATGTATAAAAGCCCTAAAATAGTTTACTGCATTCATTTCTATGATAGTGTCATGAACCGCCAGTTCTCATCCATGATACAAGCATTGACAGATCATGATAGGATTCCAATCCAGTTTTTCCTTCAGTAATTCTTAAAAGTTTTCCAAACCATGACACTGGCTGTATGAAGTGCAAAGCATACAAGTTTGTTCAAACTCTGCTTTGATATGCCGTCAAATGTTCAACATTTTAATAGTGCATCAGTGATTGTTTCTGCTCTTTTGGTTTTCCGTAGAAATCAACTCTGAAAAAAGAATTCTTGGCTGTCTTTAATGTGACATTTAACATAAATAATCAAAACAGATGTTCTTGAAAATGTTGTAGGCTCATCTATCACAACTGAAATCTGTTTTTCCTTCTTAAGTAAAGTTTGTGAAGGTCTATTTTTAAAATCACATGTAATATGTTTTATTATTTCCATTGCGTTGCAACATGAAGTGTAGTCCAAGCCTGATATCAACACCAGTCATCATTTACATTTTAACTAAACCTGCAATATCTGAGAAAGGTTGATCATTTTTGGCCAAATAACAGAATTAAAAATTCTAATTGTCTTCTCTATATGGGTTGAACTTTGTCTTGATGTAAGGTTTTCAAAGGTTTCCTTCTGTACCTCTTTTAAGATTTCACAAGCTTTCAGATATGCTGATGATGATTGATGATCACTAATTATGGTTCTTAGAGATTTTAGTTGTTGCATCTTATCTTTGCCTTTAAAGATCACTTTGCAGTTGATTGTTCTTCTGATCAAACCCGAGGAAGGCAGTATTCTGGATTTCTATACCGCCTTGGCTCGTATGTTGGCTAGTATGTAATCACTGTGCTGTTATCTGCCTAAAGGCCCAGATGACCGCTCAAAAATCGCTCAAATTACAGTTTGAGTAACAGTTTTGAGTGATCATCTTTGCATAAACTTTTAGGCCCCCTGCAGACATACCGCAATTTGTTTTCTGCAAGTGATTTCAAGCGGACAAATCGCGGTCGTCTGCCTAGGATTGCGTTTTCTAATGCAATCCTATGGCAGCTTCCACGGGCTGAATTTCCACCCGTGTGCAGGGGGCCTGAAGTAGCTAATTAGCAACTTGAAGAGTTAAATGAACGCGGAGTGGGACACTGCTGACAGTTCCAAAAACCGCAGCTGCTTTGTATATGCAAACAGCTGCTTTGTTCTCGGAGCTGTCAGCTGGTATTCTGCTGAGCTGATAGCGTCGAGAACAGCAGGAGCTGCTTTGTTATGGGAGCTATCGCTGAAAGCTCTGTTCGGGATACCAGCTGAAAGAATGCTATCAGCTGGTATCCCGCGGAGAACTCAGCGCTGATGAGGCTCATCACTGACTCTTAGCTTACTAAAAGTCAACGATGAATGAATAGTGCATGAACAATGCACGATTGCCGCCCGTTTAGACACAACGATTATCACTCAAAAGACGGCTTTTGAGCAAATTTTGAGTGATAATCGTTGTCTAAATGGGCCTTAAGTGAGATCTGTGGAAGTAATGTTACCCTTTTCTATTATTCTTGTACATGTACTTTTCTGTTTGTGGATCTGATATTCCATCTACCACCCGTATCACACTTTCATTATGTGCAGAAGAAGCACTAAAACTGTTATATTCATTGGCATGTTTATTTAGAGTTGCCCGAACTTCTAACATCTTTGCACTTTTATTCAAACTTTAAAAGCATTGTGTTAATAATGTTGTCTGTTAGTAACACTAATAATGCTTTATCTTTTCATTATTAAGTCATCAATATAATCTGTTCATATAAAACTAAATTTGAGGTTCCAATTAGGTATGGGTCAAAAACTGTGCAACTCATACAACAAATGACGGATGGCTTTGTGATTCATCTAAAATGAATTATTAATGTAGGTCAAAAGCAGTTCAACCAACTCACTAATGTAAATTAATTTGGGCCAAAACAGCACAAACAACAAAAATACTGATATCTGTGTGATATAAATAAATTATGAATTGAATTAATCTGGCTCAAAACCAGTATAACCAACTCATACAACAAATGACTGATGTCTGTGTCATTAATATAAATTGGCAGTTAAACTAGGACCCAAACAGCATAATTTTCACAAAAAATGCTAATGTGTGATAATATGTATTGAGTTATCTCTGCGCATTTTGTGCAATTTAAAACAAAAAATGATAGATTGTCTGTATATCCTGTTCATGGTTTATGTCTGGCATTGAGCTCAGGTCCATTCAAGTTAGAGGGGTTGTTCAGTTACTGGACAACTTTCCTAGTATAGCGCCAAGTGTCTTAAAATAACAAAAAGAGCACTTCTCATCGATACCTCCTCCATGGCGATCCAGCACCTATGCCCCGCCATCTTCCAAGGGATTATTGTACAGATGACATCACAGGAAGTCACCTTACCGCTGCAGCCAAAAAGAGGCTGAAGTGTCACAGTTATGAATTCCTAGCATCATGGATACCCAGGTTGTGAGTGCTGATGCCAGGGGAATGAGCGGTGACCAGCAGAGGCTGTAGCGGTCTAGTGACTTCCTGTGTCACCATCTTCAGAGCAATCACTGGAAGGACGGCAGAGCAACAGCGCTGGATCCCCACAGCAGAGGATGGGTAAGTTCTGCTCTTTTTGTTACATAAGACACTTGTAGCTATAAGCAGCAACGTTGTCTGGTAACTGGATAATAGAGATGAGCGACCACCAAAATGCTCAGGTGCTCGTTACTCGGGACGAAATTTTCGCGATGCTCGAGGGTTTGTTTCGAACCGCATTGAAGTCAATGGGCGACCCGAGCATTTTTGTATATCGCCGATGCTCGCTAAGGTTTCCATTTGTGAAAATCTGGGCAATTCAAGAAAGTGATGGGAACGACACAGAAACGGATAGGGCAGGCGAGGGGCTACATGTTGGGCTGCATCTCAAGTTCCCAGGTCCCACTATTAAGCCACAATAGCGGCAAGAGTGGGCCCCCCTCCCAACAATTTTTACTTCTGAAAAGCCCTCATTAGCAATGCATACCTTAGCTAAGCACCACACTACCTCCAACAAAGCACAATCACTGCCTGCATGACACTCCGCTGCCACTTCTCCTGGGTTACATGTTGACCAACCCCCCCCCCCCCCGCACAACCCAGTGTGCACAGCGCACGCCAAAGTGTCCCTGCGCAGCCTTCAGCTGCCCTCAGGCCACACCACCCTCATGTCTATTTATAAGTGCGTCTGCCATGAGGAGGAACCGCAGGCACACACTGCAGAGGGTTGGCACGGCTAGGCAGCGACCCTCTTTAAAAGGGGCGGGGCGATAGCCCACAATGCTGTACAGAAGCAATGAGAAATATAATCCTGTGCCACCGCCATCAGGAGCTGCACATGTGGGCATAGCAATGGGGAACCTATGTGCCACACACTATTCATTCTGTCAAGGTGTCTGCATGCCCCAGTCAGACCGCGGTTTTTTATAAATAGTCACAGGCAGGTACAACTCCGCAATGGGAATTCCGTGTGCACCCACAGCATGGGTGGCTCCCTGGAACCCACTGGCTGTAGATAAATGTATCCCATTGCAGTGCCCTGGACAGCAGAGCTAACGTCAGATTAAATGCAGGTGGGCTTCGGCCCACACTGCATGCCCCAACCTGACCGGAGTTTTTAATTCATAGACACAAGCAGGTACAACTCCCTATTGTGAAGTCCGTGTGGACCGACAGCATGGGAGGATCCCAGGAAGCCACAGGCGGTACATAAATAAATCCCATTGCATTGCCCAGCACAGCTGAGGTAATGTCATGTTTAATGCAGGTGGGCTTTGGCCCACACTGCATGCCCCAGTCAGACTGGGGTTCTTTAGAAGTGGACACATGCAGTTACAACTCCGTGTGGACCGACAGCATGGGTGGCTCCCTGGAACCCACCGGCGGTACATAAATATATCCCATTGCATTGCTCATCACAGCTGAGGTAATGTCATGTTTAATGCAGGTGGGCTTCGGCCCATACTGCATGCCCCAGTAAGACTGGGGTTCTTTAGAAGTGGACACATGCAGTTACAACTCCGTGTGGACCGACAGCATGGGTGGGTGCCAGGAAGCCACCGGCGGTACATAAATATATCCCATTGCAGTGCCCAGCACAGCTGAGGTAACGTCAGCTTTAATGCAGGTGGGCAAAAAATTAATTGGATTACACTGTAGGCGAGGGCCCCAAAAAATTGGTGTACCAACAGTACTAATGTACGTCAGAAAAATTGCCCATGCCCAACCAAGAGGGCAGGTGAAACCCATTAATCGCTTAGCTTACTGTGGCTTAATTTGTAACTAGGCCTGGAGGCAGCCCAGTTAAAATAAAAATTGGTTCAGGTGCAAGTTTCAACGCTTTAATGAGCATTGAAACGTATAAAAATTGTTTACAAAAGTAATATGACTGAGCCTTGTGGGCCTAAGAAAAATTGCCCGTTCGGCGTGATTACGTGAGGTTTCAGGAGGAGGAGGATGAATAGAATACACAGATTGATGAAGCTAAAAGGTCCCCGTTTTTTATGGTGATAGAGAACGATGCTTCCATCCGCGGGTGCAGCCTACGTATTGTTTAGGTATCGCTGCTGTCTGCTGGTGGAGAAGAGAAGTCTGGGGAAATCCAGGCTTTGTTCATCTTGATGAGTGTAAGCCTGTCAGCACTGTCGGTTGACAGGCGGGTACGCTTATCCGTGATGATTCCCCCAGCCGCACTAAACACCCTCTCTGACAAGACGCTAGCCGCAGGGCAAGCAAGCACCTCCAGGGCATACAGCGCGAGTTCAGGCCACGTGTCCAGCTTCAACACCCAGTAGTTGTAGGGGGCAGAGGCGTCACGGAGGACGGTCGTGCGATCGGCTACTTCCTCCCTCACCATCCTTTTACAGTGCTCCCACCGACTCAGCCTTGACTGGGGAGCGGTGACACAGTCTTGCTGGGGAGCCAGAAAGCTGTCAAAGGCCTTAGAGAGTGTTCCCCTGCCTGTGCTGTACATGCTGCCTGATCTCCGCGCCTCCCCTGCTACCTTGCCCTCGGAACTGCGCCTTCAACCACTAGCGCTGTCGGATGGGAGTTTTACCATCAGTTTGTCCGCCAGGGTCCTGTGGTATAGCATCACTCTCGAACCCCTTTCCTCTTCGGGTATGAGAGTGGAAAGGTTCTCCTTATACCGTGGGTCGAGCAGTGTGTACACCCAGTAGTGGCCAGAATGCGTGTAACGCAAGGGTCACGAGAAAGGCATCCTAACATGAAGTCAGCCATGTGTGCCAGGGTACCTGTACGCAACACATGGCTGTCCTCACTAGGAAGATCACTTTCAGGATCCTCCTCCTCAGGCCATACACGCTGAAAGGATGACAGGCAAGCAGCATGGGTACCCTCAGCAGTGGGCCAAGCTGTCTCTTCCCCCTCCTCCTCATGCTCCTCCTCATGCTCCTCCTCCTCCTCCTCAACGCGCTGAGATATAGACAGGAGGGTACTCTGACTATCCAGCGACATACTGTCTTCCCCCGCCTCTGTTTCCGAGCGCAAAGCGTCTGCCTTTATGCTTTGCAGGGAACTTCTCAAGAGGCATAACAGAGGAATGGTGACGCTAATGATTGCAGCATCGCCGCTCACCATCTGGGTAGACTCCTCAAAGTTTCCAAGGACCTGGCTGATGTCTGCCAACCAGGCCCACTCTTCTGTAAAGAATTGAGGAGGCTGACTCCCACTGCGCCGCCCATGTTGGAGTTGGTATTCCACTATAGCTCTACGCTGCTCATAGAGCCTGGCCAACATGTGGAGCGTAGAGTTCCACCGTGTGGGCACGTCGCACAGCAGTCGGTGCACTGGCAGATGAAACCGATGTTGCAGGGTGCGCAGGGTGGCAGCGTCCGTGTGGGACTTGCGGAAATGTGCGCAGAGCCGGCGCACCTTTCCGAGCAGGTCTGAAAAGCGTGGGTAGCTTTTCAGAAAGCGCTAAACCACCAAATTAAAGATGTGGGCCAGGCATGGCACGTGCGTGAGGCTGCCGAGCTGCCGAGCCGCCACCAGGTTACGCCGTTGTCACACACGACCATGCCCGGTTGGAGGCTCAGCGGCACAAGCCAGCGGTCGGTCTGCTCTGTCAGACCCTGCAGCAGTTCGTGGGCCGTGTGCCTCTTCTCTCCTAAGCTGAGTCGTTTCAGCACGACCTGCTGACGCTTGCCCACCGCTGTGCTGCCGTGCCGCGCGACACCGACTGCTGGCGACGTGCTGCTGCTGACACATCTTGATTGCAAGACAGAGGTTGCGTAGGAGGAGGGTGGTTTAGTGGAGGAAGCATACACCGCCGCAGATACCAGCACCAAGCTGGGGCACGCAATTCGGGGGGTGGGTAGGTCGTGAGCGGTCCCAGGCTCTGACTCTGTCCCAGCCTCCACTAAATTCTCCCAATGTGCCGTCAGGGAGATATAGTGGCCCTGCCCACCTGTGCTTGTCCACGTGTCCGTTGTTAAGTGGACCTTGGCAGTAACCGCGTTGGTGAGGATGCCTATATTCAATCAATATGTCTTCTGTCCCTGCCTAAGCGCTTCTGGCCCTGGAGTATGTCAAAGAACTGCAGAGTGTTGCACTGTGAACTGCAATACAGCGGTGATTTCACAGCCCAGACAGACCCAGGAAATAATTTTGCGCAAGCCTGCTGTAACACTTAGCTGGCTGCGTATGAATTTGGAGAACTACTACACCCAGCAGAGACCCAGAACACTGAGGACAGTGACAGGCAGCCCAAATAGATTTTTTTCCCCAACTTTTTTTGCAAAGGCCCACTGCGTATATTCAATCAATATGTCTTCTGTCCCTGCCTAAGCGCTTCTGGCCCTGGAGTATTACTGCAGGGCGCAATGCTCTGCACGGCCGATATACCAAAAAAAAAAAGAATGTGCAACACTGCAAAAAGCAGCCTCCACAGTACTGCACACGGTTAGATGTGGCCCTAAGAAGGACCATTGGGGTTCTTGAAGCCTAAAATACTCCTAACACTCTCCCTATAGCAGCTCCACCAAGATACCACTTTCCCTCCTCTATGTCAGAACGCATCTGTGGCGATCCGCGGGAGAGGCCGATTTTTATACTCGGGTGACACCTGATCTCGCCAGCCACTCACTGCAGGGGGGTGGGATAGGGCTTGAACGTCGCAGGGGGAAGTTGTAATGCCTTCCCTGTCTTTCTATTGGCCAGAAAAGCGCGCTAACGTCTCAGAGATGAAAGTGAAAGTAACCCGAACATCGCGTGGTACTCGTCACGAGTAACGAGCATCTCGAACACGCTAATACTCGAACGAGTATCAAGCTCGGACGAGTACGTTCGCTCATCTCTAGTTGTGTGTACTGCTACATGTGCAAACTGATAAATCCAAATGTAACCCAGCTTATGGTGATGAATTCTGCAATTGGAAGTATGCGACAAGCCATTTGCATGAACATGAACAGTAGAAGAAACACGTAGAATCAATCATGGCATTCACACGAAGATCAGCGGAAAAGGGTGTGTTGACATAGAACATGCCAGAAAGATAGAGAGATGGCTAGCTATTGGAAAGAAATCCTAAAATGCTCAGTCTCTGTCATTACATTTCTAAGCGATCTTGGTTTGGCACTCTGGGCAAGAGATGAAAAAGTCAGATCCCCTTCAAATGGGAACTATCTTGGAATGTTAGAGCTTCTAGCAGAATATGATGAAATTTTACGTTTACATGTCCAGAAGCACGCGAATTGAGGATCTGGACACACCAAATATTTATCGTCAACTGTCTGCGACAAACTCGGCGAAATTATAGGAAATAGGGTATTGCAGGAAATAGTTTTGCACATCAAACATTCAAAGTATTACTCTATATCACTTGATTCATCATCCGATGAAGGGCACATTGAGCAGCTATCACTGGTATTCCGATACATGGAGAATGGGGTGCCAGTAGAACGATTTGTACAATTTCCGCCAAATCAAGGTCACTCGATGGAGGAAATGCTAAAACCAAATGATAAAATTTCTTAAAGAACATGGTTAGATATTAAAGGCTGTCGAGGTCAGTTATATGACAATGCAGCAGCCAAGAGTGGGAAATTCAATGGTCTTCAAACCAAGATCAGAGCGGAAAATCTCAAGGCAATCTGTGTACTTTGTGCCACCCACAGCTTATATCTTGTGGGAAAAGAAACCGCTGAGTGCTGTCCACAACTGTCCAATTTTTAAGCTTTCTCGAGGAGTTCTAAGTATTTTTCACTGCTTCAGATCGTCTGTTTGAAATATTAACAAAGGTGCTTAAGTTGGCCATTAAACGTGAAGGGAAATGAAATCATTTTTCTCTACCCCGAAGAATTTCCACAACGCGATGGTCTTGCCGGGCTGATGCCACAAAAGCTCTTGTGCACGGGTATGTAGCTATTGCAGATTCTCTGAAAAGCATCGCCAAAAATCCAGATGAAAAGGCTGAAGTCTGTTGTACCGCGAGTGGCCTGTATGATCAAATGTCTATTTCTGAAACATTCTGAAACGACATTCTTCAAGCCGCCAATAATACAAATTTGTGCCTACAAAACCCACACCTGGATTTGAAGACTGCCATCGCTGCTCTTTGCAATCCGTTGTGCAATCAAAGCGAAACTCCTTCGCTGATTATGAATCTCAGGGAGCCCAGTTGTCCGGTACAAATGAGTATCAGCAACCACACCAGTGTAAAGTAAACGTTTGTTTACGACCCCTGGGTTGTGGCAGCGCCGTTGCGGTTGAGTACTCTGCTTCTGATAATTTCTGCATAAACTCCTTCCTACAAGTCATCGCTCAGTTTTCAGATTCGCTTCAATGGCGACTTTCTGCTTACGAGTAGAGATGAGCGAGCGTACTCGTCCGAGCTTGATGCTCATTCGAGTATTAGGGTGTTCGAGATGCTCGTTACTCGAGACGAGCACCACGCAGTGCTCGACTCCATTACATTTCCTTCCCTGAGAAATTTGCGCGCTTTTCTGGCCAATAGAAACACAGGGAAGGCATTACAATTTCCTCCTGTGACATTCCAGCCCTATTCCACCCCCCTGCAATGAGTGGCTGGGGAGATCAGATAACACCCGAGTATTTAAATCTGCCCCGCCCGCGGCTCGCCACAGATGCATGCTGACATAGATCAGGGACAGTGCTGCTGATGCTGCTGCTGCTATAGGGAGAGTGTTAGGTGTTATTTTAGTCTTCAAGAACCCCAACAGTCCTTTTAGGGCCACATCTGACCGTGTGCAGTACTGTTGAGGCTGCTTTTAGCAGTGTTGCAGAATTTATTTATTTTTGTATATCGGGCGTGCAGACCATAGCGTCCTCAGTCTGCAGTCATTTTACAGAGTATAGGGGCAGTACTGGTGAGGCAGGGACAGTGGTACAGGGAAAGAGGTATACTGGCTATATAGGCAGTGGGCTTTTTCAAAAAAATTGTAAAAATAAATCTTTGGGCTGCCTGTGACCGTGTTCAGTTTACTGCATGTCTGCTGGGGGTAGTAGTTGCTAATTAATACCCAGCTAAGCATTACAGCAGGCTTGCGCATAATTGTTTCCTGGCTCTGCTGTGTCCGTTACATGATCGCCGTCATCCCGCCAGAGGGAAAGAGTATACAATATATACGCTGCATACGGTGTCTGTCTGGTTTTTCACCTCACCATTTTAAAAAAATTGAAGCAAAATACTTAAGGCCTACCACTGGCCTTTGGCCACTTGACTGGTTCTGCGCTGTGAATTCCAGTAGCTCAGTCATACGCACCTAGATCTCACTACAGGCTTGCGCAAAATTGTTTCCTGGCTCTGCTGTGTCCGTTACATGATCGCCGTCATCCCATCAGAGGGAAAGAGTATACAATATATACGCTGCATACGGTGTCTGTCTGGTTTTTCACCTCACCATTTTAAAAATTGAAGCAAAATACTTAAGGCCTACCACTGGCCTTTGGCCACTTGACTGGTTCTTCGCTGTGAATTCCAGTAGCTCAATCATACGCACCTAGGTCTCACTACAGGCTTGAGCATAATTGTTTCCTGGCTCTGCTGTGTGCTCCGTAAGCGAAGTCAGCCTCCAACCACAGGCCAATTAGCGGCACATTTAATTACACCGTTCTGTTTCTGCTCTACTCGTAATACACCATGCTGAGGGGTAGGCCTAGAGGACGTGGACTGGGGCGAGGATGCGGAGGCCCAAGTCAGGGTGTGGGCACAGTCCGAGCTCCTGGTCCAGGTGTATCGCAGCCGACTGCTGCGGGATTAGGAGAGAGGCAAGTTTCTGGGGTCCCCAGATTCATCTCACAATTAATGGGTCCACGCTGTAGACCTTTATTAGAAACTGAGCAGTGTGAGCAGGTCCTGTCGTGGATGGCAGAAAGTGCATCCAGCAATCTATAAATTGTGTAGGCAGGGCCAGAAGACATATATTATAGATTGAATATACGCAGTGGTCCTTTTCAAAAAAATATTGGAAAAAAATCTATTTGGCCTGCCTGTCACTGTGCTCAGTGTTCTGGGTCCATGTCTGCTGGGGGTAGTAGTTCTCCAAATAAATACGCAGCCAGCTAAGTGTTACAGCAGGCTTGCGCCAAATTATTTCCTGGCTCTGAAATCACCGCTCTGTTGCAGTTAATAACAGTGCAACACTGCAGTTCCGTGACACAGTCCAGGGACAGAATTGTGTAGGCAGGGCCAGAAGACATATATTATAGATTGAATATACGCAGTGGTCCTTTTCAAAAAAATATTGGAAAAAATCTATTTGGCCTGCCTGTCACTGTGCTCAGTGTTCTGGGTCCGTGTCTGCTGGGGGTAGTAGTTCTCCAAATAAATACGCAGCCAGCTAAGTGTTACAGCAGGCTTGCGCCAAATTATTTCCTGGCGTTCCGTAAGCGAACTCAGCCTCCAACCACAGGCCAATAAGCGGCACATTTAATTACAGCGTTGTGTTTCTGCATTCCTGGTAATACAGCATGCTGAGGGGTAGGGGTAGGCCTAGAGGACGTGGGCGCGGCCGAGGACGCGGAGGCCCTAGTCCGGGTGTGGGCACAGGCCGAGCTCCTGATCCAGGTGTATCGCAGCCGACTGCTGCGGGATTAGGAGAGAGGCACGTTTCTGGCGTCCCCACATTCATAGCACATTTAATGGGTCCACGCGGTAGACCTTTATTAGAAAATGAGCAGTGTGAGCAGGTCCTGTCGTGGATGGCAGAAAGTGCTTCCAGCAACCTATCGTCCACCCAGAGTTCTACGCCGTCCACAGCTGCAACTCTGAATCCTCTGGCTGCTGCTCCTCCTTCCTCCCAACCTCCTCACTCCATGAAAATGACACATTCTGAGGAGCAGGCAGACTCCCAGGAACTGTTCTCGGGCCCCTGCCCAGATTGGGCAGCAATCGTTCCTCTCCCACCAGAGGAGTTTGTCGTGACTGATGCCCAACCTTTGGAAAGTTCCCGGGGTCCGGGGGATGAGGCTGGGGACATCCGGCAACTGTCTCAAGAGCTTTCAGTGGGTGAGGAGGACGGTGACGATGAGACACAGTTGTCTATCAGTCAGGTAGTAGTAATTTCAGTAAGTCCGAGGGAGGAGCGCACAGAGGATTCGGAGGAAGAGCAGCTGGACGATGAGGTGACTGACACCACCTGGTTTACTAAGCCTACTGAGGACAGGTCTTCAGAGGGGGAGGCACGGGCAGCAGCAGGGCAGGTTGGAAGAGGCAGTGCGGTGGCTAGGGGTAGAGGCAGGGCCAGACCGAATAATCCACCAACTGTTTCCCAAAGCGCCCCCACGCGCCATGCCACCCTGCAGAGGCCGAGGTGCTCAAAGGTGTGGCAGTTTTTCACTGAGAGTGCAGACGACCGACGAACTGTGGTGTGCAACCTTTGTCGCGCCAAGATCAGCCGGGGAGCCACCACCAGCCTCACCACCACCAGCATGCACAGGCATATGATGGCCAAGCACCCCACAAGGTGGGCGAAGGCCGTTCACCGCCTCCGGTTTGCACCACTGACTCTCCCGCTGTGCCCCAACCTGCCACTGAGATCCAACCCCCCTCTCAGGACACAGGCACGACCGTCTCCTGGCCTGCACCCACACGCTCACCTCCGCTGTCCTCGGCCCCATCCACCAATGTCTCTCAGCGCAGCGTCCAGCCATCGCTAGCGCAACTGTTTGAGCGCAAGCACAAGTACGCCGCCACGTACCCGCCCGCTCAAGCGTTAAACGTGCACATAGCCAAATTGATCAGCCTGGAGATGCTGCCGTATAGGCTTGTGGAAACGGAGGCTTTCAAAAACATGATGGCGGCGGCCCCGCGCTACTCGGTTCCCAGTCGCCACTACTTTTCCTGATGTGCCGTCCCAGCCCTGCATGACCACGTCTCCCGCAACATTGTACGTGCCCTCACCAATGCGGTTACTGCGAAGGTCCACTTAACAACGGACACGTGGACAAGCACAGGCGGGCAGGGCCACTATATCTCCCTGACGGCACATTGGGTGAATTTAGTGGAGGCTGGGACCGAGTCAGAGCCTGGGACCGCTCACGTCCTACCCACCCCTAGAATTGCGGGCCCCAGCTCGGTGCTGGTATCTGCGGCGGTGTATGCTTCCTCCACTAAACCACCCTCCTCCTCCTCCTCCTCCTCCTCCTATGCAACCTCTGTCTCGCAATCAAGATGTGTCAGCAGCAGCACGTCGCCAGCAGTCGGTGTCGCGCGGCGTGGCAGCACAGCGGTGGGCAAGCGTCAGCAGGCCATGCTGAAACTACTCAGCTTAGGAGAGAAGAGGCACATGGCCCATGAACTGCTGCAGGGTCTGACAGAGCAGACCGACCGCTGGCTTGTGCCGCTGAGCCTCCAACCGGGCATGGTCGTGTGTGACAACGGCTGTAACCTGGTGGCGGCTCTGCAGCTCGGCAGCCTCACGCATGTGCCATGCCTGGCCCACGTCTTTAATTTGGTGGTTCAGCGGTTTCTGAAAAGCTACCCACGCTTGTCCGACCTGCTCGGAAAGGTGCACCGGCTCAGCGCACATTTCCGCAAGTCCAACACGGACACTGCCACCCTGCGGACCCTGCAACATCGGTTTAATCTGCCAGTGCACCGACTGCTGTGCGACGTGCCCACACGGTGGAACTCTACGCTCCACATGTTGGCCAGGCTCTATGAGCAGCGTAGAGCTATAGTGGAATACCAAGTCCAACGTGGGCGGCGTAGTGGGAGTCAGCCTCCTCAATTCTTTACAGAAGAGTGGGCCTGGTTGGCAGACATCTGCCAGGTCCTTGGAAACTTTGAGGAGTCTACCCAGATGGTCAGTGGCGATGCTGCAATCATTATCGTCACCATTCCTCTGCTATGCCTCTTAAGAAGTTCCCTGCAAAGCATAAAGGCAGACACTTTGCACTCGGAAACGGAGGCGGGGGAAGACAGTATGTCGCTGGATAGTCAGAGCACCCTCAGGTCTATATCTCAGCGCGTTTTGGAGGAGGAGGAGGGGGAGGAGCATGAGGAGGAGGGGGAAGAGACAGCCAGGCCCACTGCTGAGGGTACCCATGCTGCTTGCCTGTCATCCTTTCAGCATGTATGGCCTGAGGAGGATCCTGAAAGTGATCTTCCTAGTGAGGACAGCCATCTGTTGCGTACAGGTGCCCTGGCACACATGGCTGACTTCATGTTAAGATGCCTTTCTCGTGACCCATGCATTACACGCATTCTGGCCACTACGGATTACTGGGTGTACACACTGCTCGACCCACGGTATAAGGAGAACCTTTTCACTCTCATACCCGAAGAGGAAAAGGGTTCGAGAATGATGCTATACCACAGGACCCTGGCGCACAAACTGTTGGTAAAATTCCCATCCGACAGCGCTAGTGGCAGAAGGCGCAGTTCCGAGGGCCAGGTAGCAGGAGAGGCGCGGAGATCAGGCAGCATGTACAGCGCAGGCAGGGGAACACTCTCCAAGGCCTTTGACAGCTTTATGGCTCCCCAGCAAGACTGTGTCACCACTCCCCAGTCAAGGCTGAGTCGGCAGGAGCACTGTAAAAGGATGGTGAGGGAGTATGTAGCCGATCGCACGACCGTCCTCCATGACGCCTCTGCTCCGTACAACTACTGGGTGTCGAAGCTGGACACGTGGCCTGAACTCGCGCTGAATGCCCTGGAGGTGCTTGCTTGCCCTGCGGCTAGCGTCTTGTCAGAGAGGGTGTTTAGTGCGGCTGGGGGAATCATCACGGATAAGCGTACCCGCCTGTCAACCGACAGTGCTGACAGGCTTACACTCATAAAGACGAACAAAGCCTGGATTTCCCCTGACTTCTCTTCTCCACCAGCGGACACCAGCGTTACCTAAACAATACATAGGCTGCACCCGCGGATGGAAGCATCGTTCTCTATCACCATAAAAAATGGGGACCTTTTAGCTTCATCAATCTGTGTATTATATTCATCCTCCTCCTCCTGCTCCTCCTCCTGAAACCTCACGTAATCACGCCGAATGGGCAATTTTTCTTAGGCCCACAAGGCTCAGTCATATTACTATTGTAAACACTGTTTATACGTTTCAATTCTCATTAAAGCGTTGAAACTTGCACCTGAACCAATTTTTATTTTAACTGGGCTGCCTCCAGGCCTAGTTACAAATTAAGCCACAGTAAGATAAGTGATTAATGGGTTTCACCTGCCCTCTTGGTTGGGCATGGGCAATTTTTCTGACGTACATTAGTACTGTTGGTACACCAATTTTTTTGGGCCCTCGCCTACAGTGTAATCCTAGTAATTTTTATGGGCTTCGCCTGCACTCATGGTACAGCAAGGTGTGTGGGGTTGGCCTACACTTTTGCTACATAAATGTAACTGGGGCCTTGTCTATGCAACTACTGAAATGTGAAAGAGACTGTTATCTCCCTAAACTGCTGCAACGGGAATGTTACTGTGGCCTGTCTTGACTGCTACTACTACTGAAATGGAACTAATACTGTGCTCCCCCTATACTGCTGCTTCGGAATTGTTACTGGGGCCTGTCTAGACTGCTACTATTACTGAAATGGAACTAAGACTGTGCTCCCCCTATACTGCTGCTTCGGAATTGTTACTAGGGCCTGTCTTGAGTGCTACTATTACTGAAATGGAACTAAGACTGTGCTCCCCCTATACTGCTGCTTTGGAATTGTTACTGGGGCCTGTCTTGAGTGCTACTATTACTGAAATGGAACTAAGACTGTGCTCCCCCTATACTGCTGCTTCGGAATTGTTACTGGGGCCTGTCTTGAGTGCTACTATTACTGAAATGAAACTAAGACTGTGCTCCCCCTATACTGCTGCTTCGGAGTTGTTACTGGGGCCTGTCTTGAGTGCTACTATTACTGAAATGGAACTAAGACTGTGCTCCCCCTATACTGCTGCTTCGGAATTGTTACTGGGGCCTGTCTGGACTGCTACTGCTACTGCTACTGAAATGGAACTAATACTGTGCTCCTCCTATAATGCTGCTAGTGATATGTTACTGGGGCCTGTCCCTAATGCTACCGCTGAAATGTTACTAATTCTGGGCTCTGCCTATACCGCTGCTAATGCTATGTCACTGGGGTGTGGAAACGGAGGCTTCCCATAGACATGATGGCGGCGAGGCCATTTCCCACCAACGCGGTTACTGTTAAGGTGCATCTAACCACGGACACGTGGAGAGGACACGTAGTGCCTCAAAAACATCCCCCTCCTCCTCCAACAATGAAAACATTCTTGGCAAATACCTTTGCATTGGTCCATCTGGTGGCAGTCCAAGAATTTCACCTTTAACAAAACAACAAGAGAGCCCCCCCCCCACCATCCCCCCGCCAAGGCCCACTTAATCCTGGCCACATTCCGAAAACCAACTAAATAAAACCGCGCTACTAGGTCCGCAGTCGCCACCACATTCCCACCAACGCGGTTACTGTTAAGGTACATATTACCAGTCTGACTGGGGCATGCACTGTGGGCTGAAGCCCACCTGTATTGTATCTGACGTTAGCTCTGCTGTCCAGGGCACTGCAATGGGATTTGTTTATGTACCGCCGGTGGGTTCCAGGGAGCCACCCATGCTTTGGGTCCACACGGACTTCACATTAGGGATTTGTACCTGCCTGTGTCTATGTATTAAAAACCCCGGTCAGACTGGGGCATGCAGTGTGGGCCGAAGCCCACCTGCATTTAATCTGACGTTACCTCAGCTGTGTTGGGCAATGCAATGGGATTTATTTATGTAACGCCGGTGGCTTTCTGGGACCCACCCATGCTGTCGGTCAACACGGAGTTGTACCTGCCTGTGTCTACTTATTAAGAACCCCAGTCTGACTGGGGCATGCAGTGTGGGCCAAAGCCCAGCTGTATTTAATCTGACATTAGCTCTACTATCCGGGGCACTGCATTGGGACAAACTACAGGATCAATACAGCGCTAATGAGACGTGCACAGCTACGCTAGCATTGGAGTCCGCTGTAGGCATGCGATTGCTGAGGGTTTGTGCAGAGGCCTATGTCCTGGGTGCAGTGAAAGTCCGCTTCCAGCCTAGGATTGCTGAATCTGTGAGCCGAGGCCTATGCCGTGGGCGCTGTGCAAGTCTGCCATGTTTGGCCGCTCAGATCAATTTTTTGTTCATGTCTTGGGTTTCCTAGGACCCACCTATGCTGTTGGTGCAAACTTAGTTCCCATTGCGGTGTTTGACCTGTCTGGCACAAGGGCACTGACTGACTTGGGTAGGGGGCAGAGCGCTGACGGCTTTCCCCTTGCAGTGTGAATTGAGCTATGCGACACCTTGACAGAATGAATACTGTGTGGCACATGGATTCCCCATTGCTATGCCCATGTTTGCAGCTCCTGACGGAGGTGGCACAGGATTGGAGTTCTCATTGCTTCTGTACAGCATTGTGGGCTATCGCCCCGCCCCTTTTAAAGAGGGTCGCTGCCTGGTCCTGCCAACCCTCTGCAGTGTGTGCCTCCGGTTCCTCCTCATGGCAGACGCACTAATAAATAGACATGAGGGTGGTGTGGCTATGACGCAAGCGTGTGGCATGAGGGCAGCTGAAGGCTGCGCAGGGACATTTGGTGTGCGCTGTGGACACTGGGTCATGCAGGGGGGTTGGGCAGCATGTAACCCAGGAGAAGTGGCAGTGGAGTGTCATGCAGGCAGTGATTGTGCTTTGTTGGAGGTAGTGTGGTGCTTAGCTAAGGTATGCCTTGCTAATGAGGGTTTTTCAGAAGTAAAAATTGTTGGGAAGGGGGAGCACTCTTGCCGCTATTGTGGCTTAATAGTGGGACCTGGGAACTTGAGATGCAGCCCAACATGTAGCCCATCGCCTGCCCTATCCGCTTCTGTGTCGTTCCCATCACTTTCTTGAATTTCCCAGATTTTCACAAATGAAAATCTTAGCGAGCATCGGCGATATACAAAAATGCTCGAGTCGCCCATTGACTTCAATGGGGTTCGTTACTCGAAACGAATCCTCGAGCATCGCGGGAAGTTCGACTCGAGTAACGAGCACCCGAGCATTTTGGTGCTCGCTCATCTCTACTTACGAGTTAATTTGCTCACGATCCGATTTTCTTGGCAAACTAGACATCCTAGCTCCTGAAGAGATCCGCTCCGAAGCCTAGAAGCTGGTGAGTGATTATCCCGATGGTCTTGAGAATGACTTGGAAGATGAGCTGATTCAGTTTGCCGAGTTCACGAAAGTTTTTCTTTAGACTATGACCCTAACAGCTGTTATGAATGATTCCTCTACAAACTATTACATGACAGAAACATAAAGGATATCTTTGTCAACGTTGGAATTGCCCAGAGAATCTACCTTTCCATGATGGTTACGAATTGTGCTGCAGGGTGATCCTTCTCAAAAATGAAACTCATCAAGAACAGATTAAGAACATCAATGACCAAAGTAAACTGAATTTTCTTACAATGCCGTCACTGTCATCAGATATTTTGCGTCAGATAGACTTTTTGGAAATAATTTCAGATTTTGCAATTTCAAAAACACGCAAAGTTTTTGTTATACAGAAAACTGAAAATAATTTTCCTCTGTAAAGTGTGTGTAGTATACTAAGGTAAGTTAGCATATTATTATGTACTAATTTCATGTAAATTTGTATTTATTTATTCAATTTATTTTAAATTACTACAGTAAAAAATATCTTTCGCTACTAAATAAACCCCATTAAATTTTTAATTGTTGGTAATTTGAATTATTAGGGGATAGATAGCTGTCTGCAGAGGAGAACAAGGGCCCCAACTAAATCCTTTGTCCAGGGCCCTATGGTTTGTAAGTCTGGCCCTGTCTACTTAATATAAATAGGTCAGGTAACTACAGAAATAACAAATACTGAATGTAATGTAATTGTCAAAATTGCTCCATTTACCTACAAGCCTTTTTGCAGTCCTGCAGGAAACTTCAATTTACTTAGCAGCTTCCCTGCAGACCCATCAGCAGACACAGGCTGATTTGTTATTTATGTCATTCTACTGTATAATATATTTTAAAGGGCTCTAGGATGAAGCTTAGGTTTAATATTTGAAATATCTCTGTAATGAATGGATTTACAGGTGACATGAAACATTTTAGGATATTGTGCCAAAGTATGAGGGTGAATCAAAAATTATCCGCACTCTAATTATATTAAAACTCCTGTTGGCCGCACTACTTATCAATACTTTCCGTTGTAGGTCGCTGTCTCTCCAGTTACTGCTGTGAAGGTTTGAATGTGTTACGTCAGTTAATTTGTGACTGCAGTGCAAGAAAAAAAGGCTGCCCCACTTGTGATTTGGAGGAAAGAAGAGCATTGTGCAGTAATTCGCTTTTTGTTGTCTGAGGGTGTCTAATGCCGACATTTATCAAAGATTTTGTGTACAGTATGGCGAAAGTGTGCATGAAAGCAGAATGGATACAGAAGCTCAAGGAAGGTCGCACAAGTGCAGCCATAAAGAAGGAGTCAGATACTGGGACTCTCAAAGGCCGTTGAAGCATTATCAGGAAAAAGGTCAACAATCAACAGTGCTAGTTATAGTGAGATACTCACTGAAGAGCTGAAACCTTAGGGCCCTTTTACATGGACCGATAAATAATTCAGATTCCTTGCATCTAGCAGGAATGTGAACAATTATCGTTCAGTGTAATTGTCCCAATTGAACAATGAATGAAAATGCGTCCGCTTCTTGTTAATCATTCAGTTTGTGCATGCAGAAAACTGAATGATGGATTGGCCCACTCCACCTTCATTCACTAGCAAACCTCTTTCCTGTGTAAAAGAACAGGAATGATTATTGCTGGGACGACTTGTTGGACATCTACACCCGACAAGTCATCCCATATAAAAAGGCCCTAAAATAACAAAAAAACACATGGGACTGCTATTCAAGTATGTTGTTGCATGACAATGCACATCTGCACACCACTGCCTATGCTGTCAACGCTCTCCAAAAAACTTAGTTTTGAGGTGTTTAAGCATCCTCCATATAGTACTGATCTTGCCCCATTGGACTATCACCCGTTAGTTCCCCTAAAAGAAGCCCTAAAAGGATGAAGATTACCGGTAAAGACGGTGGTGCATTCATGGCTCGCAGCTCAACCTAAAACATTTCTTAATAAGGGAATTTGAAAGCTTATAGACAGATGGACAAAGTATATTGAAAAGCAGGGAGATTATGTCCAAAAATATAAGATATTAATCTTTCTTTTCTGAAAGTTGATTAAAATAAATTCCTCAACCAGAATGTAGATAATGTTTGATTCACTCTCATAGATGCATGTTAATAATCAATGTGCTCAATTACAAATGTACTGTTTTAGGGTGCGGGCAGACGAGCGCATAAATGGCGCGTTTTTGCGACCAAACGTATATACGTGACCATCTGAGGCAATGGTTTCGAATGTATTCGTTCACATGGGCGATTTTACGGCGTGTAAAAACGGCAATTCGAAAAAAAACGGAACATATGCGACCGAAATACGCGCCAACGCATATTCGATCGCCGAAAAGACCGTTTGCAAA